>NC_134083.1:100742645-101049878 GCF_000715075.1 Nicotiana tabacum | reverse complement strand
CTTGGTGCAGTCTGCTCACCCTTGTTCGAGGAAAAAATTGATCCAATATCGTTGGCTCGACCACTAGAAGCATTCATAGCTGATGGCCCTTGACTTTGTTTCATAAATCCAACAGAATTCTGTGGGTTAAAACCCCAACTAGTGAGACCATCAGTGTGCGATGCAGTTCCTTGATTCTGTTTCAAGGGCTGAGAAGAAATTGGGGTGCTGAAAGCCCAAGAATCAAGGCCATTTGTTTGAGAGTTTAAACCATTCAGAAGAGTTGCACTATTGGCAGACACGGGTCTGTTTGCGAATGGGGCCACTGATCCATTGTTCAAAGAGTGAGAAGCAGCCGAGGAGCCACTTGGCCGGGGAGGCCAGTTAGCAAAAGGATCAATATCATCGAGAGTTGAACCCAATGCCCCCTTATTTTCTGGTTGTTTCTCAGAACTCCCAAGGATGGTGGTACCAAATGATGAAGATCTAGGAGGCCATTCCACATCAACTGCAGGACATGAAGATGAAAGTTGCTGGCTAGATAGAGCAGATGTCATGGACGATTGTGAATGTCCAGAATTAACTTGGATCGACTGGCCTGCAGTAGTAGACTGAGCAGGCAATGTTGTAGAAGACTGGATGGTGGTTGAAGGTCCCCTTGCAGGAACCCAGTCTTCGTCCCATGATGGGCTGCGTTTTGTGGTAGGTTGAGAATTCGCACTTGTTTTATTCACTTGTCTGGGCAGCTGACTGTCAACTGTTGGAGATGATTTTATGTTTACTGCTGGATTTCCAGAGTCACTCAGTGTCACTCCTCGTTTCTCTTCTATTTTCCTGTATCCCAAGAAATTGAAAAAAATAATAATAAATGGAGATGATACAAAATTTAAAACCTGATGCACTAGAAAGTTCACTCAAATGGAAGTCTACAAGTATACATTACAGCATACCATTTCTTAAACATGTAGAACTGCTTTTTCTTTTGTCTTCTCCTTTACTTTTACATTTCGTTTAATTCTTTTTTTTTTTTTTTTTTTTGGGGGGGGGGGGGGGGGTTTAGCGTTGCCATGTGCCGATGTCAAAATTTCTCAATTAAGCAAAAGCAAGACTGAAGCACACAAGTTTTGCAGTTGGTATCCTACTAATCATAAAACAACTGGAGAGAACAAGAAAACACGGGCTACCAGTTAGCTCATCAACGTTTTTAGCATCTGCAAGTTCCAGAATCCCTCTTTCAAGTGTGTACATGGACATGTGTGTGTGGGTGGGGATGAGTATTAGCGGCTGGATGTAAAATGCAATACCTGAGAATATCCTTCACAAAAGCCATATATTTTGCAAACTGCTGAACATTTAATTGTTGAGCAATGAGAAGAGGCATGACAAGTGGAAGGACATGCTCCGCCACAAATTCTATCCCATTCTGGAGAAAAAACAAATTATGTAAAAGCAAAGCAATCAGTTAGATACTGTTGGTGTAAGCACCAGCAATCAAGTTGGCCGAGATAGCATATACCTTCTTCAAGATAGAGTTGGCTACCCCAAGGGTACACATAAGAGTTGGTGCAGAACGATCAACTGCAGTACAACGTTGGATCGTCTGTAAGATCTCTAGAACAGCAGGCCTATCTAGCGTGTGAACCATATCCCCCAAACATAACAATGCATTGACCCTCACCTGCGAAGAGAAAAAATTATTGCGTGTCTATCAATGTTCAACTTGGTCAACCACCAAAAAGAAGGGGCTAGCTTATCAACAATCAGTGACACTGGAAAACGAACTTATGTATCAAGAAAAAATGATT
The DNA here is from genome assembly GCF_000715075.1 of Nicotiana tabacum. Lineage (NCBI taxonomy): Eukaryota > Viridiplantae > Streptophyta > Magnoliopsida > Solanales > Solanaceae > Nicotiana > Nicotiana tabacum. Next base: position 101,048,094 of record NC_134083.1, on the reverse strand, counting down.
TAGGAATGTTCACAAGGTAAACAAATGTGACAAAAAACTTTAGGGATATTGACGTGCCAAAGCAAAACAAGCAGTCTTTTGCTCTGAAAGGATGAAATTTACGATGAAACTATCAATTCCCCAATATTCAGGATTTTGTGGTTTTTCAATTCGCAGTCACAACTCACAAGACTTTTGAGTAACTCATGCCATAACATTCCTGCACAGAATAATGACTACGTACCGCAGCAACAGTTGTTTTCAGTGCCAAACCATGAACACGAGGCATGATTGCCTGTTTTACTAACTGCAAAAAAAAAAATGCATTTACAAACTCAAATATGAAATCAATTATAAGTCTAATAGCAGTAATGTGATACTAGTTCTCCAGACCTTAAGATCATATTCATTCACATCCAAGCATTAATCTCTCCCCTAACACGTATGCAGGTTACATCAATATTTGACAAAGAGAAATAAACCTCATACGCGGGTTAATCAATGTTTGACAAAGAGAAATAGACCTCATTGTGTCACAGGAAACTAGTGTTAAGTGGTCAACTAAAATTAAGCTTACCATACACACACACGAATCAACTGTGAACAATCTTAAAAACTCTAAGTGAAGTTCATTAACTCCACAAATAGAAGACTATGACTTACCCAATAAAGTGTCAATATTTATCTTAAATCTTGAATGGTTAACGAGATAATTCATTCCAAGGATTTACATTGAGATAAAACCATTTTTATAAAGCTTTTTGCGCGGAATATTAACTTTTAATGTAATTCTTAACATTTTGTACATAATCAACCCATGTAATTAACAAAAGGAAAATAGAGCCTACTGTGAACTGAAACAGCAACATAATTTTTCAAATTACATAGAATGGTTGAGAAGTGAAATCCACTAGCCACAGTTTTTTTTTTTTTTTTTTTCATTAATCCACTAGCCACATTTATAAAGAACAGTCATTTTTAATATTACTTTCTACATAAATGGTTAGAGGCCACGAAAAGGCTACACCATTGCGACACTAATCTAAATGATGGTTTAGAACTCAAAATAGATAATACAACCAAATTCTGAACACCTCAGAAGCTAGAGAAGGAATGGTTGCAATTAGTATACTTCCAAACTTCAACATAGATTCCGAAGATGATAATTCAATAGAAGTTTTTCCTACAACGTTCTTAAAAGGGAGAAGAAATGGCACATACTATCTTCTATAGAGTGCCTTCCACGACATCACCTAGCAAATGTTCTGAGATTTTGATGTAACCTCTCCATTTTAGGATTTGTCCTCATACCTTGCTTTTCTATTACGAAATCACTTATCAAATGAGTATAAACCTAAAGAGAATTTTCTTAAATAATGTTCAATTTGAACGAATTGTATCTGCATCTCATATTCTACCGCGTCATCAATACAAAGAACATGTAGGTTACTGGTTGGCTACAATGCCATAGCCCAAGATCCAATCTCATTATTTCTTCCCAGTCCTTAAAAATGACATCTTTCTGTCATTGATCTTGCCAGAAAGTATTCTATGCAAGTACCTCACAAATTTCCACCCATATATCAGAAACTGAGTAAACATGTCCCCAAACACCCGGCATCCCTCTCACCTACTTTCACTTCATCTTGGCACTCACATTCTTTATCAAGTTGAGCTGCCTGAGGATCTTCCTCAGTGATGAAACTTCATTAAGGAACTTTCATTAGGAGGATCAGATTATACAACATTTTTTCCTTTTCCTTTTCTTGGTAGAACCGGTGAACTCAATATAAACAGCCATTAGTCTCAATTCAGCCAACCAACTGATGTGACAATTAGAAATAATAAAGGACACCAATTACCTGAACATCAAGTTGCTTAGCAAGTGGTACAGTCTTTTTCAGGACTTCCTCTTGCAAACGTGGATCGGTATCATCATAAGCTCGGACAAGCATGGGCAGGACATGTGAGATTAAGTGGTCCTGACTAGCCTGCAGATGAGAAGATGCTATAAGAGATAAAGCAACGATAATAAACAAGCACCAAGTATATATCAACTTGCAAGGATTATTGCAAGGTGGAGAAATTCCCTACAGTATATCTGGGTCTACCATTGGGGGCAAGACAAAATGATACATTGATGTGGCAAGAAGTAATTGAGATGTAAGAAGAAATTGATGCCTTGGAAAGCGGTATTTATCTCATTGGGGGGTGTTGACTTTGGTGAACCGTGTGTTGGATGGTATACCAACATATCTCATGTCTTTGCTTCTAATTCCTACAAATATTATGAAGCAACTTAACAAAATCAGATCTGACTTTTATGGGAAGGTGGGAGTGTTAACAGGAGATACCATTTAGTAAAATGGTCGACAGTCATTCAGGATAAAAAGTTTGGAGGCATGGGAGTCAGAAATCTGAAATTGCACAACAATAGTTTGCTATATAAATGGCATTGGAGGTGCAACAATGGAAAAGAAGGATTGAGGAAGAAGGTAGCAACAGTTAAATATGGGTTGGAATCTTCCTGGTGTACTAAGCTTGTGAAGGAACCTTATGGAGTAGATTTGTGGAGGCAAATAACAAATTGTAGGGATGAATTTAATGTTCAATACAAGTCTGAAAATTGTATATGGAAGAATGGTCAGATTCTGGGTGGATAAATGGTTGGAAAATACTCATTTAAGGGATATATTTTTAGATTTGTATAATTTGGCCACTGATGGAACATGTACTGTAGCAAGCTGCTATTCTAAAGGCAGTTGGAATCTTATTTTTAGAAGAAATTTCAATGATTGGGAGATTAGAAATGTGAGCAGCTTACTATAAAAATTAAATGCTGTACTTTTAGTTAAAGGCAAAGAAGATCGCTTATCCTGGTTTGCAGCATTGACGGAGAATTTTCAGTTAAGTCCTCCTATAAATTACTTTAGGACAAGATGATTCAGGGAAATGTAACTGGCCCTGGAAGCTTATTTGAAAAACAAGAGCCCCTCTGAAAGTTGCTTGTGTTGGGTGGATTGCAGCAAATGATTCTTGCCTCGCTCAAGATAATTTGCAAAGGAGAGGAGTAATCGGTAGTAGATGTAGCATGTTCAGACAGGCGATGGAATCAGTCAATCATCTTTTTATTCATTGCAACGTTGTTTGGCAGATATGGTGCATGTTTGTAAATCTCTGTGGTGTTCAATCGGGTGATGCCAAGAAATTTGGAGCAGCTGTTCAATTGCTGGCTGGGACAGAAGCCTAACAATAGGTGCAGATAACTATGGAGGTCTATTCAGTTGTGTATATTAATTATGGGCTATCTGCTTAGACAGGAATAATAGGACTTTCGAGGGGAAAAAGATTGTATTTCCCATATCAAATTTAGATGCATTCAGAATTTGTAATGCTGGAGTAATAGAAATGTAGCAAGTGAGTTTGCAGATACTTTGGCTCTTCTGGACTCCTTATAGGCTTAGGAGTAGGGGATCAGACATCTTTGTACTGATCAGTAGGTCTTGGTACTATTTGAATTAATACAAATTATACCTTTCATCAAAAAGAAAAAAAACACCAGGTAGGTAAGTATTCAACAAAGAAACGAGTAAGAATAAGAAACTAGAAAAGTCTTCTGTTGTTTTGCTTCAAACAAGGCCAAAGTTAAGCTTTTGTCACTGTCCTATAGTATTCCGCTTCTTAATAAACAAGCTTGGTTTTCTTTTTCTTTTTTCTTTTTCTTTTTTTCCCCTTCCTCTTCTTAGGCGTTTAGGAGGCATCGCTATTACAAGTTTGAATATATGTACTGCAATCGTTAAAAAGTGATCAGGTTATAAACAATTAAAAGAATAACCAAAAGGTCAGCAGCTACTTTCTTACCTTGTTGATAATAAGCTCTGCATGCTTAACTAGTAGCAATAATGTTTCACCTGCTGCACTGCTTAGGACAGGAACAAGAGCTGGCAGGGTTGACATCTCAAAATCACTTTTATCCTGCAGTGCACCACTCAATCAGTCATACCACACAAAATTGATTGATAATACATGTAGGTAATCACATTGCGACAGCTTATAAAGATCAGTCCTGATAACCCAGAAATATAATATAATGATTAATCCTTGTACTGCTGTACAAATCAATTTAACAGATTCAATAACAGAAAAGTGAACAATAAGAGACAAACAAATTGACATGAATAAGCAATATTACATACATAACTTTGAAGCATGTTCTGGAATACAACATTGATACAAGGACAAAAACAGACAGTACAAGCAAAGATCAAACATTAGGAGATTCTATTATAAGATTGAGCTATGCAAACATATACGCAAAGATGAGTACATAGGCTACAATGTTTCACTACGGATAATTTACAAGGTTTTACTTAAAATTATCGTTGAAGATGTCAAGCTGAGATGGACAGTGCAGTGCAATGAGCTGGGAATGAATCAAAGCTGTTATGCAGTGCATTGTACCAGTTAGTTAGTTGAGAGAGCTACGTAAGCTGACGTGTACAGAAAATATCTAGGAGCTGTGATGCTTTGTGAATGGCAATCGAGTAGATTAAATTAGGTAAGTTGGCGAGTTGAGATTATTTTGTATATATAACTCAATCAGTTGAGGTAGGTTAGATGTTATAGCTCAGGTCACGTGTTTTTTTCATTTCCAGAATTTAGGCAGCAAAAGTTAGTTTCAATTCTCTCAAGATTTCCTCTCAAATTCATCTACTACATTTCGATTAATGAGTGTGCTTCGACTGTGATAAACAATACACTGTTTCTATCCATGATAAATTGTTCTAGTCGTTGATAACACACATAACATGCTTCTTTAAGAAACAGTTTCTCGTCATAATTTTCTGCTTCACAGACTAAATAGCCATTCTAAGTCACTAAACATGTCCAATGATGAACTTGTGCGAATCCACAGTAATGTTTGCTTCGAAATTGAGACTACAACACCACCACCTTATTAGATGACCCTAAATCTCACACAGATTGCAAGAAACAAGATTAAAGAAATGAGGTGATACTACATATTTATACCATACACTCAAAACATAATAATACTAATTGGCGGAATTTGGATTTGGATTAAAAAAATTAGTCAAGCGTACCAGCTATACATATCAGATAAACATGGTGAAGCAAATAATACCTGAGATTCTGCAATTGTCAGAACCATGGGAAGAATCATGGGTTGCATTACCACATTCCGAAGCTCTGCGCATAGTGGAGGAAGAACCTGCATCATAATACAAAAATGATAAGTTCTCCAACCATTTAGAATTGCAAAAGCAATTAACAAGTACTTGAGCAACAGAAGAGCACATAATTGATTTATCAAATAAAAAAATGACTTATAAACAGGGATGACCACCAAACCTTATAACGCAGTACACGGGAGTCAAAATCTTTCCACATGTCAGACAATGCCTTTAAAAACTCAGACTTCTGCATGTTATCTCTTTCCTACAAAATGAAAAGTTTTCCTATTAATACTGAGCTTTAAATCATTTTGTAACATTGTACTGTTGCCAAACGTTATAGCATATATTCCTGCAAGCATGCTCAAGCTAAAATATGAATCCGTACAAGCATGTGATCCAGGAAGCGAAGAGCACGCAACCTAGTGTCGTCACGAAAAAAAGATGAACCTGTAGAGAAAAGAAATAATTTTTAGATGAAATTTAAGTTCTTGAAGCATATGCTCATTCAAGTAAGTAGCTGAATAGCTATACAAACAGAAGGACTGTGAAACTAAACTTCTCAACCACATTTGTCTTCTAAGACCAATTATTTTTGTCATTCATCTAAATAAAAGATGATCAATTATTCTTGTGATTATGTGTGGACAAAGGAGAATTCAGTCTCAGTTAAACAAGAAAGAACTTGGTTCCATAGTATCCACCTCAACTAAACACACTACTAAAGCCCAAACAATGGCTAAAAATTAAACATATTTTTTTTGGTAATAATTTTAAACATATTACTTAACCCAAAAATGATAATAAGCATATTTCGCATTCTCACTTGCACCAAACACTTAATTATTCTTTTCTTTCTGCTTTCCTTAGTGATTTGAGAATCCAGTATCTTCAAGTGTATACCAATGCCACTCCCTCAATTATCGGATCAGATCATTGAAACTGGGATATTCTAGTTTAAAACGTTGGCATCCTGGGAAGAATAACTTTTAAAATCAAAGAGAAAGGTTAAATTTCACTTGGTAGGAATAATAAATTATTATGATGAGCAAAAGAGCTATTTCACTATAAAATTTTAAGACTTAAACCCCCTTTAGTTCACTGTATTAATGAACTGTGACATAATTCAAATTGATCATTAAAAGTTTAGAGATAACAATATTTATCCAAGAAAAAAAAAGTTCAGAGATAAACAACCCCCTTTATGCAATCTATTCACAATATTCCAACATGATAAACAGTACGTAGATGTGAATGGATGAAGACTAATCATGATCATATTGCACTTTGCGACATGCTTTCAGAAAACCACGCAAAGTCAACAAGGAACACAACAGAAAAACAAGGAAACTGATACAACAAATAAAAACTATTTTCTAAATTATCAAGGTTTTTTTAGTAAGGAAAATAATCAAGGTTTTATGACGTGTGGTTCCTAAAATTATCTTTTACTCTCTTTCTTCTTCTTTTGTCCTGTTTTAATTGATAAGTGGGCCCTGAATCTATATATTTTACAAAGAAAAAATAAAACCAACAAGAAAGATAAAGAGAAAGGATTGGTAGCAGTGGATACACCTCACGAGAAATAAAAGAAATGACAATACTTACTTGTTAAACCCATGGCAGTTGGTCTCAGAGCCTCATTTGCAGAAAGCATATTCTGCAAGTCCGGAACTAGTTCTTGTGGAATAGACGAGAAAGCTTCGCTGGATAAGTAATTCAAATTGTTCATGTACTGCAAGAAAGTTGTACAAGGACCACTATTATCAAAAGAAACCTAAAATAAGAGTAACAACAATTCCAAAGTCATGTTTCATCAAATATTCATCTGATACAAGAATAGATCTCAAAGAGAATATATTAGATATGCAACAAGGTATCATATTTAACTTACGACTATCAAATATCTTCAATTTTGGTAGAAAAGATGTTCACTCCGGTAAAATCTCTTGGTCGAGTTACAACTATTGCTAGTTATGGTTGAGAGGATAATCGCAGAAACTTAAGCTCACAAATTATTCAACACCAATAACTTCACCATACTTTCTCCCCAAGAAGAAGAATATATAAGTTCATCAGCAGCTTAAGACATACATAAGAATACACCTACTTTGTTCGGCCTAGATCACTAAGTCAATTTATACAAAATGGCAAGAAAATTTCAGACATATACCTGGATGCTACATATAAAATTTTAGAATGTGATCAGAGTGGCATTTATACTTCAAGTATTTAACATGGCAAAGCCCAATGTTCCAAGTTACAGTACAAATGAATATGACAGACTACGAACACAAGATTGAACGAGCTAAACTTTCTTCCCATACCCCAACTTGTTCCTTCTTCCTTAGGTTGTAGTAAAGCCTCAAGCGCGGTGAACCAGAAAACTAGGATTTTTGGTACAGAATATTCATTATGCGGATCATCAAAAGCAGACCCCAATAATCTATGTAAATGATCACAGCTGAGTTAGTCACCGTAGAGCAGAAACATAGTGTGGACTAAATAAAGACCTTCAGAAGTTGCACATGAAGAAAGTTCTCTTAAGACAGATATAATGAGTAGGTGCACCCAGAAGGCCCTACTTGTATTAGACGATTGGGTGGCTTTTGTAGAGGCCCTTTTTTTGGGTATACTGCTTGTATATGGGGTTTTCTCCAACATCAATAATATTATTTAGCTTATCAGAGAAGAAAGGTATAATGAAATCTACTATGGACAAAAAAAAAAAGAATTGTTCTACTATGAACAACCTAGCAATACTATCAGGACGCTGCACACAGTTTCAGTCATTAATTTACAGAAAGTAACTACATTTGCAAGTACCATTTTCACATTGTTGTGGCAGTCCAACAAAGGCTTCCGAGCAATCAAGTGGTAGGCAAGGCACCCAAAACTGAATATATCAGAGGAGCACCCAATCGAAGATGTCTTACTTCGAACCAGCTCTGGTGCAGTGTAGTTCAGTGATGGCTGAAGTGGTATAATAGAATCCTCAACATCATATTCCTGAAAATTCATCAGATAATAAAGCTAGTTTTTAGCAAATATCACCTCCAGACCAAAATATCTAATAGATAAATAGACTTGTTCAATACAGAAATTTTACAGGTAATGAATAATACAAGTCATCATCAGCTAGATAAGTTATTTCTTATTCACATTCTCTATCAAAATTAAAAAATTATTTATTCCCATGATAGAAGACTAGAGTGGGGAAAGGAGGGAGCTGTGAAGGTAATTCTGGCATACCATGAGCACGTAAAAAAGTAGCTTTCTGTACATGGTGTGTGTGCCAGACACTATTAACACCAGATAATTTCAGAAAGAAGAGAAGGTTGGTGGAGAGTTAGTGTTGCTTGTGTAGAGAGGTGGCGGAAAGTTACTGATCATGTCTTATTACAGTGCGGACTCACAACACATTTTTTTTGGGGGTAAGGACAGACTCACAACACAGTTGTAATTGATAATATATTCTGAAGTTTATCTCGAGGCCTTTTTTTTAATAAGGTAAGATCAGTTTATCTCGGCGCTTTTAGACCCATCCAAGTAAGTGGTATTCGATTGAAAGAAAAAAGGTAGAGATTTGCATTATCAACCTGGGCTACGCCGAGGACAGCGACAAAGACAATCACCAGTTGGACTATAAAAAGGATAGGCAACGAGAACAAGGCAGCATGGAACACTCTACCATGTATTCTTTGGACTATTCGGAACATGAGAAGATTATGTCATGAACATTATTTTTGACAAGGTATGTCATGGACATTATGTGTTAAAAAATATTTTATATTTAATATTTTTGGTGTAAATAAAGAATACCAGTGTGTAGATGATAGGGATGTTTTGATAGATTGTGGTGGTTGAGCCACTCAATTATTTCGTAAACAGGTTTGACACGATTGTGGTGTGATATCAATGAAATGTCTAGACTTATCAGTAAAGTTCAAAAGGAAAAAAGAACATCAACTGTAAGTGATAACACGTAAAAGGAGAAAAAGACACACAAAGAGAGACATTCAGTTGCTAAACTTCAAATTATGTGAAAAATATCATTTCATATTGTATTTTGGATTAACTCCATCCATGTATTTGCACAGTCTAAGAAATGCTTGTCCCACTTAGGCGAAAAACCAAATAACAGGATGCCACGTCAAAGGCATTCCCCTTTGGCTCATATACAATTAACATACAAAAGAGAAGCCGTCTTGTAATGACTTGTAACTTTTAACTTAACCGTCCATTTCAGTATTTTCATACTACATAAATAATAGGAAGTAAAAAAAAAATCTGGTCCACTACATTTGACTAAGATGCAATTTCGTTCCTACTATTTCTGATTGAGCCAATTCCGTCCTCAGAGCATGAAATTTATTTAAATGGTCTAAGAGTTTTCAGTGGCCAAATCAGACCTTTTTTTCTTTTTTTTCTTTTTATTTTTTTTGGGGGGGTTGGAGGGGGGGGGGGAGGAGGAGGAGGGGAGCGTAAGCAACATAAAAAAGACTGCCAGCACATATTATTTTAAAAAAGATCTGCACAGAAGCATTAAGTTACTGCACGTCAGAGCATATCTGTTTTATTTATCGCGACGTAAAAAAGAAAACTCCATGTCAACTTGATCAGTGTGCAATATAATAGTGGCATTAAGCTTATCAGTCATATCCTCTAACTTCAGGCCACTACTTACTATGAAAAAAGACCTGATACAATGTAAATGAAAGGAGCACATCAGTACATGACAAATATACAATGACTTGAAAGAAAATGAACTACGTACTAAGCCCCATATTGTTCACATTTAACTTCGAAAATCCCCGGCAAAAATTTTATGAACACCAAGAGCATCATAGTCAAATTCATATAAAATTCCATAAGCAACTAGGAGCCGTCAACAGTATAGACAGTATCATTTCCTTGTTCACAGCTGCATCAATGGTATGTTTTGCAACACACAGGAATTTGAACTAGGGAACAAAGAAAAGCAAGTTCTCCAGATGCACAGTAAAATTCAAGGCAAATAAAATATGAGTTCCAAGCTCTTAGAATTATTTACTTACAGCATAATGGAAAGCCTGCATGTTGGATAAATCAGCTGCTTGATCCACTGAAATGGCAAAACCAAAACCACCAAGTTTCCAAGCTCCATTTGAAGTGATGAGAATAGTCTGCAACAGTAATTTGCAGGGAAAATCAATTTTCAATTTCACATCCCGACACAAGGTATATACTCTAACTGGTTTTCCTTAAGAAATGAGCAACTTTTTATAACAACAGAAGGAGTAACAACCTATCATTTTCCAGGTGTACACAGACATAACTATGACAACTTCATACATGATATCAACCTAACAGCTGTGCCAAGTAGCTACCTGATCTTGCTCTTGGAAGATAAAGAAGTATATTAAAGGGCAATTCCTATCGAGGACCATCAAATTATCCAACCTATTTTTTTTTCTTTTCTTTGCAATAAGCAGTAACCTTAGGAATTTCTCTCAAGCAAACACAGCCATAATCTATATCTCACATGCATGGGCAAAATTAGCACATTTGACCAGCATATCCTGGAGATATCCTACACCTATCAAGCAAAGCCAGACTTCCTCAGGAAAAAACTCAAAAATCATTTTCATTTGACAAACTTGCAATTACATATGCAAGAACCCATTCTCCACCAGCAGGAATGATCAAATAAGAGAACAAGTATGATACTCCTTTAAAAGAATAAAAGAGTAGCACTAGCAAAACATTTATGGTAAGATCCACATAACTCTGCTAGAAATTCCAATATACCTCCATTACCCATCAAAAAAAAAAAAAAAAATATACCTCCATTAGCCTCCAAACATCTTAAAGGGCCAACCTCGCAGAGATCAACACCATCGTTTATTCCTCAAAAATTGCCAAAAACAAACTCTACCATTATACTCCAACTCTTATTGCCAACAGTCCCACAAGTTACTTCTTGAAACACAACGCACCATTTTACTAAAATGCACAACACAGCATCACCTGTTCTTCATTAGCCAGCAACCCCAACTCCCAGGTAAGAGGTAACCCACCTCTACTTCTGCCGTATCACAAGCTACATAATTTAACAAACATAATATGGCCTTGCCTTTTTCTTTCCTAAACCAAGGTGGCACACTTAATCACTAGAAATATACTAACATCTTAATAATTAGCTGTGAAGATGTAGTGAATTGTAGAAGAGGAAGAGGGACAAGGAGGAGAACATTATAATGAACAATTAAAATTTCAAGATAGGGGTAATATGAAATGAGTCATGAATACAAGCTTTAGGATAAGCTTCTTTCCTCCTCTTCTTAGTGCACCAAACATCAAATAAACACTCTACTTCAAATAAAACCAAGCCCATAAGAACAATTCTCAATTTTTGTTCCAGCTATGAGGGTGAAGAAAGAAAAAAGATAATGGATATATTTGGTAACGGTCTCACTACCTCAGTTGTCTCTATAACCATATTAGATGTACTGTAAACCTATACATACCAAAGCAAGGGCAAACTTCGGATGAGAAATGGAAGGTATCATATAAATTATATGCATGATAACAATGCCTCACCCACACAAAGGTAATAACGTAAATAGTTAAGAAAATGGAAAAACAAAAATAAATACCTCCGGTGATATAGACCGATGAATTAGACGAGCATTGCCGTGGAGGAAATCCAAGGTTTCTGCAATTTGGAGCAGACCATGTTTAACCTCAAGCAATCCCATTTCCTGCAAAGCGAGATCTCATCAGCAGAGTATCCAGTACCACCAAGTGCTAACCTACTGCCAAATCGGAAAAAACATAAGGTAATAGTTTGCATCTTTTATTACAAAAATGTATCAAATTCAGTGTTTCTTAAAAATCTTAATTTGCAAATAAAAATTATGTATGTACGATCAGAATTTCCTAGGTCGAAGAGGAAGCACCGAAAGATGAGACAACTATCGAAGTAAAAGTTGTTTCTCAGCTTGCACTCTCTGCTTTAAGCATCTTATTTTTGTCTTAGGTTTAATGCTGTTTTAGTTTTATCACTGGAAATTTCAGTAATAAGGAGTAGTTTCCCTAATGACAACAAGTGCATCTCTGCTTCATGGCTGTATTGAAACTCTATTGTCCTTTTTTGGTTATAGATTTAAGATGATCACTCCAAAAAAAGGCAATGCCATAGGTAAATATCAATCAAAGAGTGCATGAATTTGGAAAGATAAGATGATTAATACAGTCACCTATCAGAAGCTTAGGCTTCCCAACACGAGGCAATTGCTGCAACAGACCATCTACTCCAAACACCACTTGCTTGTTTTATCTCCCTCTCCAGATACTTTAGAACTATTTGGTTTTACGTATAGCAGAGTTATTGAGAGCCTCAAGCATGTTCTTTTACGAGGTTAGAGCTTCAAAAGTGGTTTAATGTTTTGTATAATACCACTATGTTAGCGAGTCCGATAAACAAAATTTGCTCCCCCTCCTCCCAATTTATGTGGCATCATTTGACCGGGCATGGAGTTTAAGGAAAAAACGAAGACTTTTGAAAATTGTGGTCTAAAACAAAGTTTCAGATATTTTGTGTGGGTGTGGCTATAATGTTAAGGGTAAAATTAGAATTTTAAAGTTAAATTATTTCTAAACATAGAAAGGTAACATTCTTTTTGGACAAACTAAAAAGAAAAGTGTGACACATAAATTGCGACAAAGGGAGTAATAATTATTCTTTTCCATATCCCAGAGGGTTGATAAAAACGCTCAAGTATATTCTTGTTGATTTGATATAAGGAAATGAAAGCTTACTAGCAAAAGGTGATGCCTATATACAAAAGATTGATAAGAAAAAGCTCTACAATCTATAATTCTCAAGAAAACCCAACTTGACATCTGTACAAGCAGGAGTGACAAGTGCACTAAGAAAAAATATATAGAAAAGGGAAAAAGCAGGGTCAGAAATTGAATTTTCTTTTCCTTCTATAAGGTTCACATTACAACTGGGGGAGATTCCCCAAGCTCCATGCTCCATAGCAGTGCAGCTCTGCATTTCCAGCTCCACACGAGCTGCTCTACATTCCAGGGCATAGCTGATGCCAAACAGGTGTAACAATAGATTATACTTTTTTGTTGCTACGAAGCTAGCATCCCCGTGGTGCCCAATGACAATGCAATACCTCTTTTACTTAAAAAAGGAATACCTATAGCATGATTGCAATATAATCTCTTCGTTTAGTTGGCTTGTGCAACCAGACATAGACACCTACAATGTAATCCAAATCCAAGGTATATAACAAAGTCATCATTCTCTAGCCCATCCCTCTCCCAATCGTGCCACACTCTTCTAGAGTACACATCAACTACGCTCAATCACAAACTAATCGAGGCCAGTTACATGAATCCTCTGGATTCATTATGCTCAATTCGGGCCAAGTCATTCCAATACTAATAATTTGTCTTTTAAGGAAAATTAAGTGTTCCTGAAATCACATGCTTATACCTACAGTGGGTTCAACATTTGTGAAGGATGCTGAGATCGAATTTGTGTCGAGCCGAGGGAAGCGGGCATGGACGTGAGGCTTGGATCGCAGGTCATTTCCAAGAGAGGCAGTTTCAAGTACCTTGGGTCGGTTATGAAGGGGGATGGGGAGATCGATGAGGATGTCACACACCGTATAGGGGTGGGATGGATAAAATGGAGGTTAGCATTTGGAGTCATGTGTGACAAGAAAGTGACGCCGCTACTCAAAGGTAAGTTTTATAGAGCGGTGGTTAGACCGGCCATATTGTATGGGGCTGAGTGTTGGCCAGTTAAGAACTCACATATCCATAAGAAATGAGGATGTTGAGGTGGATGTGCAGGCACACTAGGATGGATAAGATTAGGAATGAAAATATTCGGGAGAAGGTGGGCGTGGCTCCCATTGATGACAAGATGCGGGAAATGAGGCTCGGATGGTTCGGGCAAGTACAGAGGAGAAGCTTGGATGCCCCGGTAAGGAGGTGCGAGCGGTTGGCGTTGGTGGGTACGAGGAGAGGTAGAGGGCGGCCGAAGAAGTATTGGGGAGAGGTGATCAGGCGGGATATGGCGAGGCTTCAGATTTTCGAGGACATGGCACTCGATAGGAAGCGGTGGAAGTCGAGCATTAAGATTGTAAGTTAGGAGGTAGTTGAGCATATTTAGTCTACCAGTGTGAGGCTAGGCTGATAAGACTTAGTCTTAGAATGCCAGTGGTCAATGTTGTGTTTACACTACTCTTCCGTTTTCATAGTGTCGGGCCTTATTTACTGGTTACTATTTCTGCTTTTCATCTAGTTACTGGTTCTTGTGATGTTGTTATTATTTCTATGATTTTTTGTTGATTGTACTGATATATTGTCTCTTTTCGTTTTCTTGAGCCGAGGGTCTATCGGAAACAGCCTCTCTACCCCTCGGGGTAGAGGTAAGGTTTCCGTACACACTACCCTCCCCATACCCCACTTGTGGGATTTTACTGGGCCGTTGTTGTTGTTGTTGTTGGTTATGTCTCCGAACAGACTCTAGACTCCTGAAATCCGTCTCTTTCTCATTTTGCCACCAACAAGAGCTTCCTTGTCTGTGGGAGATAACAACAACAAGCTGCGGTGAAGATGATTATGACAAATCTCTACATCAGTGTTGACTCCAACATCTGAATTTATCATAAGGTATTGTGATAACCATACACAGAGGATGAAGATGCATATCATGTACTCACGCCAATACGTGTTCTTTTCAGACACTACCATGAAGTACACTGTTTTTTGAACCACTAGATAAATGTCTCGAAGCTAAAATGCTACCCTTCTTTTCACCAAATCTCTCCAAGCAATTATAACCTAGGACCAGCTTCTAGCTTTATACAGTGGGATTCTTTCAATAGAGATGCCGAGCTGCAAAAGCTATTACCCAGCTAGACAGAAATTATGTGCCTTTAAATCCAATATTAAGATTTTATAAACGTCAGACAAGGAAAATCTTTTGGTCTAATACAACCCATCCCTAGTAGATTTTTTTCGTGGCAGCT
This sequence comes from Nicotiana tabacum, assembly GCF_000715075.1. NCBI lineage: Eukaryota > Viridiplantae > Streptophyta > Magnoliopsida > Solanales > Solanaceae > Nicotiana > Nicotiana tabacum. Next base: position 101,032,883 of record NC_134083.1, on the reverse strand, counting down.
TTCAAAGTAAATCTTACAAGTAACTATTTAAATATCTAAACTTTCTGGTCTAATACAAATCATCCCTAGCTTTCGGGGTCAATCTGACATCTAACTACTTGAGTTAATAAATCTAAACATTTTGTCTAATGTAAACCATCCTGTATAGCATTTGAATCAATCTACATCAAACTTTAAGTCGCACACATAAACTAAAAAAGTGCAAAAATCTTTATATAGGAAATGACACAGAGTGAGTTCCCATCATGTTCAATTGCTCAATTAACTACACATCAATCCCAAACTAGTTGAGAGGTAGTTGTTATCATCACATCATTATAACTCCAAAATTCATACTAATAGCCCACATATTATCTTCATTTTTTCTTTCTTTTACGTGATAAAACCACAATGTAGCTCAAAGATCATCAAAACCACAAAAAACTTCAAAGTTTCCATGAAAGATTCGATAGACAAAACAAAAATATTATGGACCTCCGACAAGCAAGGTAAACTCTTTGGTCTAATAGAATGCGTTCGTAATAGCTTTTGCAGTCAATCTTACATCTAACTATTTAAGATAATAAATCCGAACTTTTGGTCTAATACAAACCCTTCCTAGTAGGCAGTAGCTATCGGAGATTCAGAGTCCTCACATCTAACTACATAAGTTAGTAAATTGCACACCTAAATCCAAAGCAAGTTAACAAAAAGTGAACCATCTAGTAATGAAATGACACAAAAAACACTAATTAGCATCAATATACTAATTACCCAACCACAATGTAACTAACTCAAAAAACAAAATCACACACTTGAACCAGCTCAAAATTATCATAAAAGCGTAAAAAAATTCAAACTTTGCACGAAAAATTCAATGAAATTTGCAGTTAATTACGCAGTTATCTAAAAGACTCAGAATAACACAATTACCATTCCTTTAAGCTCCTTAGGAACTTTCTCAATATTCTCCAAATCCCCCAAAGCATTAGCAGCAGAAGCAAACAAGGGTTCAGTAACCATAGCCATAGCATTCTTACTCTCATCAAGTGCCTGCACTACATGAACAACCCCAGGATGCCTCAACCTCACCAACCGGGCCGCATCAGCCCGAATAACATCAAAAAACAAGTCTTCAGCAGTCTTAGAAAGGCCGGCCCGTTGTCGCGCCTCGGAAAGGGCCCGCTTGTCGAGAAGCCAAACGCAGACGTTCGGGTAAACCGCATGACCGTCTCGGGCCTTGGCTGAGTACAACTTCCAAACTAGGCCCGGCCCAGCTGACCCGATCTGATCTAAGAGATCGTAGTCTTGTAAAGCTCTGGGTAAACCGGTGACTTCTTGTACGGTGGTTTGAACGGTTTTTTCGATCACCGCTGAGGCTTTAGCTGAGGCTTTGGCGAAGGCTTGGGTTAGAGTTTTCATGTTTATTGACATTTTTTAAATATTTTGAAAATTATACGGTGGAAATTTGGATCGTCAACGGCGGCGACGTGGCGGTGGCGGTGGCGGTGGTGGAGGTGGGTGGAGGAAGAAAAGGGAAATTGAGATTGGAGGTTGAGGAAGATGGGATCCCAACAACAGCCTTTTTGTTTTCTCTCACTCCGACGAACAAAGTCCTTTTTTTCTGTTTTATTAATTACTTCGTATATAAGTTAACAGAGAAGATCTAATTGGCTACAATTTAGAAATTGTGATGATCATGAATAGGGAGCATAATTAAGTTACTACTGTCTGAATTCTGCCCGTTTTAACACTATTTTATCCTGCCTTTGAAAGTTTACAATTTAATTATTATTTTCTTTGATACTACTATATTTCTTGATCTTTCGCTTTTTCTTTTATTTCTCTGTTTTTGGCTGTTCACGTTGGAATGTACATTTTGAATTTTTTTATCATTCTTTTTTGAAAAGATAATTTTAAAATACGTTTACAAAGGTTACAATCACGTTTAAAATTCAGAAATTAATGAATTAATATTCAAATTGAGACCTAATTAGATAGTTTATTCTCAAACGTAAACTTTTTATCTTTCTTTTTTAATGAAGGAAATATTATATTATGATTATCGATATTTAATAAAGTTAAAAAATAAATTACATGTGTTTACCCCAAAATTAGGTAACAATTAAATTTGTACGCGGTTTAAAGGATACGTGATTTAATTCAACACGAATAATTAAGAACAACATATAGATGAATTAAAGAAGAATAAAACGATCAAATCAATCACAATGTTATGACCAAGCCTGAAACTAAATCAAACAATGAGCTCGTCCTCGATTAGACCCTCGATTCAAGCTCAGTCTTGAATGAAGAAAACACATACAAGTAATACCCCGAACAGTTGCTAGAAGACAAAAATAAACTTTTTTGCTTTGAATTGCGTGTTACCATATTTTGATCAAAGAAAAAACTTTTCTTTTATATAGTAGGAGAATTTCATTCCTATTATAAGTCTAAAAAGGTAAAAAATTTCTTTTCCCGATAATTATTAATCCATAATTGTTACTAAACGAGATTTGCGCTGTAATGTCCGGTTGAAGTCAAGTATTACGGCCTCCGTAGCAATTATGCATAACCGTCCACCGTGTCTCAAGATATCTAGGAGCTATACTCGGTCCGTGGTGCGTCGCCTTACCATGTCTGATGTCGGATATATCGTTCATACTTCCTGGGTCTCGATATGAAGGGTCTCTGGCCCCAACTATAATCGCGTAGATCCGTGCTCCCTCTTTGTTCTTTTATCGGGAAATCGGGATAGACACTACCCCCGATTTTACCCGTACACAACATGAATCAATTTTTAGGACATCTAACTATGAAGCCTCTTCGGATGTAATGTTACGCGGCGCCTTCCTGATGTTCCTTGGAAGGGCGACGTAAGGCTAAGCAACCGATGTCAGTGCGGTTGCTATGCGCCAACTAGGGTCCTCGCCGTACGCTAGACTAGATTATCAGTGCCGTACGGGAAAACCAAATGTCGTAAGCAATTGAGCAGCGGAAAATGAGCAACTGATGATGAAAGCTGATGATTGTATTGATGATGATGATGAAAGCTATTACAAGATGCAATGCAGTGTCGGGGGGGAGAGACACCAGTACAGAGAATTGTTTGAATACTTGAATGTTTGAATGCTTTGGTCCCCCTTAATAATGCTTAAAAAAATAAACCAAAGTTACATGAGTTGACCTAAGAAAGCTGTAGAAGCACACTGAAAATAAATGAAGTAAAACTACTCTATAATTACAATGAAAAGGACTTAGTCTTCTATGGAAGCAAGTCCGATGGCAGCAACTTTGTCTTGAGCAGCAGGGTCTGCGCGCGCATTGCTGTGGGCGCGCGCGGCACTATTTGGATCTGCCAGCGGCGGGGTGCTGGCGCTTGGCATTGGGTCTGCGCGCGGGGCACTATTTGGGAGTGCGGCGCTGATGGCAACATGATGATTTGGGCGCGCGGCATTGTCGGTGCGCGCGGCGCTGATGGCATTGGCCAGCCGCTGGGCGCTGGCATTGATTATCGGTGGGGCGACAGAGGCGCATGCTCGCTTGTTACTTGGCGCTGCCGAGACCACGGGGCCGACCGTGGCGCTAGGCGTTGGGAGGCTTGCCGGGATGCCACGGGGCGCGTCCAAGGGGTCATGGGTCGATAATGGAAAGCAGCCCATGACTTAATCATTCAAAATGTGATTTTTCATTTGAAATCAAAATATTTTTTCCTAAAATCACATTTTCTAGCACTACAATTTACAAGTGTTCAACTTCTTTTTCATCCTCGTAGGCTTGTGGCATAGATTCCTTGTGCTAGTTACTGTTAAGAGCATAATGCAACTTCATATATTTTGAAACCCATATCACATTCAGGGTGCCAAAATATTCTCATTTTGAATTTAAAAAAAATTCCCTACACTTAAGTAGGTAACTGGTGTCACGTACTTGACTATTCCTCCTTAAGGATTTCTATTATCGATATACTAGTTAACTCTATGCCTCATTTGTCAAATCAATGATGTCATCACTATGATTAATTTTGTCAGCGTTATCAGTAGTAAGCTTCATGTCTTTTAGGATATATAACCTCATGAAATACTCTACTTAGCCCATTGATGGATTCTTGAATAATTCCAGCCAAGCCTCGAACCCCGTTGTTCCTCCTTGTATTAAATCTATGGGGGTTGAAGGTTCAAATATGTCAAAGAAGAAGCATCATCCCGTGATCAAATATATGGGATAGGAAATTTTATCGCCATATGCATGCTAGCACATCTTAGAGAAATTGTTTGAGGTCGCCAAAGGTTTAGTTTGGGTGTTCGGCATAGAGATTTAGAGTTGAAGAAAGTAAATGGGTTATTCTCAATATTTTCTCCATGAGGATGTTACGTGAATTTCTAATAAGCGTAAAGTATGTGCAGTCACATTAGGCCTTATGAAATCCTGAAGGAAATATGCCAAACTATGAGTATGATGTTTCCCTATTGTTGTCCTCCATGTACCTGGTGTTTCATGTGACAGTGTCTAAGAAAGGTAGTTGGAGTTCTTGGTCTACCGTTCCGGTGAAAGCTAGTGGAGGTGAAGTAAATAGATAATTGGCCTATGAGAGGTACTTAATTATCATCCTTGTTAGATAAGGTCTGGGAGTTGAGATTGCCTCTGTGAATGTGTTATGTCGAAGTCTATGAGTCGAGGAGCCCACCTCGAAGGCCGAAATTGTTAGGGAAAGAAAATGTTCCCACTTGGTTGTATAGTCAAATAATTGTGGGTCGAAAGGTATTTTCTATGTATTATGATTTAAATAGGTGCAACTCATGTCCAGGTATCAATTTTGATAATATAATACTTGTAATATTGAAATTAGTGTTGTTGATATACATTGTGATGCTTTGTCGAGTTGTGAATGTGTTGTTAGGATGATTTTGGTGATTCTCTAGCAGGTGGATAAACCCAATTACAAAGAAAATTCTGCCAAAATTTCTGAAAAATTTGGGAGTTAGTCAAAATTTTGGGAACTTGAGGTGTGTAAGAGTTAAATTATGTTCGGTGTTGGGGTCTACTCTACTCCTCATTCGAGGATGAATGATCCTAAGTGTGGGAGAATGTATCACTCCGGAAAATTTTAAAGTACCTAACCACTATTAAGGAAATTGATGTGTGCTAATTATATTATTTTGTGTGCAGACGAGGGCTATTAATATGATGAATATTAATTGGATATGATAATAAGTGTACGTGATATATTATAAGTGATGTGGGGTCTAAGAAGAGGCTTAAGTCTAAGTCAAGTTGGAAAATTACATAATAGACTAAAGTTTCAAATGAGTACGCACACGACCAAACTTTGGAGGATCATATATACATCAATATAAAGAGTTATGTGATAAACATCCTATCACATGAAAGATCTTGGAGTCTAATTTCTAACGCTTCAAACCGTTCATCATTTGGACACTCCTACAAGAAGTTATGACCAAATTACCAAATGCTGACAGAATGTGACACTACCGTGCCGCCCCATGCGGCGCGCCTGTGGGGATTTCCAGAACACTTCAAAATTTCGTTTCTAGGCATATTTTTCACTACCGCGTCGCGCCCCACGGCGTCCCATGCAGTGCGACTATACAAATTTTGTGGTTTTTACAACCCGACCCCATTTTAATAAATAGCCTTTGGGGTTTTGTTTGGGACGATTTTCTGGTGAGTCTAGAGAGAGGTGAGAGCATTTTAGAGAGAGAAGGAGAAAACCTAACCTCCCAATCATCCAATCTTGCACCAATCTTCAAGAATCAAGAAAGTCAATTACTAGATTATCTTTTATCCGGATAAGTCCTACTTCTAAGCTTTCATACAAGAGGTTATGAGTTCAAATATATTGTGGGTTGGAAGTAGGCCATACATGTGACACAAAGTTGTAGTAGGTGGGATTAATGAACCATTTTGGGTAGTTTCTTATTGAAATTGGTTGAGGGATGAAATGATCTCCATTGTAGAGCCTTGTGGTCTATTTCGCGTGTTAGGTGTTTGACAAAATTCCTAAGAGAGTTACATCATAGAAATCCTTCTAATTATTAATCGATTTTCACTATCTTCCTATAGATTGTTATTGTTAGAAGTGTTGGGGCATTGTAGCAACTTAAGGAAAGCTCGGACAAGGTATGTTGGCTAAACTTTCTCTCTTAGAATCGAATTCCATAATGTTTTCGTGAGTTTCAAAGTATGGGTTAGCGTATTAAAATGTTATGGCTTTGAGTCGTGTTTCAAATGAAAGCTAGTATGCCAAATTGTTTGGGAAAACTCGATATGTTTAAGGCTCTAAATTGGTCATATGTGTACCTAAAGTCTTGATTAAAAATGTCTTGTTGTTGGTAATCTATAAAGATGCTTGAAAATGAAATAAGTGAATTAGGGATATAGAGTGTGGCCAACGTGCCAAAAATTTAAGTTATAATTGTGGCTAGTGGTGCCAATGAAATAAGAGGGTGTGATAAAGATTATGGAATGAGCCTTGACTCAACTGTTTAAAAATGATTTCGAAAATAGAATTGCCTAAAAGCTTTTGTACCCAATTTATGCCCATAAATGGCTATTTTAACCAATGATTTGCTTTATAAATATATCTACTGTGGCTCGAGTTCTCACATACTCAGGTGTTGAAATTGTATATTGTCATTTCTGAAAAAGAGTACTGCAAGAATAAATAGTGTACTGATTGTTTATGATTTTGATGTGTGTTTCTATTACTGGTCGGTATGTCCCTTTCTTTGGAAAGAAACTTTTGTGTTTAAAGTTTCCATTACTAATAAATTTGAGGTATATGATTGCTGAAATATTCTATATATTGATAATTGATGGTGATCTTTGAAATTGAAAGAGGTGAAAGTGTGGAATATGAAATACGGCAATCGTGCTAGGAATAAAGAATCTTGTGAATGGCCAAATTAGACAATGAAATATTGTTGTTGTGAGTGACTGGAAATACTAATGAGAATTTATACAATGTGAATGATGTTGAGGTGAGTACAATTGTATTTATGTTACCTTTGTGTGCAAATCAAATAAAAAAAATATTTTTGGGAGCATCATTAGCAAAACCGAGGAAGGGTGGGTCATAAGGCCCACACCTGAAACTACACGTACCGGTGTAGGGGTGAATTGTGATTATTTCCCTTATTTGGGATGAAATTGAAATATTGGTAAAGTTGTGATTATTCCCCTTAATTGGGATGAAACTGGTAATAAATATGAATTGGAGAAGTCAACCCACACAACATATGTGGGAAGGAGGCCTAGCTGATCGGGTGGAGATCGGACGCCATGTTGCGCACATGGTGGTACTACTCTTGGTAACAACTTTCTTTCGCATCATATGTCAAATCACATTTTTCGTGGGGAGATGGCCTAGCCGATCGGGCGGGATCAGACTCTGTGCTAACAAAGATGGTGGTATATCGGTGCTAGTGATATCCCAACCAAAAATATATATTATCTTTATATTTTGAAAATTGTTATGTTTCAATGGGCATTTGGATATATAGTTGATTGTGACTTGCTGTTTCTATGATTTTTCTTTTCTTATATGGTCATTCTATTTTGAAATAGGACTTTTAGCTTTACGTACTAGTACGATTCGACAGTACTAATGTCTCTTTTGCCGGGGGTGCTACATCTTTAATGGATGTAGGTGGTCCCTTAGCAGGCGGCATTGATCAGTGATAGCGGTACACTCTCTTCAGCTAACTTGGTGAGCCCCCCTTCATTTCGGGGTCATGTATCTTTTGTTTCTCATGTACTGTGTTTTGAGGTATAGCCGGATCCTTATTGCCGGTATTTCCATATTACTCTTCAGTTGTACTTAGAGGCTTTGTAGACAGGGTGTGGGTGGTGTTTGATGTTGGGAGTTGAATTAGAACTGTTGGTATTCTGCAATATGTTTTCCATTAAATATATAAACTCGTACTATTTTGGAAATATTGAATGATGTTGTTAATGGGAATGAAATTGAAGTGGTTAATGAAATCTTTTTAGTATTTGATTTACGGAGTACATATCCTCTTTATTCAGGGATGAATTTTGGTAGAATGAAATCTAACAGGCTTGCTCAGCCGGGTTTACTCGGTTGAGTGCCATTCATGCTCCCCGAGTTTTAGGGCGTGACAATATTCCTACTGTTGAGTCAGTTCCAGTATTGAGGGAGTTTCTAGATGTGTTTCCTGTAGACCTACCGGGCATGCTACCCGATAGGGATATCAATTTCGACAATTATTTGGCACTAAGCACTCAGCCTATCTCTATTCCTCCACATCATATGGATCCAACCGAGTTGAAAGAATTGAAGGAACAGTTGCAAAAGTTGATGGATAGGGGGTTCATCAAGCCTAGTGTTTTACCTTGGGGTGCACTATTATTGATGAATTATTTGATTAACTTTAGGGTGCTAGGGTGTTCTCAAATATTGACTTGAGACCGAGGTATCACCAGTTGAAGATTATGGCTTCGGACATTCCTAAGATGACTTTGAGGACTCATTATGGGCATTATGAGTTTTTAGTGGTCTTTTGGTTTGACCAATAACCCAGCAGCTTTGATGCATTTACTGAATAATGCATTTCAGCATTATTTGAATTCTTCTGTTATTGTGTTCATTGATTATATCTTGGTATATTCTTGTAGTAGGGAGGAGCACGAACAACATTTGAGGATTGTGCTCCAGATTTAGAGAGAGAAGAAATTGTATGCTAAGTTCTCCAAGTGTGAGTTTTGGTTGGATTAAATGCAATTCTTAGGCCACGTGGTGTCTACTGATGGGATCAAGGTGGATCCGAAGAGGATTGAGGCTGTTCAGAGTTGGCCCAGATCTTCTACCACTTTATAGATCAGGAGTTTCTTTGGATTGGCGAGATACTATCGTCGCTTTGTAAAGGGATTTCATCTATTGCATCTCCATTAACCAAGTCGACTCAGAAGGGCGCTCCATTCATATGGTTGGACGAGTATGAGGAGAGCTTTCACAAGCTCGAGACTGCTTTGACTACAACTCCAGTTTTAGTATTGTCCTTAGGGTCGGGGATGTACACTGTCTATTATGATGCTTCGCGCATTGGCCTCGGGTATGTATTGATGCAGTATTGGTACTGTGAGTTGTTGGCATATTAAGACTTGAGAAGATTGATGGCTGATCTTGGGCCATAGATCCATGTTGATATTGGTATTGAGGTGAATCTTGCATCAAGGCCCCACATTGATCGTTGACTTTTGATCCGATCAGTGTTTCCTAGGATCCACCCATCCAGAGTAGGTAATAACCCTGTGAGTGCAGGCACACGAGATGTGCTTAGTGAGAGATTTATGTCAGGCACCCATATAGTGCTAAGTTTGTGTGTGTATGTGATGATTCAGGAGCATTGTGCCAGGCACTGTGCGAGTGCTAAGAGTATGATTGAGGAGTACTTGTGTCATGCACTATAAATGTGCTGAGATTTTGTATACTTGATGATTAAACTATGATGTTGTTGATTTTTGCATGCATACTTGCCATGCAAGCATAAAGTTGTATTTTTCTCATGCTAATTGGTATTTGATGTCTCTATTTGATGTTAAGAGCTCGAAATTGCAGTTTACTTTGATAAATCTCTATTTAGGTGATTTCTGTGGAAACGTTAATGCATAGACTCATATACTTGAAAAGCATGTTTATTTATCCTCTTATTGTGATAGAGTTAAACCTGATATTATTTGAGTTGTAATTCTTATTTGCCATTATTCTGTTGTTATTGTTGTTGTTGGATATTGAAAGTGAGTATTGGACCTTGCCAAGCCCGTTACTACTTTCAGCCTGAGGTTAGGCTTGCTACTTATTGAGTACATGGGGTCTTGGTTATACTTATCCTACACTATGAACTTCATGTGAAGATCCAGGTGTTATTAATCGTGATGGTTGCCAGTGAGTTGTATCAGGATTTGCTCGGAGATTTCAAGATAGCACTATTTTTCCATTCGCAGGCCTTGGAGTCCCCTCCTTTATCTTATATTCTTACTTCTTAGACTTCTGATAATATTATACTTTGTTCAGACTTTGTATTTAGTACTCTATAGATCTCATGTACTCGATGACACCAGATTTTGGGGTAGTTGTCAGTTATATCATCATTTGACTTCAGCTATGTATGCTATTCTTTTATTTGAGATTATTTCATACTATTACTAAAGTTTATTTTCGTACATTTGTATGTTAGCTTTCCTAGCAAGCGGTGTTCGGTGCCATCACGCCTCAGGTGTGATTTTGGGTCATGACGTTTTCATACCTTGCATATCACCAATTGATCGAGCTTTTCTTGGTTTGATTTTATCCAACGGTTGTCTTTTAGGGAACCATCAATTCTTTTAGGCTCGAATTGAGAGATGAATGCAATATTTTGCTTTCGTGACCTCCTAATTTTCATCCTTTCTTGAGGATCACCACTTATGGATTTATGAGGATAACCTGGTTCACCTTTTCATTCATTTGGCACAGTATCAACATAATTTTCCATATTTTTTATTCTGTTTTAGATACTATAGAGTTCAATTACTCAATTTTGTAACGACCCAACTGGTTGTTTTGTGTATTTAAGCCTTATTCCCTTATTTAATGCTTCTCGTATGCTTATTTGTTATTTTGTGACTTGCAAGGATGGTTGGTTTTATTTCAGAAAGATTTTGGAAGGAATTGGAAGATTTAATTACATGGTAGGAAGCTTAAGTTATAAGAGTTAACCGACGATTGACTTTTATGTAAAAGACCTCGAAACGGTGTTTTAATGGTTCTAATATGTTCATGTGGTAATTTTGGACTTAGGCATATGTCCGAAATTAGATTTGGCGAAACTTGATGGTTTGGAAGGTTCATAGATTTGACCGGGAGTTGACTTTGATGTTATCGGGTTTGGATTATTGTTCTGTGAGTTGGAATAGGTTCGTTATGTCATTTGTAATTTGTGTGCAAAATTTGAGATTTTTCCAAGTTGGCTAGACGTGGTTCGACATGAGTTTTGAAAGTTGGAAGTTTGATTAGTTCATTACGCTTGAATTGAGGTGCAGTTTGTGATCCTAATATTATTTTGTGTGATTTGAGGCCTCAAGTAGGTTCGTGTTATTTTTGAGACATGGTGGTGTGATTGGACGAGGTCTAGGGAGGCTCGGGAGTGTTTAAGATTATTTTGTGGTTTATGGGCAGTTCTAGTCTCGTGTCTTTGCACCTACGAGGTTTGGACCGCAGGTGCGGGATGGTATAAGTGTTTACGGGGTCGCAGAAGTAATGTTGTGGATGGACAAGCGAATCCGTAGAAGCGGAGGGCTATGCGTAGAAGCGATTGCACAGGAGCAGAGGAAGTTCCCAGAAGCGGATCAACATGAGCGGAATATTTCTCGCATAAGTAAATGGTTGGGGGCTAAGTGAAACTCGGTGGAGCGAGCTTTTTGTCACACAAGTGACGCCACATAAGCGACAGCTTTGGTCGTAGAAGTGAAAGTGCTTGGCAAAACATACTTTTATCGAGGGTTAGCTTCATTTGATTATATTTTGAGATTGGGAGCTGGGATTGGGGAGAGTTTTGAGGAAATTTCCACCCACATGGATTGGGTAAGTGTTCTTGACTCGAATTTGATTATTATTCGAAGTCGGATTTGGATGAAACTTATATATTTGGACTCATATTCGAATGGGTAGTAGGGATTTGTGATTTTTGTTGGATTCCGAGAGGCAAGCCCGAGTTAACGTTTTGGTTAACTTTTTGACATTTTATAAAAATTGGAGCTTTATTACTTGGAATCAATTCCTATAGCCCTTTTTGATATTATTGAGTTACTTTTGTCTAGATTTGACCTGTTCGGAGGCCGATTCGGGAGGCACGAGCTTATTAGAGTATTGATTTGTCTTGTTTGAGATAAGTATCTTGCCTTATCTTGTGTGGGGGAATACCCCTTAGGTTTTGACCTTAATTATTTATTCGTGTTATGTGAAAAGAGATGTGTACACAAGGTGACGAGCACGTGCACGGGCGCTATGTGTGGCTTATGACCGAATTAGACCTTAGGCTATTAATATACCTTAAATTGAGGATGTGCTTCCTATGAAACATACTTAATTACTTTGTGGCGTGAACTTGGTCACTACAGTTGAATTTGCTGTAGTAATGCTTTATATGTTAAACACTCATCCATATTTTACTATTATCATGTCCTTGTGCATCTTATTGATAAATTATGATCTTATATCTTTGATGAAAATTTTGGCATTATTGTTTTGTGATAATTGTGGCACATATGGACATGCTGGTCGGATTGGTTGGGTGTTGGATCGAGGTCTATGCCATGCGATTGTGATTGATATTGTTATTGTGTTAGGGCGGAGCGATACGGCTGGATATTATTATTGTGTCAGGGCGGAGCAACATGGATGGATATTGTTATTTTATCAGGGCATAGCGATAAGGGCGGATATTGGTATTATGTTAGGGCGGAGCAATAATGATAGATATTGTTATTGTGACAAAGATATGGATACTGAGTGTTATATGGTTGTGTTTCTAGTTAATGACTTATTGTTAAAACTGAAGCCTTACTTGCGTCGAGTTGTTATCACATGTTCTAAAGAGATTGTTGATATTGTTTTTCATTATATATATTCTATTGTTATTGATATATTGTACATGTTATTTGACTAGTGAGTATCACATGACTTGAACCTCATCACTAATTTACTATAATGACCTGATAGGTCATGTTGAGTACTAGCTTTCTTTTCTGTGTTCCAAGACTTTTTATAGGTTGATTTGATAATGTATGACTTGCGTGCGTAGTCCACATCGTTTTTCAGAAAGCTTATGTGTGAAATTTTAAAGAAAATATAATTTTTGGCTTTAAAACGACTAGAGTTGATCACAGCCAACGTTTTTGGTAAACAACCTCGGATTGGTATTTTGACGATTCTGGTAGGTTCGTATGATATTTTTGGACTTGTACACATGTTTGGTTGGGGTCCCGAGTGACCCGAGGCCGTTTTGACGCATTATGTGAAAAGTTGGAAAAATGAGTTTTGAAGTTGAAAATCTTGAGTTTTGATGATCGATTCTTGATATCTGATGTTGTTTTGATGATTTGAGTTAGAGAGAAAGTTCGTATGATGTTATTATACTTGTGTGAATGTTCGAATTGGAGCCCGAGGGTCTCGGATGAGTTTCAGATGCTTTGTGGGAAGTTTTGAACTTTTGATGAACCTCTGGTGTTGGTTAATCTGCAGGTCTCGTAATTGCGAGAACATGTACGCAAATTCAAGCCTTGCATTTGCGATGTTCGGATCACATTTTCGTTATTGGGCATGGCAGGGAGACTTCGCAATTACGAAGTCAGTGGTCACATTTGTGCACTGGAGGGCATCAAATTTGTGGTCAATGCGTCGCATTTACGACTCAAGGTTGGGCTGGACAACCTTCGCAAATGTGAAGGCAGGCACGCTTTTGCGATGGGGGCACTTCGCAAATGCGATTGTTTTGGCGCAACTGTGATAACAGAGAGTCTGAGACACTAATAGCATTTGCGATGGACGCAATTGCAACATCTGCAACTGGGTAACGGTTGGGAATTTTGGGACTTAACTCATTTTAAACATTTTTTTAATACTAGACTCCATAGAGGTTATTTTTAAACTCATTTTAATATTTATCGTACTGGGGTAGTTTCTAAAGCTTTTTTTTAATGTGTTTGAACAATATTTGACTAGATTTTATTGGTTTGGAGGATTGTTCCAAAGGGAAAGCCGTGTTGGATTGTTGACTTATTTACGGAAAGAGGTAAGTGTCGTGGTTAACCTTGACTTGAGGAAATTAGGACTTGATTGATCTATTTGTTACGTGATTTATGTGCGGGGATGGCATATATGCGAGGTGACGAGTGTATATGCGTTGCCACGAGTTTAAGCATGGGGATGGACTACTTAATTGCATGTCTTCAATTATATTATGTCTTCATTTATTCCATGTTATTACTTTTTACATGACTTAATTGCTATATGTCTTTACTTGTTAAATACATGCCTTCACTTGTACATGCCTCTATTTGCTACATGCTTCCATGTATTCACGCCTTTAATTATTGTCCGCCTTTACTTGTTCTATGCTCTACATATTATTAGGTAGGTGCAATTATTTGTCTAATGCCTTTACTTGTTTATTTGCCTTTACTTGCCTCCTTCACTTTAATATGTTATATTGGATTGTCCTAGAGAATTTATGCGTTTTAGCTCCCTTTTCATGTTACGTTGTGAGATACTCGTAGTTGGTTGTAGAATTATTATATATATGTGGATAGGGTTACATGTTGCAACAGTATATATATATATATATATATATATATATATATATATATATATATAAGTGTGTGTATGTGTGTGGATCGGGTTGCACGCCACAACAGTATTATATATATGTGGATCGGTTGCACGACGCAACAGTATTATATATGGATGGGGAGCAGGTTGTACGCCACAATTGTATTATATATACATATATGTGGATCGGGTTGCATGCCTCAAAGGTATTAGTATTATATATGTGGATCGGGTTGCGCGCCATAACAGAGAGGTTGTATTGTGGTTATTCTTGGTTGTTGGTTTCCATTATCGTATTGTGTTGCGAGACTGAGAAGTGATGATATTCTGAGGCACTCTAACATTTTTTTCCGGTTATCATGTTAATTAACTGTTTCTCTATTTCATTATTGTTTTTCTGCTTATACACGTACTGGATTATAGTGAGTGTCTTGTTATAGCCTCGCCACTATTTCATCGAGGTTAGGCTCGGTACTTACAGAGTACCTGGGGTCGGTTGTACTCATATTACACTTCTACAGTATTGGTCCCAGCGGCACGTAGCGGTGATTGCTCGGACCCATCCTTTCAGGATATTTGAGGTAGAGCTGCACAACGTTTGCAGACCCTGAAGTTCCCTTCCTATCTATATTATTGTTTATTTTGTATCAAACAATTGTATATCATTTCAGACTCTATTTGTAGTAATTTAGTAGCTCAAGTACTTGTGACACCAGTTTCTGGGATTAGTCTAGACAGTGTTGTGTGTGGATTTATTATATATTTTAGAGCATTTCAGTCTTAATTTCTTCAAATGTTGTTTTTAAATTGGTAAACTATGTAATTGTTTAGCTAATGTTTGCTTGCCTAGAAAGCAGATGTTAGGCACCATCACGACCCCTGTGGTTAAGATTTTGGGTCGTGACATTCACCGAGGTTAGTCTTGATACTTACTGTGTACCGATCGTGGTGTACTCATACTACACTTCTGCACATTTTTTTGCACATCCAAGTGTTAAAGACAGGAGAGAGTGAGATCTTACATCGACCGTGAAGATTCAAGGTAGAGATGCATGTTGTCGCAGTCCCTTAGTCTCATCCATTATGTTGATACTGTTAATTTTATATTCGAACAGTATTGTATTTTGAATATTCCGCATGTACTCAATTAGAGCTCATGACTCTGTACTACCTAGTTTTGGGGAGATGTATTGAATATTGCCACTTCAGCTTGTGTTAACTCTATTTTCGCTTTTATATTAAACTCTGACTTTTTATATCATGTTTTGTTGATTTAATGTTTTTATGTGATAAGCTTACTTAATCTTAGAGATTAGGTGCCATCACGACCTCTTTAGTGAGATTTGGGTCATGAAAAATTGGTATTAGAGCTCTAGGTTCATAGGTTCCCCGAGTCATGATTAAGTTTAGTAGAGTCTTGTGGATCGGTATAAAGACATTTGTACTTATCTTCGAGAGGCTACTTGTCACGACCCAAAATCCTACCTTAAGGATCGTGATGGCGCCTAGTACCTAGGACTAGGTAAGCATATCACATAGTAAGATCAAAAGAACCCAATACTAACTTAAATATTAATGAAAGCAGAAAAGTACCATAACATAACCAGAAGCGGAATACAACAGACACATAAATCCCAAAACCCGATAATACTGAGTCATAAGCTCTAAGGAGAATACACGAGAAATCTCAAAATACAACACTGTTTGGAAATACAATAAACAATATCAAAAGAACAATAAAAGGTGATTTCGAGGCCTGCGAGCGGAACAACAGGTATTCCTTAAAGTCTCCAAAACTCAACTCAAAACTCTAGCGACCAACACGATCCGGGGTACCTGGATCTGCATAAAATGTGCAGAAGCGTAGTATGAGTACACCATAATCGGTACCTAGTAAGTATCAAGACTAACATTGGTAGAGTAGTGACGAGGTTCAAGTCAAGACACTCACTAGACAATAACTTATGCAGAATATCAATATGAAACTAACAACGGAAAGCATAATCAGTTGAATAGCAACAAAGAATAAGAAAATCAATGACATGTCCAAATTATCAAGACGTTCCAACACAAGAATGACAACAAGAATCACTCCGATGTACCACATAACATAATCACAAGTCACTCTTATGACACCGCGTGAGATTCATAGTTAAAACATTTCCCCTATATAGCTTCATGAGCATAAGCCCCCTTATCTCGCCGCGTGTGAAACACAATGAAGTATTTTTCTTTACTTGCAACACGCGCATAAGCCCCCTTATCTCGTTGCATGCGCATCAATAACACCACCCCTATGCCGCCACATGTGCATCTCGCCACCCTTATACTCCACACAATAACAATCATCTCGCACAACATGTACACATATGCCATAACATCACCACTACAACAAAACTAAGATCACAACAAGATATAGCCCACTTGCTCAACAACAATGTGTATAAGAATCATAACAATAATATAAGGGTGTGGGGAGTGAACAATAAAATAAAAGCATGTTCTATATAACAAACAACTCCAAATCAAGGCATATTAATAGCCTAAGGTCTAATCCGGTCACAACCAACACATACGCCCGTATACACACTCGTCACCTTATGTACACGTCGTTTCACATAGCACAAATAATGAAAATTATACCCATCCTAAGGGGACATTCACCCATACAAAGTTAGACAAGATACTTACCTCAAATAAGCTAAGTCAATAATCTAAGAAGTCTTTCCCGTGCGAATCACTTGGACTGCTCGAATATAGCCAAAACAACTTAATAATATCAATAAAAGTCATAAAAAAAAGCCCAATCAGTAAAGCTACAATCTTGGTTCAATTATGCAAAGACAAACCAAATAGTCAACCCAGGGCCTGCAACCCGGGACCCGACAAAACTCGCAAATTCCGAACACTCATTCTAATACGAGTCCAAATATATGTGTTTCATCCAATTCCGACCTCAAATCCATCTTCAAATCATCACTTTTTACTTTAGAAAAGTTTTTACTAAAATCTCCAATTTCTTCAAATTGATTCATCAAACAATCGCTAAATTCAAGGTTGGAATCATAAAATATAAACAAATCTGAGTAAAGAATACTTACCCCAATCCAAATAGTGAAAATTCTCTCCAAAATCGCCCAAATCCGAACTCTATAACTCAATATGTGATAAAATAACAAGAACCTCGAAATAGAGTACATAAGTGATCTGCGTAGGTATAAACATTGCAATCGCGGGACATACGTTGCAATCGTGAAGACAATATTCCGCGTTGTTGGCCCTCCTACGTGAATGCGAGAACACCATCACGAACGCGGCCTAACACACGTGAGCCCATCCCCCAGCCAGCCTTTCTCTACTCGAACGCGTTCCCGCCTTCGCGAATATGAAGGCCACTGCCTCTCTAGCTCTGCGAACGTGACCCCTTCTTTGTGAACGCGAAAAACAATCTCGCTTGACACCAAAATGACCTACGCAAACGTGACTTCTTAGTCGCGACTGCAATCAAGCAAACCAGATATCAACTATCAGCAATCCAAAATAAGAGGAAATGGCATGAAACCCTTCTGAAACCACCTAATGCCCCTAAGACCACGTCCAATCAAACCAATCAATCCCAAAACATAACAGGAACTCACTCGAAGCCTCAAATCACACCAAACAACATCAAAATTACGAATCGCGCCTCAATTCAAGCCCAATGAACTAATGAACTTTCAACTTACAAAACTCATGCCGATCTATATCAAATCAACTCGGAATGACCTCAAATTTTGCATGCAAGTCCCAAATGACACAATGGACCTATACCATCTCCCGAAACCGCAATCCTAACCCGATATCAACAAAGTCAACCCTTGATTAAACCTATCAACCTTCCAAACTTTCAACTTTTCAACTTTCGCTAATTCAAGCCAAAACAACCTAGGAACCTTCAAATTCAAATTTGGGCATACGCCTAAGTCCAAAATCACCATACGAAGCTATTGGAACTATCAAAACATCATTCCAGAGTCGGTAACATCAATCCAAAACTCTCTCGAAACCAAACCAACCAACCCCACAAGTGACATAACCACAAATACATATATGTAAAGCATTAAATAGGGGAAACGGGGCTAAAATACTCAAAACTACCGGTCGGGTCGTTATATTCTCCCTCTCTTAAATAAATCTTCTTCCTCGAACGAGTATAGAGACATACCTGAAGTGCCAAAAAAGTGAGGATATCGACTCCGCATATTATGATCTATCTCCCAAGTTGCTTCCTCAACCGATTTACCACTCCATTGAACCTTCACCGATGCAATTTTCTTCGACCTCAACTTCCGGACATACTTGTCTAAAATGGCCACCGACTCCTTAACATAGGTTAAATCGTTGTCCAATTGCACTGAGATGAAATCTAACATATGTGACGGATCACCATAACACTTCTGGAGCATGAAAACATGGAACACCGGGTGAACTCCCGATAAACTGGGTGGCAAAGCAAGTCTATAGGCCACCTCACCCACTCTCTCAAGAATATCAAAAGGACCAATATACAGAGGGCTCAACTTGACCTTTATCCCGAACCTCATCACACCCTTCATGGGCGAAACTTTAAGCAGAACCCTCTCGCCCACCATGAATGCCATATCACGAGATCCCCTATCCGCATAGCTATTTTGCCTTGGCTACACTGTACAAAGTCACTCCTGAATCAATGTCACCTTCTCCAAAGCATCACGGACCAAATCAGTGCCAACAACTAGCCTCCCCAAGCTCAAACCAACCAACCAGAGAATGACATTGCCTCCCATATTAAGCCTCATACGGCGCCATCTGGATGCTCGACTGATAGTTGTTGTTGTAGGTAAATTCTGCTAGCAGTAGAAACTAATCCCATGAACCCACAAAATCAATGAAATAGGCATGTAGCATGTCCTCCAAAATCTGGAAAGTAAGCTCGGACTACCGTCCATCTAGGGATGAAATGTTGTACTCAGCTCAACCTGTGTTCCCAACTCATGCTTCACGTCTCTCCAAAAATGCAATGTGATCTATGTGCCTTAATCCGAGATAATATACACTGACACACCATGAAGCCAAACAATCTCACAAAGATAAATACGAGCCAGTTACTCTGAATAGTAGGTAGTCATGATTGGAATAAAGTGTGCAGACTTGGTCAGTCTGTCCACAATGACCCACACTGCATCAAATCTCCTTAATGTTCATGGGATTCCAACTACAAAATACATAGTGATACGCTCCAACTTCCACTCAGGAATATCAAGTCTCTGAAGCAAACCACCCGGTCTCTGATGCTCATACTTAACCTGTTGACAAGTCAAATACCGAGCCACATATGCAACAATGTCCTTCTTCATTCTCCTCCACCAATAATGTTGCTTCAAATCATGATACTTCTTCGTGGCATCCGGATAAATGGAATACCGCAAACTATGGGCCTCTTCAAGAATCAACTCATGCAACCCATCCACATTCAGAACACAGATCCAACCCTGCAACCTCAACACCTTATCATCCCCAATAGTGACCTCCTTGGCATCATTGTGTTGCACTGTGTCCTTAAGGATAAGAAAGTGGGGATCATCATATTGACGTGCCTTGATGAGCTTAAATAAAGAAGATCGCAAAACCACGCAAGCAAGAACCCGGCTAGGCTTCGAAACATATAACCTCACGAATCTATTGGACAAATCCTGAACATCCCAAGCTAACGGTCTCTCCCCAACTGGGATAAAAGCAAGACTCCCCATGCTCTCAGTCTTCCTACTCAAAGCGTCGGCCACCACATTGGCCTTCTCCGAATGATAAAGAATGGTGATATCATAGTCCTTTAGTATCTCCAACCACCTCCATTGCCTCAAGTTCAGATCTTTTTTCCTTAATAAGTGTTTTAGACTATTGTGATCCGTGAACACCTCACATGACATGTCATAAAGATAGTTCCTCCAAATCTTCAGGGCGTGAACAATAGTTGCCAACTCCAAATCATGCACTGATTAGTTCTTCTCATGAGGCTTCAACTGACGCGAAGCATAATCAATCATTCTACCCTCCTGCATCAGCACATACCCAATGCCAATGCTGAAGCATCACAATAGACTGTATAAGAACCCGATATTGAAGGCAAAACCAGAACTGGAGTTGTAGTCAAGGCAGTCTTGAGCTTCTAGAAGATCTCTTCACACTCATCAGACTACCTGAATAGGGCACACTTTTGAGTCAATCTAGTCAAATGAGTTGTGATGGATGATAAACCCTCGACAAAACGGAGATAATACCGAGTTAAGCCTAGAAAACTCCGAATCTCAGTAGAGGTAGAAGGTCGGGGACAACTCTGAACTGCCTCAATCTTCTTCGTGTCCACCTTAATCCCCTAATTGGACACCATATGGCCCAAGAATGACACCGAATCAAGCCAAAATTCGCACTTGGAGAATTTTGCATATAGATTCTTCTCTCTCAAAGTCTGGAGCACGATCCTCAAGTGATGCTTATGATCCTCCCGGATGCGAGAGTACACCAATATATCATCAATGAACACGATGCCCAATGAATCAAGATACGACTGAAACACACTGTTCATCAAGTGTATAAAGGTTCTTGGGCATTGGCCAGGCCAAAATACATCACCAAAAGCTCATGGTGGCCATAGCGGGTCCTGAAAGCCGTCATTGAAATTTGAAGTCCTAGTCTTCAACTAATGATACCCCGATCTCAAATAAATTATCAATACGCGGTAGTGGGTAATTCTTCTTTATAGTAATCTTATTCAGCTGACTGTAGTCAATACACATCCTCGTATAACCATCTTTTACTTCACAAATAGAACTAGAGCACCCCAAGGTGAAACACTCGGTCTGATGAAACCCTTATCAAGCAACTCCTAAAGCTATTCCTTTAAATCTTTCAACTCCGCTGGTGCCATGCTATATGGTAGAATAGATATGGGCTGAGTACCCGGCACCAAGTCAATACCAAAATCAATGTCCTTATCGGGAGGCATGCCCAATAGTTCTGCTGGAAACACATTTTGAAACTCTTTCAATACCTGAACTGACTCAATGGTAGGAGTATCATCATTAACATCCCTTACAAAGGCTAAGTATGACAAGCACCCCTTCTTAACCATCCGTTGTGCCTTTAGGAAAGACATCACCCTACTAGGAACATGACCCGATGAACCCCTTCCCTCCAACCTGGGCAACCCCGGCATCGCCAACTTCACAGTCTTAGCATGACAATCAAGAATAGCATAATATGGTGACAACCAATTCATATCCAAAATCACATCAAAATCCACCATATTGAGTAGCAGAAGGTTAACCCTAGTCTTATAACCCCTAATAGTGACCAAACAAGAATGGTAGACACGGTCTACCATAATAGAATCCCCGACATGCATAGACACATAAACACGGGTACTCAAAGAATCACAAGACATATCCAAATAGGATGACACCTACAAATAAGTGGAACCCGGATCAAATAAAACTGATGCATCCCTATAACAGACCGGAACAATACATGTGATGACAGCATCTGATGCTACAGCCTCAGTCATACCAAGAAAAGCATAACAACGAGCTTGGCCTCCCCCTTTAGGACGACCTCGACCCGCCTGACCTTCATTTTAAGCTAGTTGTGCAGGTAGAGTAGTAGCTGGAGTAGAAACTATAGCCTGAGCACCATGCATAGGTCTAACCCTTCGAAGCATAGGAGAACCTCTCACAATGCGCCTGGTATCACCACTCCTAAAGCAACCCCTCTGCGGGCATGACTGCTGGTACTGAGTCTGATCCGAGTGGCAAGAATAACCATTGTAGGAACCCCGTGCATGAGGTGCACTGGAAGATGGCTGTCCTAAATGGGTGCTCTGAGGTCCTTGAATAGCTGGAGCACTGCGTGTAACATCAAGAGCAGAATAAACTAGTCGACTAATAAAGCCTCTGCCATGACGAGCTGAAACAGCACAGCGGGAACCACTAAATCCTCTAAATTCTCAAGGCCTCTTGGCCTCCCTATCCCCTCTCTCCTGGTCGCGGATACGTTTTAACCTCCTAGCGATCATCACAACCTGCTGAAATAGAGTATCAGTCTTCAACTCCCCTGCCATCCCAAATCTAAGACCATAACCAAATCCCTCAATAAATCTACGGACTCTCCCTAACTATGGAAACCAAAGAAGGTGCATGATGAGATAACTCACTGAACCTCATAGCATACTCAGACAGTCGTAGTCCCCTGGTGCAACTGCTCAAACTATGTGCACAACGCATCCCTGAGGGTCTGTGGAATGAACTCCCTCAAAAACAGATCAGTGAACTAAGCCCAAGTAAGTGGCGATGCATCAACTGGCCTACTCTCCTCGTAAGCCTGTCACCGTCTATATGCCGACTCTGTCAGCTGGAACGTAGTAAGGTCAACCCCACTCACCTCTACTATAACCATAGTGCACAGAATATGGTGACACTAGTCTAGAAAAACCTATGTTTCCTTAGAAACTGCGTCTTTGAAAGTAGGAGGAAAATGCTTCTTGAACCTCTCCAACCTCTTTTTCTCCGCCTCTGACACCACTGGCCTGACCTCAGGTTAAATAGCAATCACGGGCTGCACCAGCATAACACCCGGAGCCTTATCAATATGAGCTTATTTCTCTGGAGTACGGGCGGCAGGAGTTTGAGCCCCTCTCCTAGCTTAAGAAGTAGTTGGTGCAACCGGAATTAATCCCACCTAAGCCAAAGTACCGAACATGCTCAGAAAATGCGCCAAAGTCTCCTTAAGTCCAAGGGTCACAACAGGTGCCCCGGATGACTGCTCTCCAACCGAAGCTACTGGTGGCTCCTCAGTCGCGGCCCTAGCATGACCCCTCGCCACAACACGTGCTCCACCTCTACCTCGACCTCTGGCAACATTGGCACCGAGGGCTGCATCATCAATAACTGAAGCTCATGTCATCACCATCTGTGAGAGAATAGAAAGACAAAGGCTCAAATTCTGAATCAATAAATCGGCATGATAAGGAATAAAAGAAGTGAAATTTCCTAACAGTTTTGTAGCCTCTCAAAGATAAGTATAGACGTCTCTGTACGAATCTGCAAGACTCTACTAAACTTGCTTATGAATCGTAGAACCTATGAACCTAGAGCTCTGATACCAACTTGTCACGGTCCAAAATCTCACCTTAAAGATCATGATGGCTCCTAGTTCCTAGGACTAGGTAAGCCTATCACATAGTAAGATCAACAGAACCCAACACCAACTTAAATATTAATGAAGACAGAATAGCCTAAATGGCACTTATTGTTGTTCCACTTTGTCATGCCGGTACCCAAACTTATCATTTTGCCAAGTGAACACTTACACTCACCTAAACCCTGTATAATAAATGCTTATGACGGGAGGCTACCAGTGCGTGTAATACAATCTCCTATAGGTAGGACTCCACGTCATTATTGGTGCCACATAGGAAAATAAATTGGGAGAAAATTATACTTAACCCCCAAGCCCAATTTTCCCTTCATTTTACACTACACAATTAGTTTAGGGCTTAGAAAGTATCGAAACTTTTCCATCTCCTTCTCTTCTCCATCATGGTTTTTGGGATTTGTCATCATCGATTTTGTTCTCTAAATTTCTGGGGTAAGTTTCTTCATCTGTTATTCATCGTATGTCTTATTGATCTTTATTTTCCTCATTGATTTAGGGTTTTTAGGGGAAGGATGTGGTAGGTCCTAATTGTTGATTAATTTTCCTAAATATATGGGGCTTTTGCTCTATTCGTTACCTTTAGAAGTGAAAACCCTTTTTAATGTAGTGTCATGCATGTAATGGCATATTTGGTTATTCTATTTAGTTTCTGGGATTTTTGGCTGTCCGTTATTTGGTACAAACTTTCAAAACACACACTATTTTATACTTGTTCTTTGGAGTATTTTTGATTCCAGGACCAAAATGTCGAACTCACAATTGGCACCCCTTCACGTTGACAATGATTTCGGCCACCATTGCGAGAATGACAACATAGCACCAGGGAACGACGTATCTCTGATCGATCTCGATAGAGTTCCGATTGACGTCAGTTCGCATGTAGCCATCAACACAAATTTGGCCGTTGATCCCGAGGGCAGTGTCCGTAGGGATGTTCGATCGACCCCTCAAAGTACCCATGGTGGCGAAGAGGGTGAGATCAGCCTGCGAGTAATCTTCGAAATATTGCAGACTCAACTGGCAGCGATAGCCCAGCTCCAAAACCATAATCGCCAACCGGACAGGATCGAGATCGAGCCATCCCAGGAAGTTGTCCATAGGTTCGAATCAGCTTCATGGAAATCGAATGAAAAAGAATTGGGGACCGACCCTGCAATCATGAAGATGCTTTAAGAGTTGACAAAATGAATCGAGTCGGGGGAAAAGAAGATTGAGGCAAACAATAAGAAGGTGGAAACTTACAATTCCAGGGTCAATCAAATCCCGGGGGAACCACTGATATTGAAGGGTCTGGACTCCAAAATATTCGTGCAAAAGCCTTTCCCATCGAGCGCGGCTCCCAAGACAATTCCCAAGAAATTCCGAATGCCCAAAATTCCTAAATATAATGGAACGATTGACCCGAACGAGCATGTCACCTCTTACACATGCACTATCAAAGGGAATGATCTAGAGGATGACGAGATCGAATTAGTCTTGCTAAAGAAATTCGGAGAGAACCTGTCAAAGGGGGCTATGATATGGTACCACAATTTGCCACCTAATTCTATTGACTCATTTCCTATGCTCGTAGATTCTTTCGTAAAGGCACACACCGGAGCCATCAAGGTCGAAACCAGGAAATCGGACCTTTTCAAGGTATGGTAGAGGGACAACAAAATGCTCAGAGAATTCGTGTCTCGATTCCAAATGGAACGGATGGACCTACCACCAGCAGTTGAAGCAGAATTTGATAGAATACCCGGCTGTCACTTAGGTCGATGTACATAATCGGTATCAATCGCAGATTAGGGTCGAAGACAACCAACTCGGGGCTCCTTCCGTGTCCGTGTATCCTATCAGACCCATCGACAGAATTAAGAGGGATATCGACCGAGAACCGAGGTCAAATAGAGAACGATATCAGCCATACAATGGAGATCACAGGAGCGGCAGACCTGGGCGGAATGCTGTACGAAATGAAAAGAGAAGTGATCGAGGTCAGAGCTCTCGAGGGCTCATGAGTAAGAAGGGCTTCGAAAAGCCCATCGGACCCAAAGAGGCACCTCGGTTATCAGAGTACAACTTTAGTGTTGATGCAGCCGCCATCGTATCAGCTATCGGACGTATTAAAGATACCAGATGGCCTCGACCTCTACAAACTGATCCAACACAAAGGGATCCCAACCAAATATGCAAATATCATGGCACACAAGGCCACGGAATGGAGGATTGTCGACAATTGAGAGAAGAAGTAGGCCCGGTTATTCAACAACGGGCATCTTCGAGATTTTCTGAGCGACCGAGCTAAGAATCATTTCAGAAATAGGGATTCCAATAAACAGAATGAACAAGATGATCCCCAATACATAATGCATATGATCTTCGGAGGGGTCGATGTTCCTCAAGGTCCGATGATAAAACGCACCAAAGTATCAATTACAAGGGAAATACGGACTCGATATTACATACCAGAAGGAATTTTATCTTTCAACGACGAGGACGCAGAAGGAATCATGCAGCCCCATAATGATGCACTGGTAATTTCTGTACTCGTAAATAAAACTCGAGTTAAACATGTGTTAATTGATTCAGGTAGTTCGACC
This sequence comes from Nicotiana tabacum, assembly GCF_000715075.1. Classification (NCBI taxonomy): domain Eukaryota; kingdom Viridiplantae; phylum Streptophyta; class Magnoliopsida; order Solanales; family Solanaceae; genus Nicotiana; species Nicotiana tabacum. Next base: position 101,006,741 of record NC_134083.1, on the reverse strand, counting down.
AACATCATTCGATCGAGGGTCATAGAACAACTCGTCCTACAGGACCAAATCGTTCTTGCGGCTCGAGTGCTAAACGGATTCAACATGGCTTGCAAAACTACTAAGAGAGAGATAACGTTGCCGGTAAATAAAGCTGGTGCCACCCAGGAGACCAAGTTTTATGTGATCGAAGGGGACATGAGGTACAATGCCCTGTTCGGGAGGCCATGGATCCATAACATGAGGGTTGTTCCTCGACCCTTCACCAGGTATTAAAATTTCCGACACCAGATGGGATAAGGACGGTTTACGGGGAGCAACCCGCTGCAAAGGAGATGTTTGCTGTTGATGAAGTAATTCTGATATCAACATTCTCATCAACAAAGGGCTCAGGTTCAAAAGCGAAACAGGAAGCCAAATAGCAATCATCGATGCCAGCCTCGACCCAATCGGACAAGCAAGGGATTGACGAAGACGACGATTATGGGTTTCCTCGATCCTTTATAGCTCCCGATGATTCTGATGCTACTAAATTGATGGTCGAAGAGCTGGAGCAAGTCATATTGATCGAACATCTGGCCGATCGAAAGGTATACCTAGGCACGGGATTAACTCCCGAGCTCAGGAAAAGACTCATTCAATTTCTTATTGCTAATATGGATTGTTTTGCTTGGTCCCATCTCTATATGACAGGGATTCCACCGAAGATCACCACTCACAAACTAAGCCTGGACCTGAAATTCCATCCGGTCAAGCAGAAAAGGAGACCGCAGTCCAAGACCAAGTATGCTTTCATCAAAGACGAGGTAACTAAACTGCTTAAAATAGGGTCTATCCGGGAAGTCAAATACCCAGAATGGCTAGCAAACATGTGGTAGTCCCTAAAAAGGGAATAAACTGAGAATGTGTGTGGATTATAAGGATTTAAATAAGGCATGCCCCAAAGACTCTTTTTCGTTGCCTAACATCGATTGCATGATCGACGCCACGGCTGGCCACGAGATCCTCAGCTTTCTCGATGCCTATTCCGGGTATAAACAAATACAAATGAACCCGGATGATCAAGAAAAAACCTCTTTCATCACTAAGTACGGCATATACTATTATAATGTAATGCCATTTGGGTTAAAAAATGCTAGTGCCACTTACCAACGCCTAGTAAACCGAATGTTCGAAGAACAGATAGGGCAATGTATGGAAGTTTACATTGATGATATGTTAGTCAAGTCCTTGCGAGCAGAGGACCATTTAAAGCATTTGCAGGAAACCTTCAGTATACTGAAGAAATACAACATGAAACTGAATCCGGAAAAATGCACGTTCGGAGTCGGATCGGGTAAATTTCTTGGGTTAATGGTATCCAACTGGAGAATCAAGATCAACCTCGACAACATCAAAGCCATCGAGGATATCACAATAGTAGACAACGTGAATGCAGTACAAAGGCTAACCGGGCGCACAGCTGCCCTGGGGAGGTTCATCTCGAGGTCTTCCGACAAGAGTCATCGATGTTTCTCATTGTTGAAGAAGAAAAACAACTTCACATGGACCCCGGAATGCCAACGGGCCTTGGAAGAACTCAAGCGGTACCTATCGAGCCCACCACTGCTTCACACACCGAAGGCAGACGAATAACTATACTTGTATTTGGCAGTATCAGAGATAGCGGTAAGTGGAGTCCTAGTTCGGTAAAAACAAGTCACGCAATTTTCGATTTATTATGTTAGCCGGACCTTAGGTGAGGCCAAAACTAGATATCCTCACTTGGAAAAACTGGCGCTCGCTTTGCTAAGCGCCTCTAGGAAACTAAAACCGTACTTTCAGTGCCACCCTATATGTGTTGTGACAACTTACCCATTGCGAAATATGATGCATAAGCCCGAACTCTCGGGTCGACTAGCCAAATGGGCCATAGAAATCAGCGGGTACGATATTGAATATCGATCCTGGACGGCCATTAAGTCTCAAATCATGGCATATTTCGTGGCCGACTTCACGTCGACCTTAATACCCGAGGTCGAAAAAGAGTTACTGATAAACTCGGGGACGACTTGGGGAATCTAGACCCTCTTTATGGATGGTGCATCGAACGTAAAGGGGTCCGGACTTGGCATCATACTGAAGCCACCCACAGCCAATATAGTCAGACAATCCATTAGAACTGTGAAATTGGATAACAACGAGGCCGAATATGAGGCCATGATTGTAGGTCTCAAACTGGCAAAGAGCTTAGGGGTGGAGGTGATCGAAGCTAAGTGCGACTCCCTCATTGTGGTAAATCAAGTTAACGGAACGTTTGAAATCAGAGAAGAACGGATGCAAAGGTACATGGATAAGCTACATGTAACATTACATTGATTCAAAGAGTGGACCTTGCAGCACGTACCTCGCGATCAGAATAGTGAGGCCGATGCACTTGCAAACTTAGGTTCTTCGGTCGAGGACGATTAGCTCAAATTGGGGGCAGTCATAAAGCTCACGAGATTGGTAGTAAAGGAAGGTCACGCCGAAATAAACTCTACTAGCCTAACTTGAGATTGGAGGAATAAATACATAGAATATCTGAGGACCGGCAAAGTACCCGCAGATCCTAAAGAGTCAAGGGCCTTGCACACAAAGGCAGCTCGATTCTGCTTGACCGAAGACGGAACCTTGTTTAGAAGAATGTTCGATGGCCCACTAGCTATATGTTTGGGATCGGGAGATATCGAGCATGTTCTAAGTGAAGTCCCGAAGGAACCTGCGATAACCACTCAGGTTCCGAATCATTGGTTCGAAAGGAGCCGGCTATTACTGGATCGATATGGAAAAAAAATACGAAGGAGTTCGTACAGAAATGTGATAAATGTCAAAGGCATGCTCCGATGATTCATCAACTCGGAGAACTGCTGCATTCGGTCTTGTCGTTATGGCTATTCATGAAGTGGGGAATGGACATTGTTGTCCCTCTCCTATGGGCACCAGGTAAAGATCAATTTATCTTATTTATGACTGACTATTTTTCTAAGTGGGTTGAAGCCCAGGCGTATGAGAAAGTCAGGGAGAAGGAGGTCATTGACTTCATTTGGGACCACATCATATGTCGGTTTGGGATGCCATCCGAAATCGTATTTGACAACGGGAAAATAATTTATCAGCAGCAAAGTGACCAAATTTCTCGAAGCTCATAAGATCAAAAGGATCTTGTCCACACCATACTAACCCAATGGGAACGGACAAGCCGAATCGACCAACAAAACCATAATCCAAAACCTTAAAAAAAGGTTGACTGACGCTAAGGGAAAATGGAAAGAGATCCTGCCCGAAGTTCTGTGGGCATATCATACAACTTCGAAGTCCAGTACCGGGGCTACCCCGTTCTCATTGGTTTATGGTGCCAAAGCTCTAATACCGATCGAAGTTAGTGAGCCGAGTATCAGATTCCAATATACAACAAAGGAATCAAATGACGAGACCATGAACACGAGCCTAGAGCTATTGGATGAAAGGCGTGAAGCCACACTTGTTTGATTGACCTCCCAAAGTAACGGATCAATAGGTATTACAATCGAAGGGCCAACCTTCGATATTTCAACGTCTGGAGCTTAGTACTAAGGAAGGCACACTAAACACCGGGAATTCGAACGAAGGAAAATTGGATCCGAATTGGGAAGGACCATACCAGATTCTCGAGGTCACAGGGAAATGATCCTATAAGCTCGGAATGACAAACGGAGAACAGCTACCAAACAATTGGAATGTATCTCACCCAAAACGATATTACTGCTAAGGCTATTTCGTATTAGATCTGAAAGCACGCGTTGCACTCTTTTTCTCTTGAACCATTTTTGTCCCAATTGGGTTTTTCGACAAGGTTTTTAACGAGGCAACAGTGGATCGTGCTAACTTAGAATCAAAGGCCGATCACGAATTGGTGTCGAAGATAGCACTAACAGTATCTGAGGTTCCTTTACAATCAACCTCGAATACCGGAGGGCATTACCCTTGGGTATCGACTTTTGCGAGGAAATTACTTCGTAATATGAGGGTCTCGATAGGTAAGATTCGTTGTAAGGGCCAAACGGTCAAACGAACCGTGCCCACATAGGTTGCTCGAGCCCTGGCATAAAGCATGTACGCATGTATAACTGTTTTTCATAAGAATAAAGAGAAGTACTTTCCTTGCAATTATCTTATGTCTTAGAAAAATTTCCTTTTTACAATTTCGTACTCTCGATCTCTTAAGGAAACGAACTCAGGGGCTGATTATAACCAGAGTTCGGATGATCACTCCCTCACTCGGGGACTGTCGTCTAAAAAACAAACTCGAACAGATCGAAATATTAACATCAGGGGCATAAGACCTCTAAGGAAACCCCTGGATTTTAAAGGCCACATCCATACCCACTCGGGGACTGTTATCTTAGGCAAGCCTGGATAACTTGAGAAAGCAAGCTCACTGGGCTACACTCGAATTAAAAGGCTACGGCCGTAATAACACAACTCGTAGACGTTCGAGAACGTAACATAAAATAGACCTTCGAAATTTTCATAACCGGTTTTAAAGGCTACCCTCAGTAAACTATAATATGAGTTACTTACTTTGGGAGAAGGTTCCCGGTAACACCGAACCTCCAAGATGACTCAAAAATAAAAGTAATGTAAAGTCAGGGTTTGTTCGAACTTACACAACCTAAGTTATTTTATGCTAAGGCATTCCGACCTTTGTGAATACAAGTAATAAAGCAGAGGAAAAATTTGAAAGCCGAAAGGGAAAAGAAAGCCTTGTATATATTTACCCAATAATCTTTTTACAGAGGCCAGAATGGCTTAATTCAAAATTTTACAATGGCCAAAATGGCCTAAAAAAGATGCAAAAGAAAGCAAAAAATATAAAGGCCTAAGTGGCCTGGTTTTCATCGGAGGCAGCATCTCCTCCCTCGGAATCTTCCTCGCCTTCAGACTCGCATAAACTCTCGAAATTTTCCTTAGGAAAGGCCATCTTCTGGGCCCTGACTTCTTCTGCTTTGGCGTTCTCAATTTCAGCCAGTATATAGAAGTCCTGAGCATGGACTCCCTCGAGGGATTCCCTTCGAGCTTGCCACCTTGCATGATCCACCATGCTCTTAACCTGCACCTGGATGGCCTCGACGTTGACCTTGAATTGGGACACTTTAGCATCGGCTTTGGTATTGGCCACGGCCACCTCAGATTTGGCCGCCTCAAATTCATTGTCCAAGTTTTCCTTATCAGAAATAGCCAAGTCCAATTGGGATTGAAGCTCCTCGATTTTCTTGATCTGCACCGAGGCCTTTTCTTTTGCAGCTCAGAGCTGGGTCTCGTCCGACTCCAGTTGTGCTTGGGCAGATTCCCTTTTCGAGGCTAAGATGTCCATATTTTTCTTGAACTTCTCAGCCTTAGATTGAATTGTATCTACTTGTGCCTGAAGCTCCCCGATCTGTTCAAACCTTTGCCGGACCTACAGGATTGGATCATTAGTCACTATCTTCAATTTTTCTTCACTATCGTGAAGCACTCGAAATACCTGCTCGGGCATCTTGGCATGCTCGTTTCGAGCCTTTACTAAATCGGCCTGAAGCTTCTCACTGAGAAGCTTGTAGGTGTCACTCTTCTCAGTGAGGTCCCGAACCTCGGCTTCGTGGTGAATTAATTTCTCTTGGTATCAGAGGAAAGTCTCATCATGCTGCACCGAAGCCTACAAGCATAAGGGAGGGTGTTATGGTTATTTATAACTTTAAATTTAGAATATATGAGAAGAAAGGTACACAAAGTTACCCGATTTAATATTTTTTGGGCTTCATTGAATAGGCCACTTCCATATCTTCTTCGGTCACTAAGCACAGAAGGTAGCTAGCAACCCCCACAGGGGCAGAGAAAACCCGGGCATCCTCCGGGATAGAGAAAGCTATTGACCGTCTTCAATCAGGATCAACGCTCGGGGCCGGGAACCGGTTCACTCATTTTGGGCTCGAGGAAGACCCACTGGCTCCCGGTGATGGTACCTTCTTTAGCACCGGCAAGTCTCCGAGCCCAGTGACATCCTCGAAGGCAGTGGACTCAAATCCGTCCAAGAAGTGATGGATACCAGTTGCCCCATGAGGCCCCTCGTAAGAACGACTTTCTAACATACCGGCCTCGCGAATCATGGCGTGTGAAATCTGAGGGAACCCGATAATGTCGATCACCCCAATTTCATCTCTCGTGATACCTTCCTTTGCTCGAAAGGCGTCGTCGCCAGTATCTCTCTCGACCCCCTTAGCTGGGGGCGAAGTGGCCTCAACCCCTTTTGGTTCAGGAGCTTCAGCTAAGACTCCCTCATCGACCTCCTCATGTAGGGACTGTCCGATTTCGGCATCCGCCGGTTCACCTGCCCACACACGGGCCACCAACTGGGATTTCTCTTATTCTTCTTCTTCTTCTTCTTCTTTGGACTCGTCCCTTAATTGGTGGATTGAGTCCGAGGATAGAGTGTCGGTGCTTCCCTTGGGCTTGCGCGACCACTTATTCGGCTTCTTCTTTTCTGAGTTCGGGGAACTCGGGACCCTTTTCCTCTTCTTTTCATCACCCTGCTTTGAAGCAGGGGACTTGAGAGGCATATCCTCCTAACTGGATGGAGGCCTCATGGCAACATCTTTGGGGAGACCTACAAAAGAAAATATAACGATAAGAATTTGACTGCTACAACACCAAAAATATCGATAAGGAAGGAGATAAGAGGTAAAACAACAAGATTGAACATTCAAGGAGAAGTACTTACGATTCATATTCCATTTCTCAGGAAATGGCATGTCTTCGGCAGGGATCAGGTCCAAAGTCTTTATTCGAACAAATCGTCCCATCCAACCTCGGTTCCGAGCCTCGTCTATACTCGAGAACGGGGCCTTGTTGGACTGACGGGCAAGCTTGATCAACCCTTCTCAATAGAGTCGGGCACTATAGAGGAGCATAAGGTGATCGAGGGTAAAGGGACATCCCTCGATTTTTCTTACGAAGAATCGGAAGAGAATCACTATTCTGTAGAAGGAAGGGTGGATCTGGCCAAGAGTCACGTCGTACCTCTTGCATAAAGTAATGATGATAGGGTCTAAGGGACCTAACGTGAAGGCCTAAGTGTAAACACTTAGAAAACCCTCCACGTGGGTAGTGATCGATTCCTTGGGCGAAGGTACCACCATATGCTTATCGACCCAGTTGCAATCCTTTTTAACCTTGGTGAGGAGATCACCAGTAATTGTGCATATGTACCTCGAGACCGGCTCACATCGACCCGGTACCAAGGATGTCTTCTCAATCTTAAAATCGGCAACAGTAGGACACCCTGCCGGAACGAATTCCTCAGGATGAGGTTCCGCCGCAACCCCATCACCGGTGGGTCGTGATGAAGAGGCGGCCTCTTGCGGTACAGTCTTAGAAGTTTTCGCCATTGTAGAATAGAAGAAAAGGGAATTAGGATGGTATGCGGTTTGCTAAAAGTTGAAGAAATTTGGGTGCAAGAGTTGCAAAGCAAAGGGATTTTTGAAAAGAAACAAGAATAGGAGGAGATTTGTACGTAAAGCTTGAATATAGGAAGGTTAGAGTACTTATAGCTTGCTAGTGACGGTTCAGAACCCATAGTGGCCGACCAACAACTGACAGGCATTTAATACCTTGGTAGCTGGATTGATGGGACGTTTCTATATCAATTTATTGCTTACATCATAGTCAGGTGTATATGTAATGTTCATCGCTTACGTCATGGCCCATCAAGACGGGATTCAGAAGTTCATATTATTTCTCGTCATCTTTTCTCTGAGAAATGAGGGGACTATCTGTATACGATCATAACCGGGCTCGCCTCTTGTGTGATTAATCGAGACTGGAATATGATAGGTTAAGGTTCGACCTCATATTATATCAAACCATGATGCAAAATTAGATCGACGAGCTCGTGACCCAAGGATCGATCAAGATCGAGATCGAGCAAGATTTAGACCAAGCAAGATCGAAAATGAGCAAGATCGAGGGAAACTTACTAACCCAAATAACGGACATCCAAAATATCCGCGATCGATAGAGGATCATGGCGAAAATTTCGGCACATATCAAAAAGAGGCCGAGTAATTAGCAAATCATAAGCTTTTTTACCCTGTATAGAATTGTACCAAGAGTAGGACACCCCTACTATATAAAGGGGGGGTCTGATCATTTGTAATGGAGAGGATATAAACGCAACATAAAGCAATATACTGACACTTTCTAGCTTCTATTATCTTGTTACTCTATTAGCATGTTCATATTTCAGTTGAAACATCTTTGGTTTGAAGGTGGTCAAACTCAAGGGACAAGGCAATTCGATACGTGTGGTTTGCATTTATTCGTCTATTGTCAATTTCAATATTAATCTGTCTTCTTAACTTGTGCCAAGTTATATCACGTATCCTTAAAACTGCGTATAAATTCAATTGTTATCCGTTTTAGGGTAAATGGTATGCTAATGGACTAACTTGTCCTCATTAAGCTACAGTTGATGTTGATGAGCTGCATATTTTGTTATTTCACAAATTTGCTAGGGACTTAGGGTTTTTGGAAGTTGATTTGTTTGGATGCAAAGTTAACAAAAAGGTAGCTATTACATTTAAAAATAGATGTTGATATGTTAAAGTTTCTTAATAGATTGAAAGGTGGTGACTTTGTTGATATTTGTATTGTCCATGTAATTAGTAGCCCTATTCTTATTGAGGACATAACTGAACTGGACCCCACTCCACAAACAGATGGGCATGACAGTGGGTTAAATGCTAGGGCAGATGTGTCACCTCTCATCAATGATATAAATATGACTGATAATGACAAAGATAAGGGTAAGGGGGCAGATATAAATGGAGAGCTTGAAGAATTAGATGAAGGTGAAGGTAATAACTTCTCATCCTATCATCTTCAAACATCAGAATCTGATATTGATGAGGACTCTGAAGATTCTGAAGAGTCTAACTCACTGTTTGATGTAGATGAAAACATTCAAGATTTTAGTGATCTAGAAGATGACCTAGCTGAAATTAGACAGACTAAAATCAACAAAAAAAATGCCCTAGTAAATGTAGATGAGATACCATCTATTCCTGTTGGTATAGATTCTAGTTTTGAAGATATGCATAAGAACCAAAGGGGAAAAGCACAGTGCAAGCTATTGAGCCACATGTTATAAATGCAATGCCAGGAAGGCCAAAGAAAAAAAAGGAGAAAAGCTATTGATAAACCAAATAAGAAGTTTGGGAAGGGCACAAGGATAAGGAGACAAATGAGATGTTCTTTGTGCAAGACTCTTGGACATAACAAGAAAGGATGTCCAACTGTTGTAAGTATTAATGTGAATATTCATATGTGCTCATTATCAGATGAATTCTATTACTGATGTCTGTTGTTTTATGTGTATGTAGAGAACCCAGGGTGGAAGGGCTGGAACTAGTTTAGTAGGAGGTGAAACTGATGAAAATGCATCATCAATAGGTGGAAGGGTTGAAACTGCTTCAGCAGCAGGTGGAAGGGCAGCAACAACTTCAATTGTGGAAAGTGGCACCTTCACTCAACCAAACGCTGATTCAAGCACACAACAATCAACTAATGTTGCCGGAGGTCCAAAAAGGAAGACCAATGATCCTAGAAGAGGTGATGCAAATGTAGGGTTTAAGAGACCAAAGGCAGTTGTATATGGTATGCTATTTGGTTCAAGTGCCGTTGTGATATAAAGGGTAAATATTTCCACTTAATCACACAGTCAACAATATGGTCTGCTACATAATCTCTCACTCACAGCCTTTTATCTTTGTGTAGTCTGGAACTACTGACAGAGTGGTACACATTCTTTCTACACTCATAAGTTCTACCCCTACCAATATTGAACTTAGGTTCAAACCCCATGGACTAAAGTGGAAGGGTCAAGCTGCAGTTACACAAAGGAAGCTGCAAGAACAGAGTTACAGAAGGACAAACTCTGCTACGACCACTCAAGCCACACCAAAGATACCAAGCAACCAAGCCACACCATGCATTAATTGAAGTAATCAACTGATATTTTGAAGACTTAATGATGGATGTTTTTGTTAACTGCATATGGTAAACAATATTTTGCAAAGCTACTTCATTATGGTAGATGTTTTATTAACTGCCTATAACAGACAATGATATTAGTAGTGGAAGTATTGTTGTTGTAATGGTAAATTGTAATTTTTTGACTTAAATGTTCCCTTTGTCAATATATTCCATGAATAAAATTTTACATCAAAACAAAATATGTAGCCTAAACCCAGGAAATAACAAATTAAGCTATCAATCCTAAACACATAATATAAGAGCTAATATTAGAACAACTACAACCGCAATTATAATGGAAACAACACTGAACTTTGACCTTCCTTGTCTTCTCTGACAATGGCATCGATCACTCTCTTTAATAAGACTCGCAAGAAGAGTCGTGTAGTGTTCTTACTCAATCGCAGGATCAACCCATCGGAAAAAGACACAATCTTCACCAATCTCATATCTTTGGCAGCCTTGGAACCTTCTTCCAGGATTGGTGGGTGTTCGTGATATTTTAAGATCTGCAGCAACTCCACAATAACACAAAGGTTCCTTCTTCATTGCTAAAGGAGAAGACAAATGCTGCAGTACCTATTATTTCTTGCTATAGAAAAAGAAAAAAATAAACCTTGAAAAGAAAAGGAAATGGCAGAAATGGATGGGCAATGAAAAATCCCAACAAAGAAATTCAATTTTGACTGTTGAAGTTAATGTGAGAAAGAAGAAGGCATCACATTTGGATAGAAATGAGTTTCTATCATGTTCAACAATGGAGAATGAGGTAGAAAGAAGAATATGGCTATTAAATAGGTCATAATATTACTATTAGGTCATTTTCAACTGCCCTCATGCCCTTTAAAGGCATGTGAATCATGCACTAAAGCCAAATATGACACATAGAATCAGCTTCCCATCATAAGCGTTTATTATACAGTGTTTGAACGAGTGTAAGTGTTTACTTGGCAAATTGATAAGTTTGGGAACCGGCATGACAAAGTGGCACAAGTAGAGGTGCCATTTAGGCTATTCTTTCATTAACGAAAGCTAAAAAGTACCATAACATAACTAGAAGCGGAATATAACAGTCACATAAATCTCAAAATTCGGTAATACTGAGTCATAGTCTCTATAGAGAATACACTAGAAATCCAAAATACAATATTGTTTGGAAATACAATAAATACTAGCAAAAGAACAATAGAAGGTGACTTCGAGGCCTACGAGGGGAAAAATAGGTATACCTTAAAGTCTCCACAACTCATCTCAAAATTTAGCGACCAACATGATCCGAGGTACCTAGATCTACACAAAATGTGCATAAGCGTAGTATGAGTATACCACAATTGATACCCAGTAAGTATCAAAACTAACCTCGGTAGAGTAGTGACGAGGTTCAAGTCGAGACACTCACTAGACAATAACTTATGTAGAATATCAATATGAAACTAACAACGAAAAGCATAACCAGTTGAATAGCATCAAAGAATAGGCATGTGATAACACAACAGATAAACCAAAACATGTAAAACCCAAAGTGACATCATTTAAGAAAATCAATGACATGTCCAAATCATCAAGTCGTTCCAGCACAAGAATGACAATAAGAATCATTTTGATGTACTACATAACATAATCACAAGTCACCATAATGGTGTCGTGTGAGCTTCTAATTTAAAACATTTCCCCTATATAGTTTCACACGCATAAGGCCCCTTATCTCGCTGCGTGTGCATCACAATGAAGCATTTCCCCTTACTTGAAACATGCACATAATCCCAATTATCTCGCTGCATGCACATCAATAAAACTACCATTATGCTGCCACATGCGCATCTCGCCACCCTTATATTCCACACAATAACAATCAGCCCGCACAACACATACACATGTGCCACAACATCACCAGAACAATAATACCAATGTCACAACAAGATATAGCTTACGACTCAACAACAATGTGTATAAGAATCATAACAATAACATCAGGGTGTGGGGAGTGAACAACAAAATAAAAGCTTGTTTCATATAACAAACAACTCCAAATCAAGGCCTATAAATAGCCTAAGGTCTAATCCGGTCACAACCAACACATATGCCCGTGTACACACTTGTCACCTTATGTACACGTCATTTCACATAGCACAAATAATGCAAATTAGACCAATCCTAAAGGAAAATTACCCCACACAAAGTTAAATAAGATACTTACCTCAAATATGCTAAGTCAATGCTCTAAGAAGCCCTTCCTGCACGAATCACTCTCTGGACGGCTCGAATCTAGCCAAAACAACTTAATAATATCAATAAAATCCATAAGAAACAAGCTCGTATACTAAAGCTTCGATCTTGGTTCAATTATGCAAAGTTAACCCAAAAGGTCAACCTCGGGCTTGCACCCCGAAATCCGACAAAACTCACAAAATCCAACCACCCATTCCAATATGAGTCCAAATATATGTGTTTCATCCAATTCCGACCTCAAATCGATCTTCAAATCATCACTTTTTACTCTAGAAAAGTTTTAACTAAAATTCCCAATTTCTACAATTTGATTCATCAAACAATCGCTAAATTCAAGGTTGGAAACCTGAAATATAAACAAATTCAAGTAAAAAAATACTTACCCCGATCTAAATCATTAAAATCCCCTCAAAAATCACCCAAATCCGAGCACTATAATTCAAAATGTGATAAAATAACAAAATCATCGAAATAGAGTACCTAAGTGGTTTTCCCAGGTATACACATCGCGATCGCAAGACATACGCCGCAATCGTGAAGACAAAATTATGCCCAATTGTTGGCCCTCCTCCGCGAATGTGAGACAACCATCACGAATGCGATGCTCAAGCTGTTGGGGCCTAAGCGAATACATCCTAACCCACGCGATCTTGAAGAACAAACGCGAGCCCATCCCCTAGCCAGCCTTTCTCTATGCGAACGTGTCCCCGCTTTCGCAAACATGAAGGCCACTGCCTCTGGAGCTCCACGAACATGAACCCTTCTTTGCGAACGCAAAGAAAATCTCGCCTAACACCAAGATGATCTCTGCGAACATGACTCCTTAGTCACGTTCGCGATGAAGGAAACCATATATTCGATATTAGCGACCCAAAACAAGAGAAAATGGCCCGGAACCCATCTGAAACACACCCGAACTTGCTCGAGGCCTCAAATCGTACCAAACAACATCAAAACTATGAATCACACCTCAATTCAAGCCTAATGAACTAATGAACTTTTAACTTCCAAAATTCATGCCGAACCATATCAAATCAACTTGGAATGACCTCAAATTTTTCATGCAAGTCCCAAATGACATAACAGACCTATACCAACTCCCAAAACTAAATTCCTAACCCGATATCAACAAAGTCAACCCTCGGTCAAACCTATCAACCTTCCAAGCCTTCAACTTTTCAACTTCTGCCAATTCAAGCCAAAACAACCTAGGAACCTCCAAATCTAAATTCGGACATACTCCTAGTCCTAAATCACCATACAAAGCTGTTGGAACCATAAAAACACCATTCCATAGGCATCTATACAAAATTCAAACTCCGGTCAACTCTTACAACTTAAGCCTCCAATCAAGGGACTAAGTGTCCCAAATTAATCCAAAACTTTTTCGAAACCAAACTAGCCAATCCCGCAAGTCACGTAACAACAAATACACATATGTAATGCATCAAATAAGGGAAATAGGACTAAAATACTAAAAATGACTGAATGGGTTGTTACACTACCGAACTATTAGGAAACATCACCTTTTTTCATTCTTTATCGTGCCGATATGTTATTCCAAAGTTTGAATCTTTACTATTTTATACTCTATTAAATGGTGAGGACACATTCTGTCGAATCGATTGAGCAGGCACTAGCGCCCCCTCATAGAGTCACGGGAGGACGGGCCGAGGTAGTGGCCCAGATGGAGCACATGCCACAACTAGAGCAACTGTTGTGTAGCCTCTAGTGGCCCCAATTGAGGATCAGGAGTCCGAGCATGTAGAGCGTGCATATGAGAAGCCTATTTCTACATTGGGGCTACAGGAGACCGTGGCACACTTTATGAGTATGTTTGGAAGTTTGGCCCAGGCAGGTAGATTCTGGTTGCACCATATACTTCAACAACCGGGGGAGGAGCTCAGACTCCCGCCGTATGTACGCTAGAGCAACTGGCTCATGCTTATCAGACACTGGGTGTTTTACCGGTACAACCAGTTGTGTAGTTCAGCCCGAGATAGGGCCAACTGTATCGGCTAAGAGGCAGAGAGTTAGGAGAGGATTCAAAAATTTCAACCTCCCTAGTTCAGTAAAGGGGCTTCTGAGAATGTACAGGGTTTCTTGGATCAGTGTCATCGCATTCTGCGTACCATGGGTTTGGTGGATTCGAGCGAGGTCGACCTTACTACTTTTCAATTGACGGGGCTGACATGCAGATGGTGGCAGACTTATAAGGCGAGTAGGCCAGCTGGCACAACACCACTTACTTGATCCCATTTCTCTAATCTTTTCTTGAGGGAGTTTATTCTACGGACTCACAGGGACGAGTTGCGCAACGACTTTGAACGGTTTCTCCAGGGGAGTATGACTGTGTATGCTATAAGGTTTATAGAGTTATCTCGTAATGAACATTCCTTGGTTTCCACTAATAGAGAGAGAGTCCATAGATTTATTGAGGTACTTATCTATAGCCTCAAATTTGGGATGGCACGAGGGTTGGAGACTAAGACTGCATTTTATCAGGTTGTGGATATTATAAGGAGGCTAGAGCATATTCGCGGTTAGGAGAGGAGGATAGAGATGCTAAGATGCCTCGTGGTTCTGGAGGATTTAGTGGTTTCTACTCTACGATTCAGACCCGTCATGGCAGAGGCTTTGTCAGTCGACCGGTTCAGACCGCACTTTAGGTTTTCCATAGTGCTTCAGCTAGCCATCAATTTTGGAGCACTCGCTTCGGACAATCATCTTTCAGTGCATCTTCTGCACGGGATTCCTACAGTGGTAATTCCAGTCTTTCGGGGTATACTTAGTGTTAGTAGTCACATCCTCAGAAAGGTTCTTTCGAGTGTAGTTGTCATGCACCGACCTCGGGGAATGCGACTGACGCTCAACTGAGTTACCCCAATCGAGCAAGCCTACTTGATGCCTTCTACCCGACCTTACTCATGAATAATGCAAAGATAAATGTCAAGAGATACACAAACAGGGGAATAACATGTACAACACCAATTTTATTACTTTTAGAAATTTCATTTCCGATTTCCCAAAATATTACAAGCTTATAGTTAAAAGGGGAAACATGTTTGATACTTACAACATGATTAGTCTACTACCCCCAATCAAAATACAACCCACACCATGTTTGTAACGATATAGCACATCATTCGGCAGTTTGAGGCCTTGAGTAGCTTCATTTCAGGTATTATGACTTATACGTGTGGTCGGAATTGAATTTTGGGAAGTTCAGAGTTTATTTGGAAAGAAAATTCTAATTTCGGAAGCTTTAAGTTGGAAGAATTGACTAAGGTTTTACTTTTAAGTAAACTACCTCGGAATCATAATTTGAAGTTCTAATAGGTTCGAATAATAATTTCAGACTTGGGCGTATGTTCGGGTTGAGTATCGGACCAACCGGGAGCATTTCAACGCTTATTATGGAAGGTTGGTATTTTAAAAGTTTAAGAAAGTCTTAAGTTTGACTTGAAGTATATTTTAATGTTATCGATGATCGCTTGGGATTCCGAGCCTTGGAATAGGTTCTTATTATCATTTATGACTTGCACGCAAAGTTTTGCATCATTCCGAAATGTTTTGATAAGAATCGGACGCGTTCGTCGAAGTTTGAAGGTTGGAAAGTTGAAAGAAAGGTTTTAGTCATTGATTTGTAATTCTGATGTTGTTTGACATGGTTTAAGGCTTCGACTAAGTTTGTACTGTACTTTGGGATGTGTTGGTATGTTTGGACGGGGTCCTGGGGGCCTCGATGCGAATCGGATTGAAAACGTATCGAGTTTGGACTTGGGAGGATTGCTGAAGAAGCTGGCATCTGGTGTAACCGCACCTGCGAGGTTTTGACCGCAGGTGCGGAGCCGCAGAAGCAACATTTGGACTAAGCTGGGATGGCCGCAAATGCGAGTGTATTTTCGCATCTGCGAGCCCGCATATGCGAAGGGTGCTCCGCAGAAAGGGAAAATGAGATGGGCAGCCGGGGTCGCAGAAGCGGAAGATCTCTACACGTGCGGGCGCACAAGAGCGCGTGGTGGACCGCAAAAGCGAAAAGTGGTCCGTAAAAGCGAATTTCGCCGAACTGCACCTGCGATGAATTTTCCGCAAGTGCGGAGCCGCAGGTGCAGCTAGTGTTCCACAGGTGCAGAAGGTCGGCTGGGCAGATTGTTTTAAAAATCGGGGTTTTGCTCATATGCCTCATTTTCTCACTTGGTTTGGGCGATTGTTGGGGAGCTTTAAGAAGATATTTTCATCATCTATGTTAAGGTAAGTAATTTCCACATATTGTGTATATGGATTTAAGCATGAGAAATTTTAGAAATTGTGGGGGTTTTGGTAGAAAACCTAGAATTTGGTATTTTTGGATCTTGACCACGAAATTGGACGTGGAATTGAGAATAAATTATATATTTGAGTTTGTAAGGTTATGGGTAATGTTTATCTTCGAAACTTTTCAGAACCCGGGCACGTAGGCCCGAGGGTTGTCTTCATCGACTTTTCGAGCGGAGTTGGGAATTGGTTGAATTGATTAATTATTGGTATTAGAATATATTTTGATTGGTTTGCACGTTGTTTGAACAGTTTTGGATCGACGGGCATTGGTTTGAGGTGTTAGAGAGGCCTTCGAGCTGGTTTTGGAACTTCAGAGCGAGGTGAGTCTCCTGTCTAACTTTGTAAGGGGGAAACTACCCCTAGGTGATGTATTTGTTATGTGTTACTTGTTGTGGGGGCTATGCATGCACAAGGTGACGAGAGTCTGTGCGTAGCTAGATTGATGTTATGTCCGGGTAGACTTAGGTTCCCGCGATGCTATAACTGTACTATTCGAGTTGTCTCTTGCTTATTAAATTCCTTTATTTTACGTTGCGACTTGAGACTAGACTTATGTTGACTGATAGACTTGCTATTGTAGAAGTTCGACGGGCTTCATGATTAGCCGCGAAATAATTGTAGTCCTCTTACGAATCTCTCCCGCGTCATGTGTTCTCATCGAAAGGTTTCCCTTGAAAATTTATAACTCACCTATCTGTTTGTGATTGGGGTAGAGGACTCGTCAAAGTTTTTTATTCTAATGGGATCGGGCCGTTCGCCTTGGCAGGATAGATACATCTATGGTTCGTGCCGTTTGACCCTCGACAGTGCGCACACTATGATGGATCGGGTCGTACGTCGCAGGATTATGTACCACACTCTCATGGGAGCGGGCCGTTCGCCTTGGCAATAAAATAGTTGTAACTATGGTTCAGAAATGTTACGATGGATAGGGCCGTACGCCTCGACATTTCTATAAAATACTGTTATGAAATTGTGCGTAATAATTGGCAAGAAGCCAGCATATCTGTGAGCTTTTCCTGATTGAACTATGATGACCTATCTGGTAAGGTCCATTATATATATACTCCGATTGAGGATGTAGCTGCTAGCTGAGAGTTTGAGTTATCGCTGAGAGGAGGATTGTTCCACGTATTATACTTGTTATTTCTCTTATTTACTCTGTCTCACACATGTTTACCTCTACTGTATCTGTCTTATTGGACCACTAGTAAGAGTTGACGTCGACCCCTCGTCACTACTTCTCTGGGGTTAGGCTAGATAGTTACTGGGTACGCGTTGATTTACGTACTCATGCTACACTTGCTGCACTTTTCGTGCAGGTACATATATATGTCTGATGATCTTTTGGGGCGGGGACTTTACCGTGAGCTGCATTTAATGTTACGGTCTGCAGCCTACAGAGTCTCCATCAGAGTTATTTATATTCTCCTGTCTAATTTGTATTCCAAATAGATGTTATATATTATTATCTTTCCTAGTTGATGCGCATGCACTTGTGACACCGGGTTTTGGGGGTTTCCTTCAGGTTATTCATTATGGTGGTTCGTGTAAACATTTTATTTACTCTATAAATTCTATTTTTATATTGTTCAATTAAGGAAAATTATGATTTCAAAATACTAAAATGAGTAATTAAATTAGTAAATCACCGTTGGCTTGCCTGACGGCGGCGTTAGGTGCTATCATGGCCTATAGTGGATTTTGGGTCCTGACAGCTTGGTATCAGAGCGTTAGGTTCACTTAGGTCTCACGAGTCATGATCAAGTCTAGTAGAATCTTCCGGATCGGTATGGAGACATCTGTACTTATCTTTGAGAGGCTACAGGGCTATTAGGAGCACTTCTCCTTCATGATTTCCTCATCGTGCAGTTTGATTCCATTGAGACTTGTGACTTTATTTCCTTCCTATGAGACGATTTAGGTGAACATGAAAGTCATACTAAGATGGGCAAACAACAAAATCTTCCTGTAATAAATTTGTGATAAATCTCAAATTTCTCAGAAACTTTATGCGGACAAGTGGCCCCTTTCAATTGACATGTACACACATGATAGGTGATGAGCTATGCTCTCATGTTACTAGACAGTGGAAAGGTTCCATAATAATACTCACAAAGGAGTAGAGTGACTGTTCAAGCCAGATGAGCCACATACACCGGAGAGAGAAAGAGTGGCTTAAGAAGGATCTCAACACTAGGTTGCCTTACATTGGATTTGATACCACATAGGTAAACTTTAAGAAGGTGCATGCATAAGCACAAGCTAGAAGATGTTATCCATTTGATTGAAAAGGTTCTGTAAGAAATTCATCAAGTGTAGTCCCTTGTTGAGAAGTTTAGGGAAGCAAGTGGGAAGTATTTCCCTAGGATTGTGACTCAATTCAAAGAAATCATTATAAAACTCAATTCCTCAAGAGGTCATAAATAAGAGAATTGTGATCAAGAGGCTTCACGAATATTGCATCTCGTCCAAAGAGTAGGTAAATGCAATGTTTTGTGATTCAGCATTTTGGTTAAGACCATATTTATGTAGGCCCCTTCAATATAGATGTACATGTACAACAAGGAAAATAATGCGGTGTTCATAATAAGGTAGCAATGAGTGACTTACTTGGTGATTTTAGATTGACAGGGTAGTACCTTAATTGATGCCCCTCGACTCCACATCCATAACATACATCGGTACCATAGTGACATACCCCCGAATGATATCTCCCACACTTCACACAATGGGGATGAGGTTCGCTAAACTGACTCGCCCCATTGACTAAATATTCACCCTTTTGCATAAGTCATAAGAATCCCTCTTATCTTTCCTCCAGGCCTTCACAACGGGAGTAAAAATCTCTGTACCGGGTTTCTGTGTGGGCCTATGGAATTTCCCAGGCCTACCACCCCTAACACGCTCTAGAGTATACTTACAACACGACGCAAAATGTGCCTTTTCGCATATCAGGCAGACCGGTATTGGTGTACCCAACCTAGGGAATTTGTCCTTCTTATGCCCCTTCTTTCCACAACCATAACATATTTCAAGAGTGACCCAACATAAACCCAAGTGGTGCTTATTACAAATCAAACGATCCGGCGGATTAGAGCCGACAATCCTCTTTTGTTTCTTAGTTGCCATCACCACATGATCTGATGGCATGGTGACATTAATAGGAAAAAGAACACTTCACCTAGCAATTGGTTCTTTCATTCCCTCCTTGCTGACTCGATCTCGTGGGTTACTCATCCGAAAAATGAGACATAGCGAGGAGATTAGCTCCTTGTATTGGGATCTATCACACGATATGGAATATTAAAGAAGTGTGAAATTTCCTAAATATCAGAGTAGCCTCCCTATTATAGATGTGGTCGACAACACACCGATGAGAAGGACTCTACTAGACACGACTCTGAGACATCCTAGGACACTTTAAAACCTTAGGCTCTGATACCAAGTTTGTCATGCCCCAAACTCGGGGAGCGCGACCGACGCTCAACCGAGTAAACCCGGTTGAGCAAGCCTATTAGATTTCATTCTACCCAAATTCATCCCTGAATAAAGAGGAGATGTACTCCGTTAATCAAATACTGAAAAGATTTCAATAACCACTTCCATTTCATTCTCATTAACAGCAACATTCAATATTTCCAAAATAGTACGAGTTTATAGATTTAATGGAAAACATGTTGCCAAATACCAACAGCTCTAATTTAATTCCCAACATCAAACATCACCCACAACTTGTCTACGGAGCCCCTAAGTACAACTGAAGAGTAATATGGAAATACCGGCAATAAGGCCCTGGCTATACCTCAAAACACAGTACATGAGAAACAAAAGATACATGACCCCGAAATGAAGGGGAGCTCACCAAGTCAGTTGAAGAGAGTGTACCGCTATAACTGATCAATGCCGCCTGCTGTGGAACCGCCTGCATCCATTTAAGATGCAGCGCCCCCGGCAAAAGGGATGTTAGTACTGTTGAATCGTACTAGTATGTAAAGCTAAAAGTCCTCTTTCAAAATAGAATGATCATATAAGAAAAGGAAAACCATAGAAACAACAAGTCACAATCAACTATATCCAAATGCCCAATTGAAACATAACAATTTTCAAAATACGAAAATAATACTCCCTCCGTTTCAATTTATGTGAACCTATTTTCTTTTTAGTCTGTGCCAAAAAGAATGACCTCTTTCCTTATTTGGAAAAAATTTATCTTTATGCAATGATTTATAGCCACACAAAATATATGTGCCTCATTTTACACCACAAGTTCAAAAGACTTCTCTCTTTTCTTAAACTTCGTGCCCAGTCAAATGGGTTCACATAAATTGAAACTGGAGGGAGTATACATTTTTGGTTGGGAGATCATTAGCACCAATATACCACCATCTTTGTTAGCACGGAGTCCGATCATGCCCGATCGGCTAGGCCGTCTCTCCACGAATAATGTGGTTTGATATGTGATGTGAAAGAAAGTTGTTACCAAGAGTAGTACCACCATGTGTGCAATATGGTGTCCGATCTCCACCCGATCAGCTAGGCCGCCTTCCCACATATGCCATGTGAGTTAACTTTTTCAATTCACAACTATTACCAGTTTTATCCCAATTAAGGGGAATAATCACAATTTTACCAATATTTCAATTTCATCCCAAATAAGGGGAATAATCACAATCCACTTCTGCACCGGCACATGTAGTTTCAGGTATGGGCTTTATGACCCACTCTTCCTCGGTTTTGCTAATGAAACTCCCAAAAATATTTTTATTATTTGATTTGCACACAAAGGTAACATAGATACAATTGTACTCACCTCAATCTCTTTCACATTGTATAAATTCTCATTAGTATTTTCAGTCACTCACAACAACAATATTTCATTGGCTCATTTTGGCCATTCACAAGATTCTTTATTCCTGGCACGGTGGACGTGTTTCATGTTCCACAGTTTTAACTCTTTCCATTTCAAAGATCACCATCAAATATCAACATATAGAATATTTCAGCAATCATATACCTCAAATTTATTAGTAATGGAAACTTTAAACACAAAAGGTTTCTTCCCAAAGAATGGGGCATACCGACCAACAATAGAAACAAACATCAAAATCATAAACAATCAATACACTATTTATTCTTGCAATACTCTTTCCCAGAAATGACAATATACAATTTCAACACCTGAGCATGTGAGAACTCGAGCCACACTGGATATATTTATAAAGCAAGGCATTAGTTAAAATGGCCATTTATGGGCATGAATTGAGTACAAAAGCTTTTAGGCAATTCTATTTTCGAAATCATTTTTAAACAGTTGAGTCGAGGCTCATTCCATAATCTTTATCACACCCTCTCATTTCATTGGCACCACTAGCCACAATTATAACTTAAATTCTCGGCACGTTGGCCGCACTCTATATCCCCAATTCACTTATTTCATTTTCAAGCATCTTTATAAATTACCAACAATAAGACATTTTTAATCAAGACTTTAGGTACACATATGAGCAATTTAGAGCCTTAAACATATCAAGTTTTTCCCACACAATTTGGCATACTAGCTTTCATTTGAAACACGACTCAAATCCATAACATTTTAATACCAACCCATACTTTGAAACTCATGGGAACATTATGGAATTCGATTCTAAGAGAGAACGTTTAGCCAACATACCTTGTCCGAGCTTTCCTTAAGTTACTACAACGCCCCAACACTTCTAGCAATAACAATCTATAGGAAGATAGTGAAAATCGGTTAAAAATTAGAAGGATTTCCATGATGTAACTCTCTTAGGAATTTTGTCAAATACCTAATGTGCGAAATAGACCACAAGGCTCTAAAATGGAGATCCTTTCATCCCTCAACCAATTTCAACAAGAAACTACCCAAAATGGTTCATTAACCCCACATACTACAACTTTGTGTCACATGCATGGCCTATTTCCAACCCCACAATATATTTGAACTCATAACCTCTTGTATGAAAGCTTAGAAGTAGGACTTACCCGAATGAAGGATAATCTAATGATTGACTTCCTTGATTCTTGAAGATTGGTGCAAGATTGGATGATTGGGAGGTTAGGTTTTCTCCTTCTCTCTCTAAAAAGCTCTCACATCTCTCTAGACTCACCAGAAAATCGTCCCAAATAAAGCCACTAAGGCTATTTATTAAAGTAGGGTTGGGTTGTAAAAACCCCGAAATTTACACAGTCGCACCACATGGAGCGCCGTGGGGCGTGGTGCGGTAGTGAAAAATGTGCCTAGAAACGAAATTTTGAAGTGTTCTGGAAATCCCCACAGGCGCGCCGCATGGGGTAGCGCGGTAGTGTCACATTCTGTCAGCTTTTGGTAATTTGGTCATAACTTCTTGTAGGAGTGTCCAAATGACGAACGGTTTGAAGCGTTAGAAACTAAACTCGAAGATATTTCCTTTGGAAGATTTTTCATCATATAACTTCTTATATATATGTAGATATAATTGTCCAAAGTTTGGTCTTGTGCGTACTCATTTGGAACTTTAGTCTATCATGTAATTTTCTAACTTGACTTAGACTTAGGCCTCTCCTTAGACCCCACATCACTTATAATATGCCTCTACATTTATTATCATATCCAATTGATATCTATCATATTAATAGCCCTTGTCTACACACAAAATAATATAATTAGCATACATCAACTTCTTTAATACGCTTAAGTACTTTGAAATTTTCCATGGTGCTACAAATATCAACACTAACATCTCTCACAAAAGCTATATATGCTAAATACCCATTCTCAATCATCTGTTGAGCCTTCAAAATATGAGATCACTCTACTAGGAGTATGGCCAAGAGAACCCTCCATTCCAACCTTGGAAACCACGACATAGCTAACATCATAGTCTTAGCGTGACAATCAAAAATAGCATGGTATGGAGATAACTAGTCCATACCTAAGATCACATTTAAGTCTACCATATCTAAAAATAAAGAGCCCGCTCTCGTCTCAAAACTACATATAGTGACTACACATGATCAATAAACTTGATCCACCATAATGGTATCCCTAACCAGTGTAGACACATGAATAGGGCAGCAAGCAAATAATCACGTGGCATATCCAGAAAAGAAGCAAAGTATGATTACACTTATGAACAATTAGAGCCAGGATCAAACAATACCGAAGCATCTCTGTGGCACATAGAAACAATACCTGTAATAACTGCATCAGAAGCTACAAACTTGATCTTCTCTGGGAATGCATGATATCTAGCCTGACCTCCACCTCTAGGATGACCACGTCCTGGGTGACCTCCACCCCAAGCTGGGTGGGTGGGTAGTATAGTAACCAGTGCTGGAATTATAGTCTGACCTCCCTAATGTCCTAAACCTCTGTGAAAATGGGGGCAGTATTTCCTTACGAGCCCCAAGTCTCCACACTCAAAGCAACCTCTAACCGAAAATGACTCTATGGCCTGAGTTGGACCCCGTGACCCAGGATATCCACCAAAAGAACCTAGTACCGATGAAACCTTAATAGATAGAGTGCAATGAGAACATTGCGCTGGAAGTACGCTCAATGAAAACTACACAGAAGCTCCTCAACTAAGTGGTGATGTATGATAAGCTAACATGCTAGACTAGCCTCTCCCAAATAGACCTCGGCCTCCAAATAACACAGCACTGAAGCTACCTGAATATTAGGCCCTCTTTTTCCTACCTACATCATCTCTCTAGTATCACTGCGGATATGCTCAAAATGATGTACTATCTCCACAGCCTGGTGAAATAAACTCTTGGTCTCTACCTTTCTACTTATAACAAGGAGTATACTGTGGTGAAGACCATCAATGAATCTCCTCACTCTCTCTTCCTCAAAGGAAATCAAAATAGTAGCATGATAGGACAACTAGGAAACATCATCTCATACTCAGTAACTAACATCTGACCCTGCTGAAGGTGCTCAAACTGCCTCCTCAACTCCTCTCTCCTATGTAGGGCACAAACTTCTCCAGAAAGACCTTGGAGAACTGAGCCCAAACAAGAGGAGGTGATCCTTCTGGTCTGCCAAGTTCATAATACTACCACTATCTCTTGGTTGAACCCCACATCTAAAAGGTTGTGAGGTCAACTCCATTGGACTCAACTAGTCCCAAATTTGCGCAGAATATTATGACAATGATCCAAGAACTCATGGGCATCCTCTGAATGTGTAATCCTGAAGTGAGAAGGATATAACTTTGTGAACCTATCCAGCCTCTTCAGCTCATCAACTAACATTGTGCGCCTATCCTCAGGCTGTGCGGCAACAATAAGCTGAACTCCCCTAACTAGAAGTACTTAGGGGTCTGGTAACCATGGGCCATCTGCTCTAGTGTATGAGTAGATGGAGTCTTCGCTCTTACCCCTACCTGGGAAGTATTTGGTGCAGTAGCAAATAACCCAGGCTAAGCCAAACTCTTGAATAAATCAACCATATAGAGCAAGGCATCTTGAATAACTAGCATAGCAAATAAAACCTGGGAACCTAAGCTGGTCCCACCGGCTCCATACGAATTTGGGCTTGCTCATCTACTAGAGTTATTGGTGGCTGCACAGAAAGTGCCCTGGCACGCCCTCTAGCCGGGACACGTGCTCCACCTCTAGCCACGTGATCTCGTCTAATTCACACCTCAAATCAAGGTTATGAAATGGTCGATTGCAATAATAGTACCCAACAAGAGTCGGGGTCGATTTTCACAGGGAGCTATATATGGGAGTTAGGAGTATATATTGTAGTACGTAAATTTGAACTATCTTAATTTACACTTCCACAAATTGGGGTTTTTCTATGTCTAATTTAAAACTAAGATTGCAAAGTTAATAAATAAAAGTAAGAGAATTATTTTTGTTATTTTTCAAGTTTTGTAAAAAGCCTAGGGTTATGACCATCACCTAGGTGTTTGCCTAATGGGATATAGACCTTAATGCTTGTTTTGTTGATCGGGGTGTATTATAGCTATCAACTTTCAATTACCCACTCAATACCTCTCAGTCAGAGAGTGATTTTTGCCCAATTTGGCTTTCTCAAGTCCAAATGGGTATTGCACAAAACGGTTGATAAAAGATCAAGTCGGGTTATTACTATCTCTAGGTTGAACCCTTTAATTGGGATTATCAATCACTCGATTGACCTAATTTTTTGTTAGCTAAGTTTTCCTAGACTAAGTCTCTCTTTCTCAAGTATAGACTAAGTCAAATAGGCATGAACTAATATTTGCAACCATTAATTCCACAAATTAAAACATGAACAAAGCTAAATAATAAACATCCAACCATAAACAAGCATTAAATTAAACACCCATAAGGTTTACACACTAGGGTTGGGTCACAACCCTAGTACAAATCTAGCTACTCATGCTGGAAATTGAAGAAATAGAAGAAGAAATGCTAATTAAACTCATATTGTAAACTCAAAATGATTAAATCTATGTTAAAATATCCCAAAATATGAAACACTACTAAAAGAAGCAAGAGAAACGACTACTGTAATTGCTGATGTCAAAAGTTGACCTAAGTTTTTGAAACTCGTCTATTTATCCAAGGCTGAAAATTTCGGATAAAAATGCCCTTCGGGAGGTTCTGCGGCCGCACAATTCCATGTGCAATCCGCAGAAGTCTTCATCCTACAGGAGCTGGGAATCTGCGGCCGCACAATTCTCCGTTGCGGCCGCGAGGCAATGTTTCTGCGGTCCACTGATTTATCAATGCGGCCGCAATCTGTTCTTTTATGGTCTGCATCTCTCTTTCTTCGGCCGCAAGGTACTTCGTCTGCGGCCGCACAATTCTTGTGCGGTCTGCAATCTTGAGGAGCTTGGTTTTTGGAAAATTGCACACCCTCTGAAGTTGATTTCCAATTCTTCAATTGCGGCCGCACAATTCTTTTGTGGACCGCAGTTTGCTAAGAAGTCTGTTGTGTTTTTCTTCATTGTTTGCGGCCGCAGATGGAATTCTACAGTCCGCACTTTGCAAGTTCGTATGCCTTTTGTTGCCTTGTGTTTTGATTACTCCTTTTTGAGTCGAATTTCATCTCGGGAGTCCAACTTCTAACATTCCTGCAATTTTGCACATTTCATCAGTTTTGGGAACACGATTAAACGCTTTTAGACTATAACAAAAGCTAAAAGGCGCTAATAAGTAGTCAAAATCCCTTCTTATCAATTCCCCCAAACTTAAGTTCTTGCTTGTCCTCCAGCAAATAGAATAGTTCCCACCTCCACAAGTTAAGGGTCATTCCAGCCAATCAAAGGTGAGTCATTCACACATCAATTGGGACAAACAATTACCCACACTACTTATTTATTATCAACAAGGTGACAAGTTAAACTTTTATGCACATATAGTTCTAATGTGACACTTGAGCATCAAGAGTTGACTTTATTCATCAAGGAAGCTTGCTCTTTCGTATAGGTCATTGTGGATCCCAAACTCTTCCTTCTCTACTCTCTGTTTGCCTATCTCACTTAAGAATTTAAGCACTCAATCCAAAGATTTGCGAAAGGTTCACTCATCTCTCTAAAGAGAACGTTGCAAGTACGGCTCAAGTACCATAGGCTTGCCCCTCATGTAGATCGCCACTAATGTAAGCTTACTCGGCTTCAAATCAAGTAGGGATTTTTCGAGATATAATGAAGGCTATTGGACTAAGGTTGGATACGCTACAGTTGAGTGGGTTCACCTTTCTTTAAGCACTCCATTTTTCTTGTTCTCGGCTCATGCTTTGCCAATTCCTTTTGAGGTACTTTCTTTTCCTTGGGGAACTAGAGAGACTTAACATCGCTCTTTCTTGATTATGATATTTATTTTCTACCTCTTTGATTTCTTCATACTTTGTATCATTACTCTTCTATGAATCCCTTCAACTCCTCCACTTGTTCACTTTCTTTTGCACTTTTCTTTTTGTTCTTTCCTTTTCTTGCCTTTCCTTATCATCATTTATTTTCTCCTTTTGTGCCTTGATACCTCTTTCAAGTTTCTTATCTCTTCCCCAAACTTATGTTTTTAGCCAATTATTTCACAAGAGTGTTAAGGAAAGCTCGGGTGCCAAGAGAGGGTTACGACAAAACGGCTAAAGGCTTGTAACATGGTTATCAAATGAGAAAGGCTCGAGGCTTAAATGGGTTGAATAGGGATAACAACATTGGTATGCAATGGAAAATTTAAGTGGGTCAAGGAAAGCCTACAATCACTTCTCAAGCCAAGAAAAATTTAAGATTTTGCCTTGAAACACATTCGGGGCAAGTTCTAGACCATTCGCACAGGTACTTGGACTTGTAACAAAAACATTTCACCCCTCACGCAACTGGATTGTTAAAGAGGAAAGAGACGAGGGCCCACAACGACCACATTCAAGATTGAAAATCACTATGGTTCGATTAAACCACTCGATGATTGCCTAAGTCAATACAAGAGTCACAAAGTTACTAACTAGAGCTATTTCTTTCCAACAAAAAACTTGTTTTTAACCATAAGCACGTAGTTAAGTGTGTTGGTACCAAGTGAAGCATGTTTGACTCTTCGAGCATGACTTAATGAGGTCTTTTTATTCATTACTACTACTATTATTACCTAAACACCAAAAACGGACTCAATCCCTTAAGAAGGTTGTCATGCCATCCATCGTTGGGAAGAGTCACACAGTTCACACAAAAACTACCTTTGGAAAGAACCGTGACATTAAGAAAACCAAAGGCTTATTAACCACTAAAACATAAAAAGAAGCTACTAAAACAAAAAGAAGTTACTCAGTTAAACACTAACTAATAAGTAAACACATGTAAAGAGCTACAAAGCAAAACCTATCGAAAGCCTAACGAATATACATAATAAGAGAAGATATATACATAATGAGAGAGGAAAAGAGAGAATATATACAGAATAAGGAAAAAGAAGAAAATACTGTTAGTTATTACAAACCAATTATCTCAGAAAACTCCACCCCCACCCCCACCCCTCACCCCCCGAATAAAAATAAGCAGTGTCCCCAATTCTTAACAAAATAAAAGTAAAGGAAGGGTAAGAGTGAAGAAAACTCCCTATGGCTCCTTGGCCATCTCTGTGTCCACAGCAGCATCACCAACCTCATTCTCGTCCAACTGGATCTCATCATCCTCAGCTCTGGAGTGACTAGGTTGGTGAACATCTGACGTACTACCTCGGCAGTGTCAGCAGCATGGTCTGGCTCCTCAGACTAGCCAGTTGGTGCTCTATGTGCTGTAAGATCTGGGCTTGGGTGGTGCGGGTCAATTAGCATGTCAAAGGGAATGTGTCTGGCTGCTGCAAGCTTGGTAACTTGTCTCTAGAGCTTATCCACTGACTTTTTGGAGGCATGGGACTTTCGCATCTTCTTAACTTCCTTCCCAGCTCTTCTATCACTTACCCATGATGTACCAAAGTGGCCATGATTGTATTCTGGTTCTCCAAGAGTTTCTTCAAAGTTTCTCCAACGGTGGGGGGAATCTGAGGTGCCGAAATGTAGGATTGTGCTGCAACATTACTGGATATGTCAGATAGCTTTGCAGTAGCTGTCTGCATCCAGTTGTTGAGGCTTGCCAGTATCTGGGAGACTCGCAACGCAGATAGTGGAGCAGTGGGAATCGGCACCGGCTTTAAAGTCGAGGTGGAACCTGTAATAGAAGCTGCTGGAGGCACTAAGGCTAGAGGTGGGGGCATAACTGTTGCACTGGCTGAAGGCTCTGCTGAAGTAGATGGCATGTCGACTATCTCTGCAGCTACCACCGATGGCTCATCAGACTGGCCTATGGTGGTAGTCGGCTGATCCTTTTCTTAGGGTTGTGTGCATCCATCAAAGAATACCATGAGAAGAGCTACTTTGCCCGCACCTTCGTATCAAAATCTTGCGGCTCCACCCGTGCATCCGTAAGATACTCAGTAATGGTGTTGGGATATGGGTAGGAGGTATCACCTTGCCTAGCAACTACAGATATGTTGGCCGACATCACGGCACCCACATTGATCAGGTACCTGGCCATGATGGAGGCAACTAGAACTGCCCGGGGGATAGGAAGGTATGTCTCATTCTGACACGGGTCCAGTCGGCTGCATACAAAGGTCTGCCACCCCTTTGCCTCGAAACTCAGGGTGTTTCTGTGAATAGACACCCCTGTTGTGATCCATGGTGGTGGTGGCCTAAAGAGTTGCCAGAATCTCAGCTACCATGGGCGAGCTGCATCCCATATTGAAAACTTCTCCAAATACTGTGTGGGCTCAACATCATCAAACCCCAAGAAGGTATTCAATGTGTGCTGGTCAACTGCACCTTCAGGTTCCTCACTTTAGTTACCTTGGTCCCTTTCTTGATATGCGCCACATTGGTGTGCTATCCCGGACAAGGTATTCCTTTGCGTCCACTACGCTCTGGGTGAACCACATCCACCCCTTCCGCTCTCGGAATTGCCTCAAAACTGCCGGATTATACTTTTCAAGATCTTTCAATTGGAACTGACACTCAAGAGTGAGCGATCTCATTGGCCACCACTCACAGAAACTAGAGAAGGCATCCAAACTGACAAACCGGTCCTCCCAGACCTATTTCTTTTTTGATCGCTCAAGGCCGACAACTGTGGCATCTCCCCCTCTGCCATCATCGGGGATGTCGCCAATTTTAATCGCTAGTGCCTCAAGGACAGGTATAAAGGAGGGCTCGGAATCCTAACTAGCACTTTCCGAACCCTCAGAAGTGCTCTGAGATGTGGAAGGCTCATCCCGGAGTTGATATCTTCATGGTGGCTTTGATTGGACAGTCGGTTGCTCTTGAACTGAATTGCCCTCCGATGCTTCCCTAGATGGGACATAAGAACTGTATTCGGAGGGCTCTGCATTTCTCCCTCGGCCGGCTATAGCCTTTTTTGTGATTATCTTTTGGAGGGAGAGGGGTAAAGCATTCTTGCCTCGACCCTTGAAAGGTTCACCCCTCCCCTTTGAAGTATCACCTCTGCCTCGAGATCTAACCATTTTCTGTACCAAGCAAAAGCAGGTGTCAGTTGTAATTCAAGTGCAAACATACAAGAACACACCATAGAGACAATGAACAATACAGTGTAAAACATGTTTGCAGGGTAGGGAGTGCGATCCGCAGAATTCTCATTGCGACCACAGAATGGGCATTGTTGACTGCACGATTTATCATTGCGGCCGCAGAATTGGATTGCGGTACGCACAATTGTCAATGCGGCCGTAACTCAGACTCCACCAATATGCCAACTCTCTTATAACAGAGAATGGGCTGTTTTGCGGCCGCAATCAGTTTTCTACGGTCTGCACATTTTCTATTGCGGCCGCACAATTATTTTGCGGACCGTAGTTTGCTAAGAAGCATGTTGGGTTTTTCTTCATTGTTTGCGGCCGCAGATGGAATTTTACGGTCCGCACTTTGCAAGTTTGTGTGCCTTTTGTCGCCTTGTATTTTGATTACTCCTTTTTTAGTCGGATTTCATCTCGGGAGTCCAACTTCCAACATTCCTGCAATTTTGCACATTTCATCAGTTTCGGGAACATGATTAAACGCTTTTAGACTAAAACAAAAGCTAAAAGGCGCTAATAAGTAGACAAAATCCCTACTTATCACCACGCCCTTGCCTCTATCTCTCGCGGATCCGTCTTTGGGGATGGACTCCTAATCACCAACTGACGCGTGTGTTCTCATCGTCTATGAGAGAATAGAAATACAAGGTTTAGAGTCGGATCAATCAAATTGCATGATAGGAATGAAAGAAAGGGAACTTTGCCTAATGTCCTATTGCCTCTCAAAGATAAGTACAAATGTCTCCCTACCGATCCTCAAGGCTCTACTAGGCCTGATCATGACTCATGAGACATATATGAACCTAGTGCTTTAATACCAACTTGTCATGACCCAAAATTCCACCGGAGTCGTGATGGCGCCTAACACCGGTTGCTAGGTATACCAATAAAAACTATACAAAAATAAAATTTAACAGCAGTAGGAAATAATCTCAAATAGCAGAATAGCTTAATTAACTGAAGTAAAATAACGATACAACTATAACCACCCCAAAATCTAGTGTCATCAAGTACATGAGCTTTATAGAATACTATACAAAGTTTGAAAAAAATATAATATTGTCTGGAAGTCTAAGCAGTAAGAATATAAGATAAAGGAGGGGACTTTAAGGCCTGTGAACGGAACAACAGTGCTACCTCGAAATCTCCGATCAATCCCGATACAGTTCACTGGCAACCACTATGATCAACAACACCTGGATTTGCACATAAATTGTGGAGTGTAGTATGAGTACAACCGACCCCATGTACTCAATAAGCGGCAAGCCCAACCTCGAGCTAAAAGTAGTGACGAGCTTGGCAATGTCCAATACTCACTTTCAACAACCAACAACAATAACAGCAGAATAATGGCAAAAAATAAAAGCAGCTCAAGTAATATCAGGTTCGACTCTATCACAATAAGAGGAGAAATAAGCATGACTTTTTAAGTATATCAGTCTAGGCATCAACCTTTTCACATATATCACCTAAACAGAGATTTATCAAAGTAAATTGTGATTTCAAGCTCTAAACATCAAATAGAGACATCAAATACCAATTAGAATGAGAAAAATACAACTCTATGCTTGCATGATAAGCATACATGCCAAATTCAACAACATCATAATTTAATCATCAAGTATACAAAGTCTCAACACATTCATAGTTCCTGGCACAAGTAACCCTCAATCATACTCTCAGCACTCTCATGGTGTCTGAAACAATGCTCCTGAATCATCATAAAAACACACACTTACTCAGCATTGTTCGGGTGCTTGACATAAGCCCCTCATTAAGCACACCTCGCGTGCCTTCACTCACAAGGTTATTACATGACTTCGAAGGGGCGGATCCTAGCCCAAGTGCTGATCGGATCAAAAGCCAACGATTAATATCACTCAGCCCAATATAGAGCCTTGGCGCAATCGTCACCTCAATACCAATATCAACATGGCTCTATGGCCGAGGATCAGTCGTCAATATCCTGAAGTCTTAATGTTCCAACATCTCACAATATTAATAATCAAAATACCGCGCAGAATGTACCAACATGCCACGACTCAGCTCAAACTCGTGTCATACACAAGGGCACTATCAACATGTAAGATAATATATAAAATGTCCATATAGATAGAAATATAACATGTGGATATCATATCATGACTGAATATATGACTACAGTTAAGGCAAAGAGCTCAACATAGAAAAACTTATCTTATCATGTCTCAAACAGATAAACACATAGCCTAGACATGATTTTTAGCATGGATAACAACTCACATAGTCATACAAGTGGAGGAAATACGGTATCAAAGAGGCATGGTAGTAAAACAAGGCATATAATAGCCTAAGGATTACCCCGATCATGAATAACCATGGGGCCCGCATATACGCTCGTCACCTCGTATGTACGTCACCTCCAACATGTAATAAGCATCATGGCATAGAGAGAAATACCCTCATTCCAAACCTAGGCAAAATACTTACCTCAAATGTGCAAGAATAAATACTTCAAAAATCCCTTGTCTCTCTCAAATCGGCCTCTGAACGGGTCCAATCTAGTCAATTAACACACCTCATTAATAGAAAATGCCAAAGGAAACAATAATAGTGAAAAAAATGCGTTCTTTAATCAATAAAGCAAAGTCAACAAAAAAGTCAACCCGGGATCATTTCTCGAAATCCAACAAAACTTACAAATTCCGACAATCGAATACAATTTTAATGATACAAGTTTTATCCAAATCCGACTCCGAATCAGGGTTCAAATCCTATTTATTCACTTTCCAGAATTTCTTACAAAATCCTAAAACTCCTTCCTTAGATTCACCAATCAAATGCCAAAATTGAAGACAAAATTATGAAGAATAATCAAATTCGAATTATAAATACTTGCCCAATCCATGTGGGTGAAAATTGCTTAAAATATTACTCCAATACGAGCTACCAATCTTAAAATATGATAAAACTAAATCTAACCCTCGAATATAATATCCTACTAGTGGATTCCGCTTCTGCGGACATTCTGGTCGCTTCTACGACGTTGCTTCTACGACAGGATCCTCGCAGATGTGAAACCTACTTAAGTTGTCGGTTCTTCGCTTCTGCGGATCTGCTCCTGTGCCTTCAGCTACGCACTTCTGCACTTAAACTTTCGCATATGCGGACTCCTAAGCCTAGGCTAACCTCACCTCTATGTTGCCTTCCTCGCTTCAGTGGTAATACAAATGTGCAACATGGGCTGCTTCTGCGACCTCGCACCTGTGCAAAAGTTTCGCAAGTGCGAAACACCTGAATCAGTAGCATCCATCCAAACTTCAATCTCCTTTTGGGTGATCCAAAACCCACCTGAGTCCCCCGGGACCCCACCCGAGCATAACAAACAAGTCCCAAAACCTGACATGGACCTACTCGAGGTCTCAAATCACACAAAGTAATATCAAAACCACAAATCGCACCTCCAATTAAATTTAATGAGCTATCCAAACGTCTAATTTCCAAACTTATAACCAAATATAAACAACTCAGAATAACTCCAAATTTTACACACAAGTCATAAATTACCAAACGAACTTATTCCAAGGCTAGGAATACCAAATGGACCATGATAACCACCAAGTTAACCATGAGTCAAACCTATCAATTTCCCAAACCTTCAAATTATAAACTTTTGAAAATTAGCCTCAAATTCATCTAACACATTGGAAACTAATTTCGGGCTTACGCTCAAGTCCAAAATAAGTATCAGCACTTATCGAAACTATCAAAATTCTGATCCGAGATCATTTATATGAAAGTTAAACCTTTACCAGCTCTTACAACTTAAGCATCCAATAACGGAACAAAGGGCTCCAATCTACTCCCAAATCTTCCCGAAATTAAGCCAACCATCCCCGCAAGTCATGAAATAAACAATCATACGAAAAACATCAAATAGGGAAACGAGACTCAATACACAAAATGATCGACCGGATCGTTACATTAATCCCTCTCACAGTCGATTGATATCCGACCAATCCAACCTCCCATCTTTCCTTCATCTCCTTTGCTTTCCCCAAAGCAGCAAGATACTATTTCAAACACATATCTACTGCCATGCAAAAAAAAATGGACAACTACAAGCCAACTAACGATGGTGAATCATCGAAAAACTATGGTAACGACCTCCTTCTCTACTTTTCCTTCTCTAGGAAATCAAGCAAGACCACCTCAGATCTTAAGAGTTATGCAAGCTGAGTTTTGATGCGCGATTTATGATTGTGGATGTTATTATAATGCTTTGATTCTTAGAATAAGTTCATATTAGGTATTCCGACTTGTTGGAATGATTGGACGGGGTCCCAGGATGCTTGGGTATGTTTCAGATGGGTTCCAGATAATTTTGGAGTTGAGTGAAAGTTTTGGTGCTGGTGTGCCGCACCTGCGAGGTTTGGTGTGCAGGTGCGACGTTGCACCTGCGGATGGAGCTTTTTGGGAAGATTTTTATTACCATGTTAAGGTTAAGTATTTTCTACTTTAATTTGATTATATGTCTCAATTACCCATAGATTCGTTCACTTACAACATGAATTTGAAAGAGGAAAATTGGGTTGTGTGTTAGATTTTAGAAAGTGAATAATTGAGATTTGAACTACGATTTGGAGTCGGATTTGGATGAAACTTGTATATTTGAACTCATATTTGAATGGGTAGTCGAGGTTTTTTAGTTTTGTTGGGTTCCAAAAAGTGGACCGGGGTTAACTTTGTATAATTGATTAAAGATCGAGCCTTTATGCTCCGTAATTATTCTCTTTAGCATTATTTTGATACTGTGGTGTGTTGTTTGACTAGATTTGAGTCAGTCGGAGATCGATTCACGAGGGAAGACATTCTTGGAGTATTGACTTTGCTCGTTTGAGATAAGTATCTTGCCTAACCTTGGTTTGAGGAACTAGTTGCTTGAATTGTTGATGATTTCTATGTGCTGAGGGTTACGTACATGCGGTGGATGAGAATATATGCATGCATCATGTTTTATCCATGTTAGGGTAGTCCTTAGGCTGTGTTATGCCTTGTTTTGGGATACTATGTTACCTACTATTATGCTCCATATGTTTTATGGCTTTGTGAACTTCTTGAGTCATGATAGAGATCATGTGTAGGTTAATTTCCTATTCAAATATGATAATTGTTATTTTGTGACGTATCCACCTAATCTGAGTTGTGGTAGCATACTTTACATATGCATATACCTTAGCATGCCACTTTTCATTAGTCCATGAGTATGTGATTTGATATCCATTGTTCGTATACATGTATTCTTTTATATGCTATCTGGGTGATAGACTAGATTGGCAGCACGTGAGTGGTCCATGCGGGTTAAGTTATAATAGCACGTGAGTAGTCTATGCGGTTGTTATATTTTGGAACTTGAGCTGGCCGTGCAGCGTGTGAATAAGGATCCATACCTCTAGGATCGTCCTCTCATATTTTTCTCTTGATGACGTACACACGGTATAAGTAAAACTGATCACTGTTTGGTATTTACGTATCTTCTCTATATGAAAACACCTTGGGTATACATGATTTTATCACATATCTTCTCTATATGCTAGTTTTGGGATGTACACATGACTCTTTATGCATATCTTCTCCATATGTTGCTTGGACTGAAGAATGAAGGCACAATACATATCTTCTCTATATGTTAACCTGTGCACATTGGCTTGATTATTTATGCATATCTTCTCTATATGCAAAACGTTGATGATTCATTGGCGATAGACGCATGTCTTCTCTATATGCTGAGCTGTTAAATTCTTATAAGACTTGCACGCGTCTTCTCTATGTGCACTGATTGACTTACCTAACAAGTGGGTTAGGCGCCATCACGACCGGGGGTGCTTTTGGGTTGTGACAATTAGGGGGAAGGAGAGAGGCAGTAAAGGAGAGAGAGAGAGAGAGAGAGAGAGAGAGAGAGAGAGAGAGAGAGAGAGAGAGAGAGAGAGAGAGAGAGAGGGAGAGAGAGATGAGATGAGAGTTAGGGGAAAGGAAAAAAATGTAATTGAAATCCTTATTTGAAGGCGCTAATCACGATGTTGGGAGCCTTTTAAGGGGAATGCATACAAATTGTAAAAAATTCAGTTAGTTTTGGTAATTAGCAAACTTCAGTTAAACTAAGTAAAATAGTTTATAATATACTATATATAAGAAAAAAGTAAAAAGTTAGTAAATAGTTACTTTTAGATCGGATATTAGAGTTTAACCATATTTTAAAGTGTATTGGAAGTAGCCACTTATTAATACAGAATCACAAGTCTAAATAAAAATACCCCTATCTAAAATACGGAAGAACTCCAGGAACGATTATTGAACTTTGAATAATTATTAGTTCAAAATTTAGGAATTGTTCCTGGAGTTTGAATGATTTGAAGCAGTATTCTCAATTGTTGATGTATAATGTGAATTTAAAAGCCATAAATCGTTCGTGGATTTTGTACTAGTAAAGCTTCAAAAACCAGTAATCTATCCTGAATTTTATATTAAAGGTTAAAAATTATTGAAGTATAATGTAGATTCAAAAATCATGAATTATTCATGTATTTTCTTGGATTTTACAATAGTAAAGGTTTAAAAATCAATAATCTATCATGAATTTTGTATTTAAAGGCTACAAATTGATGAAGTATAATGTGAATTCAAAAACAGTAAATCGTTCCTAAATTTTCCTCGATTTTGTACTAATAAAGGTTCAAAATCCAGTAATTTATCTTGAATTTTAAATTTTGTACTAGTAAAAGGTTCAAAATTGCTGAAGTATAATATAAATTTAAAAAAAACAGAAATCGTTCATGGATTTTTCACTATTAAAGGTTGAAAAACTAAGAAGTATTCCTGGATTTTAGATTTTGCACTAATAAAGATTCAAAATTACTGAAATACAGTGTGAATTCAAAATCAGGAATCGTTTATGGATTTTGCATTAGTAAAGGTTTAAAAACAGGAATCGTTCCTGGATTGTTTAATAGTAAATATTCAAAAACTAGGAATTTTTTTTGAGTTTGAAAATTCAGCAAATCTTTTAATTCCAGCATAGTTTTTTGGGGTTCCACTCGTCAAAATTTCGAACTCCAGTATCGATTGTTGGAGTTATGTCACATGTTTGATTGGGGGAAAAATGTTAATTTAAATTATTATTGGCCAATTTATTATTATAATTTAAAATATAGCTAAAGTGGCAAACCTAGCTAATTTTTACAAGAAATAATCCCTTTTCACTACTCACTTGGACTGGGCCAGTTGCCAACTTGCCAGCAAACTGGTGGAAGGTGACCAGCACCAACGCGTTTATTAAAATGGGCCGCCCACTATCAGTTTAAGATCGATCATGGAAAAATGATACTGTACGGTTAAAAATAATAGTCGAAAAAACGTATAAAATTTGTATATTTTTTGTATATATATATTCTGTATGTTATATATAAAAATTATATAAATTATATATATTTTTCGGTTATCAGATATAAATAGTTTTTGGCACGTGCTAAGATCATTGCTTACTTGTCAGCTATATTTATTCGCTGCTCATCTTCCTATTAAGTTGAGACGTGTAATCTTATCTATTTTACTTTCATGTATATATTCTTTAGTTTGATTCTGTTAATTTGACCAAGGAGAAAAACATTTTCTAGAGAAGATTTTTCGGTGCATTAATCTCACATTCTAACTCTTTTTATTTGTTACTTCTATAAAGTCATTTTTGAAAGTTAAGTACTCAACTGATTTGGGGATCATATTTAGGCGGAGGATGAAAAAAAAAACTTTTATCAGTTTTAATTTTTGGCCATTTAGCATATGCTTAAGTATTCATTTTCTCCTTTTTTTCTTCCTCATAAAATTTAGCCTTTACGAGATTTGCAATAGATAAATCTAGTCCTTACCAGATGCTATAGAACTTAATAGCACAAAATAAATTTAGCCTTCCTCCTTTCCCATTTCCGGTTTCCACGCAATCAATTATTAGAGTGAAATTGAAAATGACAAGACATTCTTGATCAATATGGTGAAATTAGCACAATCAGTTTGCATTGACATAAACAGTCCGGTACATAAAATATTTTATATTCACACAGAATACGCAAAAAGACCGCATGTAAACAGTTTACCCTAATGCAAGCATTAATAGATGTTTTTATGGCTCGAACCCGTCCATATCCATATAATAAAACTAACCAAATCTAATTGCATTGACATTAAATATATTATTGTTCTCTCATATCATCAGTTTGGAATTAATTTCACGTCCAAAATAAGCAGTATTGCTTTCAATTACATTTCACTCATAAAAGCTACGGTTAATGCCGTAAATCTAAAGGATCTTGACCATGTTGCACTATTACAAAACATATTTTTTTAACATTATCTTGACTTTGTCTTACCTAGAGCCATCAATATTGAAGAATGGACATGTTCTATGACTGTATACCCAATTATAATACTTGGAAGTACTTATGAAGATAGTAATCCTCTATGTTCATGCATATCCAAATATGGTATATGGACACATGAATGTAAAATGTCTTCAAAATGCATCAACATTTTTATTTCTATCATGTTTATGAGTTTCCTTGTATAATGTTTTAACTAAAATGATTTAGATAAAGAAAAAGCATGAACAAAATAGTACAACACTTAACATTATATGCATAATTAATCATATGGTAGAATTTCTATGAGAATTTGTGAACTCATGCAAGAACTTTGAACGTGGAAAAAGGTCAAAGCTCACACATTTTATTTGAAGCATATTCTCTAACTGAGTAATAGAAGTTTTCATCTTCACAAGATATTCACTACCAATAATTAAAGTATTGGGACCCAATATGCAAATTCCCCTCTATAAATGCTTCCTACTTTGAGCAAGCACAAGCACACATATCCATATTTACAATGCTATCTTCTTCTCAATTCTTTTTCCTTTCTATTCTCACCCTGCAGTGCCTCACAGGCCTAGCAGCAAAATGCCACGTAGACGATGAAGCCGGGTTGTTAGGTTTCAAGTCGGGTATCACATCCGACCCGTCGGGCCTTCTTGCAAGTTGGAAAACGGGTACTGATTGTTGTACTTGGTCGGGTGTATCTTGTGGGGAAGACAATCGGGTCACAGGACTACAGATCTATGGACAACCCGAGAAAAAACAAATCTTGTCGGGTACCATCTCGTCTTCTCTTTCCAAACTAAAAAGACTAGCAAGTATTAATCTTGTAAATCTTATAAACTTATCGGGTACACCGAATTTTCTCCTTACTCTACCTGAAATTCAAATTGTTTACATTGAAAACAACAAGTTATCGGGTCGTATACCCGCAACCATTGGTAACTTGACCCAACTTTTTGCACTGAGTTTCTCGGGTAACCGGTTAACCGGCCCGATACCGAGTTCAATCGGTCAGTTAACTCAATTGAGCCAGCTCAAACTCGGTAACAACATGCTCACTGGCACTATACCCAAGACATTTAGCAAGCTCAAGAGCTTAACTTTTTTGAGTTTAAAGAAGAATCAGCTCGCTGGGTTAATACCAAACTTCTTTACTTCCTTGTCTAACCTCATAATCTTGGAACTTTCTAACAACAAATTTACTGGGAAAATTCCAAGTAGTATTGCAACTTTAGCTCCACAATTAAGGTACCTTGAGCTAGGACACAATTATTTAACAGGTCAAATACCAGATTTTCTTGGAAAATTCCGTACTCTAGACACATTAGATCTTTCTTCGAACAAGTTCTCAGGAACTGTACCGAAATCCTTTGCAAATCTAACCAAAATATTCAATCTTGATCTTTCTCACAATCTTCTTGTCGACCCATTTCCACAATTGTTCGTAAAAGGTATTGAGTCTTTGGATTTATCGTACAATAATTTCCACCTTGGTACAATACCAAGTTGGATCACAAGTTCTCCAATTATATACTCATTGAAGCTAGCTAAATGTGGGATCAAGATTAAATTGGATGATTGGAAACCGAAGACGACTTATTTTTACGATTATATTGATCTTTCGGGTAATGAGATTAGTGGAAGTCCAATTGGGTTGTTGAACAAGACTGATTTCTTGGTTGGATTTTATGCTTCTGGGAATAAATTGAAGTTCGATTTGGAGAAGTTAAGGATTGTTCAGACATTGAAGGATTTGAATTTGTCTAGGAATATGGTTTATGGTAAAGTACCGAAGGCAATTTCTGGACTAGAGAAGTTGAATTTGAGTAGTAATCATTTGTGTGGTCAGCTTCCACCATCAAAGTTTGGGGCTAATTCTTTTGCTGGAAATGCTTGTCTTTGTGGTTCACCATTGCCACCCTGCAAATCTTAGTGCAAAATCAGCTTCTTTTCTTTTTTCTGCAACTTTTGATTGTGTTTGAATAGTATTGTATCACTCATATTGCTAATAATTTGGTGTTTTACAACCAGATTGGGGCACTTTTGTTCAATAAATGCTTGCATTTTAGAGCAGTATACCTTTTGACTGCCCTTTGTTTATTTTCATTCTCCATATTACTTTTTTTGTTGGGCCTATATTTCTTCAATCGGCCTAAATGAATCGGGTTGGTTCGAATTTTTTAATTACTAAACCAAATCAATTATATCGGGTTATTAAATTTAAAGACCAAACCAAACCAATAAAAATCGAATTTTTAAATCTCGGTTTTTTTCGGGTTTTCGGGTTGTTTCGGGGTTTTTTTCCATAAAGTCTTCATAGCACAAAACATAGAATTTGTGCTCCAAATATTTTTTTAATCTTAATAAGACAGAACTATATAAGGTTTTTTTTAATAAATAACATAAATATGATATGATTCATGGCATTGCATTAAAATATTCAACAATAAAGATGAGAAAATCACATAAAATACATATTATTTATAAGCCATAATAAAAACAAATATAATTTAAAATTACTAATAAGTCGCTAAAATAAGTACGACTAATAAGTACTACTTTATGGAATAAACACTAAAAGAAAAATAAATTATGTATTTTATCTAAACCATGAAAAAACTAAAAATAAATATCCAACACTATTTTCATTCATAGCGCAATTGAATTGAATGTCTTTTATTATCATTAGTATTGATTTGATTTTGGTTTAGGATTTATATGAGTTACTGACATTTATGGACTATAAAACTTATTGGAGCATCCAAAAATTATAAGTTCAAGCTTGAAATAATACGTTAAAAGATAAAATTATGTAAGAGTTTAAGAAATATTTATAAAGTACACTACAATAAATATTTTCATATATTAAATATATTTAAAACTTCTATACATATAATATCAGGTTGGTTTGGTTTCGGTTTGACTTTTTTTAGTTAAAACCAAACCAAATCAAATATCGTCGATTTTTTTTCCAACACCAAACCAATCAAAACAAACCATAGTCGGATTTTTTGTTCTCGATTTGACTCATATTATCGGGTTGGTGCGATTTGTCAGTTTTATTTGTACATCCCTAATCACACAGCTAAAACGACTTAAATATTCCTTGTTATCTTTTTTAGAAAATCTTGTGTATATTCCGTTCTAGTTCAGGCTTGCTCTTTAATTTATCAATGTGTATCAACATTTCTTTCCATCTATACAAAGCATAATCTATATACTTCTCAATTTGTGCTGGAATATGCCTCTATAGTTTATAGCTTCTTCTTTTTTCTTTCAATGCATACAACTTTATCATGTTACCTAATATGAATGGCAATTGAAACTGTAAGTTTATTTTTGTAAAGTAATCGGCCATGTTTTTAGCTTTTTATAAAGTAAAGTGTAAGTTTATTAATACTTGCAAGTTGCAACTTTATCA
This sequence comes from Nicotiana tabacum, assembly GCF_000715075.1. Classification (NCBI taxonomy): domain Eukaryota; kingdom Viridiplantae; phylum Streptophyta; class Magnoliopsida; order Solanales; family Solanaceae; genus Nicotiana; species Nicotiana tabacum. The sequence continues at coordinate 100,964,261 of NC_134083.1, read as the reverse complement.
TGTCCATAGTTACCTTTGTTTTTCCTCACCTGTAACTGTATGTCTTTTACTGTGTCAATGAATACCTAACATTTAGCTCAAGCCAAGTCAATAAATGCAACCAGCAAGCTCAAATTCGAACTAGTACAACTCAGGTCTCTTCATATATCATATCATGTGCAAAACTTCTAATGTAAGAATTAAATGACCATCAAAAGCGAAATAACTATTTTACCCTTGTATTAAATCCTATTCCTACAATATTGTTGTAGCTAAAAGTAATTTCACCTTCTGATAAACCATAAATTTGTATCACAATAAACATGTGATTAAAGACAAGACATAACTCATGTATTTGCTTTTAATTAATAAGGGAACACAATTCATGTATTTATTTTCAATGATTATGATTATTATAAACTCTTGGTCTGCTTTTTGTGAGAATTAGATGATACCTCGTCATTTGCGGATTTCGCCCAATCGTCGATAGCGCATCGTGATTGATGCACAAGGAGGATTTTTACCTTTTTTAGAATAGTATTAGGGATAAAACTATCCTACTATATACAGGGAAAGTTTCTTATTGAATAGGAACATTGTAACACACATATCAAGGCAATACAAACTTATTTCTTTGTTTTCTAGTTATTGAAAGGTTCTTATTTTAATCATACTTCTCATACACATTTGGCTTCGAATCGAGGGTCCGGTCGAGGGTAATACTATTGTTAAGCTTAAATCCGGGTCTGGACTCAGCGTCACAATTGGTTTGGTTATTTATTTTATCTTTAATTCATTTATCTATCATTTTTGATTACTTGTATTGAATCAATCCACATATCCTCAAAATCGCGTACAAATTTAATTGTTATCCGTTTTAAGAGTAAACAGAGCCAAAGAAGCATATAGCTCCGGGCAGTTGCAAGAGGTTTGGCCGATTGTAAGCAACCTATACTATTCTGCAAGCTATAATGTCTTGTGCTTTCCCTATGATCACGATTCTCCCTTTGGGGTGAATTTATTCAACTAACAAGAAAATGTTAATATTCATTTAAATGCAAGAACTATTTTTAGTAACTATTGTTATTAAAAGTCATTCCGTTCTCTACTTGCTGATTTTTCTTTCTAATCCATTCTAAATTTTTAGGTGTGCAATGATGGAAATGCATGCCTGGTCTATATGAACTAAAAATCCCATGTCAGTCAATAGAATTTCAAGGTTTTTATTCGGAGATTAATATCATCACTTTCTATATTTCAATTGCTCATGTACAAAGATGCACTACTAACTTTTTGTAGATCAATTGATATGTTGTGATCAAGTTAAAATAATACGTTGGTGGAATTTTTTCTAAAAGTAATAAATGTAAGTTGTCTTCCTACAATATCATGATAGGTAACAACCAGAGTTCTTTATAAAGTCTGTGATGGAAATTAGGTACGACTCTTCAAGAAAGGGTTGGACGCTTACATTTGTACTTTGGGGTTAAGACTGCCCAGGGCCTTCTGGGAAAGAACAAAAGCCATAAACAAAAACAAGTTAATAAAATTCAGAAACTTCCTGATCGAGCCAAGCGAGGGCTCAGGGAGAGTTAAACATTAAGAAGAACTTTTGACAAACTTATTAATTTTTAAATTTTGTTTTTATGTATATTATGTATAAAAATGTGTATGACAGTACTTGATTTGTTTGTTGATAACTTTGGACTTAAGATGTAAGCTATACTTCAAATGAGAAACTAAGCTCTTTCTCAGAATTTAAAAGTTTTATTTGTAAGGCCACAGGAAGGAGGACTTTTAAAATTTTCATTTTCTTGGAAAAGCATGGATCTTCTGAGTGCTTGATTCTGTTCTAAGTGAATTTTGGTAAATGACATGTGTGAAGATCAATCTACTATTGTCTCATCCAGTGCTATATAAATATTCATAAGTTTTATCTACACCTATTTTCATAATTATGACCATATATATGTTTCTTTCCTTTTGTTTCTTTGTCATTTGGGTCCTCCCGATTCCTTTTAAAGGTTAGCCATGATAACTATATTGTAGGATAAATTGCTTTCCATCTACTAAGTATGCTATTCTTGATTGATTTGTAGGTTGTGCTTGATACTTCGCTTCAAAGATTGGTGGCTCAACTGAGTTGTTTTTAAGAAAAAAATCTGAAATGCTTGTGTGAAGAAAATTTAATCGGATGAAGTTTAGGGTGAGACATAAGAGACACAATGTGACGTTTTTCATTAGTTAAATGATTTTGTTTGCAAACATTTGTTCCTTTTATGGAAAGTGAATGCTATAGCTTTTCACATTTTTGTCTCTACACAAATAGAACGATCTTTTGTATTTCTACGACACAAGATGGCTTGATATATTTATTTCCTATTATTATTACTATTATTATTATTATTATTATTATTATTATTATTATTATTATTATTATTATTATCAATTTCTTTGAAAACATCAAAAGGAAAAAGAAGTCAAAAGAAAAGTAAATTATATATTCTATATCGTTTTGTTTCTCATATAGTCAGATTGAGAAATAAATGCACATTTTATCCCAAATTATTATTGTCTCCAATATCATCATCCATCAGTTTATCCATTAGTTTATCTTTATCCATAACACTTGAAAACTAACTGCTTGAATTTGTGTTCTTTAATTTTACTGTTTGAGGCAAACTTAGAATATGGTACTTTGAGGGCTCTGCACGAGCATATACCTATCTAGTCTTTAAAAGATATACCATGTGTCTAGTATATCCACATTTAAGACCAAAATTGGATAGTCTCAAATTTTTTTCATGCTGCTTAATAACGAGAAAGATATACTTTGGTATCAATCGTACTCCATCTGTTCCCTTTTAATTGTTCAATTTGTATTTTACACTCTTCTTAAGAAAATATTAATTAAATATTTATTTTACTAAATTATGGTTATCAATGATACTTTGGAACTAAATTTGACTACGAATATCTCGATTAGTTTGGAAAATGATTACTTAATGATAAGGTAAACTTTTAATTTTTTTTTTCCCTTGATTTTTTAAAAATGACAAGAAAACAGAAAATCTATTATTAGTATAATGGATAAGTAAAAGAGAATAGATGGAGTAGTATATTACAAAAAAATGTCCAATTTCATTTCTATTTTTAAACATGTCATTATCACTTTATATGCTAAATTATCCTTGAATTTAGGGGAGAAGTTCACAAATTTGTGGTCACTATTTAAGTTGTTTTTTGTATCCTAAGTTCAATTTGTTTTTTGCAATTGTACCTACTAAGGACAAAACTTCAGACGCAAGTGACTAAATTGTCACAATCACATCTGAAGTTGGGGACGAAAACGTTTAAGTGCATATAAAAAGTTTGTTGAAAAATTATATTTAAGACAAATTCGTACTACATGCAAAACACTAGCTGCACTTAAAGATGTTTTTATCCGAAGTGTAAAAATTATACTTAAAATGCACATAAAATATATGCATCCAATTTTTTGCATGCATTTAGGACGTTCATATGATGTTCAGATGTTCCCTTAAATTTTTTGGGAATTTTTTCGCTCCTATACAAAGGCACAAAGGCACTTTCGGGAGACCGCTTTTGCTATAAATTATCAAATTAATCCCGACATATTGGATAGATTGCCATTATATCCTCTTTCTACCTATTGTTTTTGTTTGACTTACACAATTTATGACATTAGCGATATGAACCGTCAAGATTTATATAGCGGATCAATTAGTTTGGGATGAAACATATTAGTCATTAATGTCTGTATTAGGATAGAGTATTTACATCACACCCCTTGTGATCCCTTGAAAAAGAGTTTTGGAAAATATTTTTCCCTCTTGATAGGTTATTCCAAGTTTTTCCTCGATTGAAGGAAAATGAGTTAATGAGAAAAATATTTTACAAAGTATTTAAGCCAACAAAAAAATGAGAAAATTGAAAAATATTTTATCGAAAATATTTTCCTTCGTACCAAACACACCCAAAATATTTTTTATTAAAAATGTCTCCTCTTATGAAATAAGCAATTTGTTCACAAAAAAGAAAAGAAAAGTTTATAGCAATCAAAATGTTAGCTAGTGTTTGGACATTGATTTAATTGAAACTTAAAAAAATAGATTTTTGAATATGAGATGTAAAATAGATTTTGAAAGTTAAAATTGTGTTTGAACATATATTTTAGTTGAAAAGAATTTGAAATTTTGTGAGTAAAAAGCTTCAAAAACTTTTCTAGAGCTATTTTTGGGATTTGAAGAATTATATTTCAAAATTTGCCAAAAAAGGATTAAAATCTATAAACAAACAAATATTTAAAAATAAAATTTGAAAAAAATCTCAAATTTTATGGCCAAACGAGAGCTTAATCTTAGCTAGCGTCTCGATATAAATTTGGTTGAAAATTGAAAAATAAATTTTTAAAATTGTGTTAAAAAATAATTTTTTAAAGTTAAAGTTGTGTTTGAATATATATTTTATTTGAATTTTGTTTTAAGTTTTATGAGTGAAAATGTTTTTTGGCAATTTTTGAGAACTTGAATTATTTTTTCAAAAAACTGATCATATAACCATGAACATGTTTTAAAAAAAAAGTTGTCAAAATTTATGGCCAAGGCTGAGTAGATATTATGCGTGCTGACAGGAAATCAGAAAGAGATCTTCTTTCCTAGGAATCCCTTGTTAAAGCTGGTTTCTTTACATCATGAACACTTCTTCCAACGAGGTTGCGTACAATGAGAAGAAAAGAGGTACAATGCATTGGAACCATATATCACAGGAAGGGCTATGGTCTGGTTATTCTTTTTTCTGAAACACCTACATCTGTATTCATTGGAAAAGAAAGCCTATATATATGGCTCGTAGCTTTCATCTCAAAGCTTCTTCAAACAAAAGTAATATTTGTGGTTGATAATAAATATATCCCGTCCACAAATAATATTCACTATAAATAATAATGACACAAAATAATAATAATAATATTAAATCTTTTAATGGGGTAAAATATAATACTCGAACGGAGTAATATTACCACTATAATATTATAATTTAATAGTATCAAGAGATTACTATAATTTTGAAAAAAATAATATTCTTTATTTTAAGCACATCACTATAATATTACTCACACTCATTAATTATCTTACAAACTATAATTCATGAATTACTTTCTTTAACTTCTATTGTTTACTCATTTTGGTCGTATTACTATTTATAGTATTGTTACTCACCAAAACCAATTAAAATTGGTTCGTCCGCTACTTTGCATATTTACAAGATTGAAAAATGGTCTTGCCAAACCAATTTGATTTTTGCATTTTTTTTTTTAATTTCTTTTTATTCAAAAGTGTCCTCGGTTTTGCTTTTGCTTTTGCTTATGCTTTTCTAAATCATTCTCTTTCTTTTCTTTATTTAAATAGGTCCCACAATATTCACAGCCACTCGAAGTACGGATGATTTGTCTTACTGTCTAAGCACACGATATTTTTTTATTTTTGTTTTTATTGCACATTATATACCATAAAGCTAGATTTATTCCTAGGATAAAAGTTGGACCATAATATGGTTTTGGTATTAAACTATGCACACACAAGTAAAAATGAATTTTATATGAAAAATGAAACAGTGTATAAGTAACACATTAATTTCATTTCATGTATAGGAAAAACAGAAAACCAAAGTACTTACTACAGTAATATCTCTTCTGCCAAATAGTATACCAGAATTATACATCTGTTATCTCTTAAACCAAACAACACCTAAAAGTTCTTTATATACTTCACCACACCAATTTCACCTTTGAAAGAAACCTTCAAAACCATTTCTACTTACTCCCAAGAAAGTATGGCTTACCAAAACATCGATGACTGCTCTTCTGATGAACAATATCCATCTGATGAAATTGCTGTTCTTGATCCTAAACCTCTTGCAGTAGTAGCACCACCAGATTGTGGTGTTCATCCTCCTATTGTTGCATCCTTCAATGATAGAATCCGACCACTCCTCGACTGCGTAGACAAACTCCGCCACCTTAACATCATGCAAGAAGGCATCCAGCTTCCGACCATCGTAGTAGTCGGCGATCAATCTTCTGGAAAATCCAGTGTTCTTGAATCCCTTGCTGGAATCAGCCTTCCTAGAGGGCAAGGCATTTGCACCAGAGTTCCTCTAATTATGAGGCTGCAAAATGACACAAAAATCACAACAACAAATCTTCGCTTGGAGTACAATGAGAAGTCGCTCCCTGTCGATGAAGCTGGCATTGCAGATGCTATCATTCTTGCAACTGATGAGATTGCAGGCCATGGTAAGGGCATATCTAACAACCCTTTAACACTTGTAGTGAAAAAGAATGGTGTGCCAGACTTAACCATGGTAGATTTGCCTGGAATCACTAGAGTTCCTGTTAAGGGACAACCTGAAGACATTTATGAGCAGATTTCTGATATCATTATGAAATACATAGCTCCTGAGGAAAGCATAATCTTGAATGTTTTGTCAGTTACTGTCGATTTTCCTACTTATTAGGATGTCTCAGAAGGTTGACAAAACAGGGGAAAGGACTTTAGCTGTTGTGACAAAGGCCGATAAAGCTCCTGAAGGTTTGCTTGAGAAAGTTACTGCAGATGAAGTGAATATAGGACTCGGCTATGTTTGTGTGAGGAATAGAATTGGGAATGAGTCTTACGAAGAAGCCAGGAGTGATGAGGCAAGGCTTTTCTCAACCCATCCACTTTTATCAAAGATTGATAAATCCATGCTTGGCATTCCAGTTCTGGCACAAAAGCTGGTGCGTATTCAAGCAAGTATCATTTCGAAATGCTTGCCTGAAATTGTGGGGAAAATCAATGACAAACTAACTGCTAATGTCGCCGAACTCAACAGGCTGCCTCAGCGTTTAAGTTCTGTGGCTGAAGCTTTGACGGCATTCATGCGTATTCTTAGTTCATCCAAGGAATCATTAAAGAAAATTCTTCTAAGAGGGGAGTTTGACGAGTATCCGGAAGAAAAAGAAATGCATTGCACAGCTAGACTGGTTGAAATGCTTGACCAATACTCTATTGAGCTGCATTCAAAGAATTTAGAGAAAAATGAAGACTTTTTGAGGGAAGAGATGATGGCTTTACAGGAAACAAAAGGGATTGGATTGCCGAACTTCCTTCCTCAGGCCGTTTTCCTCAATGTATTGCAGATAAAAGTCAAGGAGATTGCTGGAATTCCAGAGGATTTCGTGGGTAGACTGTGGAATTACGTAGAGAGAATTGTTATCAAAGTGTTAATGTATCATTGTGATAACTACCCACAACTTCAGTCTTCCACCAGAAGAGCTGCTCAAAACTTGATTCTCATCAAGAAGAACGAATCAGTTGATTGGGTAAGGGAAATCATCGGGATGGAAAAGCTGACTGATTACACTTGTAATCCTGACTATTTAGCAACTTATAGCAAGCTCATAGAGCAACAACACGCGTTTATGGAGATTATGAACGATCCCTCGAAGCCCTCCGTAATAAACTTGGAAGGTGTTGGAGATATTGATGTTGGTCATTTAAGGAAGCATCTAGGTTCGGTGCAGCAGGCATTTGATATGAAGATGAGGATAACTGCCTATTGGAAGCTTGTGTTGATGAGGATGGTTGATTTTATGGCTTTGCACATTATGTACAGCATTCAAAAGATGGTTAACAAGGAGATGGAAGAGGAGATCGTTCAGGATCTGATGGCGCCTCACGGTGGTGGAATCGAGAGAATGCTGGATGAGTCACCTTTGATTGCCGAGAAGCGCACTAGGCTCGACAAGAGTGTCAAGCTTCTCAAGGAGTCAAAAGAGGTGGTGGCAAATATCATGGACAGGATTTCTCTTCATGGTGATCAAGAAAAGGACTAGATTAATATTTTGTACTCCTGATCAGGGCACTGCATTCCACTTCAGCCAATGTTCCTCTCCTAGTATGTAACTACCTAAGTAAGTAGTTTAGTTGTGAAATGCCTATAGTAGGAATTAAGTATAAGTGGCCCTGCTTGTGTGTAGTTTTCGTGTATTCTAATGCCAAATCAAGTTTCTATCTTCTAATTTGGCCTAAGGGAACTTAAATTCATGCTGCTTTTCTTTTCTGAAGAGTGCGCTGCTTCCTTTTTCCTGCAAAATTTACATCCATTGGCTATGATTTGGATCTGAAATTATCATATGTTGGAATAGAGGTAGTAAAGGTCCTGCGGCTCACACTTTTCACTAATCATACATCCCATAATCTGGGTATGAACAAGAGTACATTGACTGCTAAAGGTAATGGAACAACAAAGGGACTGAGTGACTTGTTTTGTTAAATCATTCAAAACAAGGTAATGGAACAACTCCTTTAATTTGGCCGTGGTTTCGATGCCAATGGTAAGGGACACTATGGGTGGTGATAAGATATTGGAAATACAAATGAACAAATGTATGTTACTTGTTATGTAGTTTGAGGTTCCTAAATCACGAATCTAGGTCCCTGGAAACAAAGAATGACTCAAGCATCTAATTGAGATAACAATATATGCAAGAAAGATGGTAAACAAAAAGATACTTAACCGCGTTATATTTCATACACACATTATTCAGTAGCGTACTCCTAAAGGTGCTTTACGGTTTTTGTTCTTTTAGGAGAACATTTTGATGAATTCGACTTCAAGAACAGATTTGGGCTATAGAAAATCGAAAAAATGGCTTTTCTATTTTTCTCGTTACTGATTGGGCATTAACGTGTTGATGCAGATAAACAACTTAGGCAAACCTTGCATTCTAGTCGCAAGTTGGACATGCTAAAACTTATTCCTAATAAGTATATCTTAGAAAAAAGGATATCTTAGCTAGCTAGAAGTCAAAAAAAAAATACGAGTACTTATATGTGAAAATTTGACCGATTTAGACTCTTAGGTTCTTATGTACATTAAAATGAAATTGTCTTCCCTAGTCTTAAAGACTAGGTGCCATCACGACTCCTGAGGAGAGATTTTGGGTCGTGACACTCAGATCTGAAATTATAAAATTATGATATCCAAATAACTCAAATACAATAACAATAACTAAACCTCAATATCAATCCAGTGTTGGCATCTGCTAAATGCCAGAAGTGAAGTTGCGAGACAGGGTTGGTAGCCTGGTATGTGGCGGGTCAAAGGGAGATAAACCTTTGCATTATGTGAATAAAGGTGGAACCTTAGAATCAAATAATGTCCTCTCCATATTGGCTTCATTTTGACCTAGTATGTTTTTTTTTTTGTCTTTTGTGAAACCAAAAAGGGAGGATACAATAATTTTCACAGAACACAAATTAAACGTGATTATTGATGATCATTCCTTTTTTACAACAGATGAACTTATATCAAAGAGAAAGACGCCTTTCAAAATGGAGCAATTCTACATTTCAATTTGATATTTTCTTCCCATCATTGGTACTGCAAGGAGATATGCAACCACCAATTTTGATTGTGGTAATCAACTCAAAACAAAGATAGTATAGAAAATGTATTTATTTGAAGATATTTGTGTTAGTTTTCGTGAAAATCCATTTGCTTTTCATTTCAGAAAACGTTTAGTATTTAAAAAATAGAATCTTTTGTGAGAGAATTAAGTATTGAAGATACTTGTTTAAACCTCTGTGATTTCGTCTATAGATATAGGTTTAATTCATCGAACTACACTCCGTAAATATCTATTTTCTTGCAAGGTGATATTTGCCCTATTGATTTCTGTTTAGTACGATGTGTTGAAAATAATGTTTTTCTCTTTTCTTTTTGAATAGTACGTATTCACATGTCAAGAATGTTTTTGCATTTTTATCTGTGGATTTACTTGGCAAGAGAAACTTTATGGTTCAAAATTCTACTAATTTTAACTTTAATTTTACTAGGAGTTTAAGCATATTATGGTGTTGATCAAATGTAAGATAGGATGAATGAAATCAGCGTGTAGAAGTTAAGGATACAAGTCCAAATCAAATTAATAAAATTCAAAGTAACTCAAGAGAATCCATAAAATGGCCAAAATATGTCATGAAAAATAAAAAGGAACACTACATAATAAGTTCTAGTAAAACCAATGGAATGAAGGATCAAATAAAGATGGTGATGAAGTATAAACTCCATTTTGATCAGCCAATAAGTTAGCAAAATATTCAACTTGTTGTTGTCCTTGAAGTGGTGACTGAGCTTTGAGTAATTCAATTTCAGCTTGTACTTTAGTCAATTCGCATTGTAATTGGTAGATTTCTTCATGTAAAATAGTAATGATCCCAACACAACCGTAAACTGGATCCTTTATTCTGCAATATGCCTCATAGTACAACGTGTCTGCTACATCCCCTCGTTGATGCTCTTGTACTTGCTGTTATAAAATAAAATTAAAAGAAATTAGTTTCTTTAATTCTTTGACATATTTTAGCACACATAAGTTCAACTAGGAACTCGTATCTTTCCGAATCCAAAAGCTGGATACATAGACATGCAAATAATCCTCGCTAACTATGGTTTGAAGTGTGAAATACTACTCTTTCCACCTCAAAAGAATACGGTTTAAACTATGGGATGAAACCATTTTAATTATGGGTCTCAATTCATAACATTATAACATTATGGAGATAGTAATCAATACGAATAAATAAGTTAATAACTACTTCTCTATGTGGTTATCTTAATTTATTGTCACTTATCATTGAAGGAGCAAGAGAAAGAAAGATCCAAACATTTTAACTAACCTAAATAAATGACTGCCGAAACATATTTACACAGATATTATGAAGCACTGAATGAGAAAAGAATATACAAAATAATATCTTGTCTGTACAAATATACTTAAAACGTATTTAATTCAAGCAAGAGAATAAACAAAGATTCTTATAGGAATATGATATGGTACTTACCTGGAGCATCTTTCCAACATTGCTAGCACCATAGATGCTATGAACACAAGAAAATTTTTGTGGATTATTTGGAGGAAAATATGGTAAAAAGATACAATCCGAAGGACATCTAATTGCTTGCAAGCTGCACAACGAGTGGAAGTCATTTTCTTTCAAAGAAGATTTTGTTTGTCTAAAAGAAAATATTGTGAAAATCTTTTGTTTGTGAAGAAGAAAATGTAAGCAAAGATCTTAGTTGCTTAATACCTCAATTAAGATTCAAGAGTGTATTTAAATGAAACTATTAACGGCTAGCTTTTTAAAAATTTGGTATTGTAAGGAAAGTTACCAGTACTACAAATTAGCCATTCACTGATTGGAGCTAAAATTGGCCAAAGTTTTCTAATTACTTTTTCTGCTTTTTATGTGCATGCATTCAAAATTTAGAGGAGGAGATGTAATAAAAGTTATTATGCGCTTTGTATTTAAAGAAATCATCCAAATTGTGTGAAACAATCTGCTTTATGAAGAAAAAAAAGAAGGAAACAGAAAAATAAGAAAAGCCCATAATTTTTTTTTATTTAATTTAAACTTCAGCTTTGGGTGACCATGTGAGATTTCTCTCCCTTATGTAATGGAAAAAGTTGCATGACTCTCACTGTCGATTGTTATTAATCCCTTTCCCAATGTCCTTGTCCTATGTAAAATGTAAAAGAATTTCTAAGAAATGAAATCGTGTTTTACTTATATCAAAAGGTCAAATACTAACCAACTGGAGGTAACGTACCAGAAAACTAGATACGCATTAACACGAGCACAAATAATTAATGAAGTTAATTAGGACATAGTGATACAGCTAGAGCAACCTAGGAAGGTGTCTTCATTAATAATGATGCAATACTTTAAGGGTCGTTTGACAGGAGGTATTAGGAAAAATAATGCAATCATTAGCTTTGTGCATTACTAATACCTTGTTTGGTACATTTTTTAAACCTATGTATAACTAATACATTAGTTATACATCATATTTGGTATTAACCTATGTATAAGTAAGGCATAGAAAACCTTGACATTAGTAATACCAAGGCTATTAATGCATGCATTAGTATGGTTAAAAACAAAATTGTCCTTAGAGTCCCTTAAAGCTAGAGAATATGGAGGGCATTTTTGTAAATAACTATTTTTCTTAAAAATTATGCAATGCATTATAATTTTTAATACACCACACCAAACAGTTTATAAGAGATAATATCTGCATAACTAATGCTTGCATTACAAACCCATGCATTACTAATACACTGTATTCTGCACTATTCTTATACACCCTACCAAACGACCCCTAAATGTTCAGCCATATTCAAAAGACTATCTAATTCCTTAATTTGTCAAAAACAATCATATGAATTTTTGTTGTTTCTTTAAGACTCTAACTAGGAGCTCATTCATCTAGAATCCATAAACTTTTGCTACTGCTAATTTTACGTGTTTCAATTAGGCCTCGCAGGCAAACAAAATACTCCCACCGTTCACTTTTACGTATCCAGTATTCTAAAAATAATAAATTTTCACCTCTATATTTGTCACTTCTAGCATATCAAGAGATGACATTTTTCTCTTTTCCTGTTATACCGACAATATTCATTACTCATTTCAAATCATTTTCTCAAATCCATTAAAAATATGCATCAATTAATATGAGTATCATGGTAAATTATACACTTCATTTATTATTTCGTAAGAAGTGTGCAAAGTTCATAGTGGACGTGTAAAAGTGAACGGAGGGAGTATTTACTTTATAAGGCAATATAAAGTAAATATTTTGTTAGCCTGCGAGGTTTAATGGAAACATGTAAGATTAGCAGTAGCAAAATTCTTGACAAATACCTAACCTAATATAAATATAACTAGCTAAATCGTAAGAGCAATACACTATAGGCTATCAGATAATTATTCTATAAACTTGGAAAAGACCATAAAAATATAGATACGACAGTTTCATGCCTTAAAATGTACAACTTTTTTTATTTTTCTTGTGTATGATTAATGTGAACTTTGTTTATCACTTGACTGTAGAGCTTCCTCGAAAGACCAGAAAAAGTATTTTGCAGAACTCTGTTGCAGGAATGTCAAACAAGAACCCACTTCCCCTTGAATTACTAATTGGTAGTGGGAAAAGAAAAACTGTTAAAGAGACATACAACACGACATATGGGCAAAAGATAAGAGAGTTTATACATACATAGCTTTAAAATCGTACATCAGTCTGTTCAGGAGTATATTGAGCACAGATAGAAAGAAAGTTTAAACACAAATTAGCCAAGCAAAAACACAGCCATATATCAAATGGGACTTGGTGACGACACCAATGCTTCTTCCAATATACATAAACTTCATTTTTTTTTTACAATGATTACACCCTATGCAAACTCACAACAGGCCATGGTGAAACTCCAGGTGCTGGCAGCTGCGGCCGAATCACAGGAACCCGCTTCACAACAGAAAATGCTTCATTAAGGCGTGCAGCACGGCTCATGAATTGAGATACCTTCTGCACACAATGAAGAAACTTAATCAACACACAGACAAGGATTCGATAGTGAGAAGAAAGAGTGCTGGTCCAAGGCAAAGGACGGATTTAAGGACTTGATCCGATGATTCCCTATAATATTCACACAACAGAAGTACAAATTTTTTTGAAAACGTTTCAAGTCAAAAACATCAAAATCTGTTCGAGACACAAAGCATGAACACTGTTTGGTTATTCCAAGTTTTACAGCTGTTTAAGGTTGGATAGTTCTATAGGACACTTCAGAAGGGGGTTTAAAAATTCAGTTTCCATAGTTACACATGTCAAAGAGCATGTACTTCTGGTAACATCTATAGCCTGTTTGGCCAAGCTTCTTCATGGCCAAAAACACTTTTTTCCCAAGCACTTTTGAGAAAAAAAAAAAGCAGCTTCTCCCAAAAACACTTTTTTGAAAAGCACTTTTGAGAAAAATACACTTAAAAATATTTTTCAAAAGCGTGGCCAAATACTAATTGCTGCTCGGAATTGCTTTTCAAATTAATTAGCCAAATACAAACTGTTTCTCATCAAAAGTACTTCTGAGAAAAAACACTTCTCAAAATAAGCTGATTTTAGAATCTTGGCCAAACAGGCTATTTGGCAACATGCAGAATTGAGCAAAAGGTATACAAAATCCATAAACTAAATAAAAATGAAACCAAACTTGACGTTAAGCCTGAAAAGATAGCATTTGACGGTGCCGATGCCAACGAAGTAGACACCATCTGCACCAAATGAAAATGTCTCGAGTCGTTGGTTTATTTTCTCTCTTCTTTTCCTTCTCTTTTCTCCTTTTATTTTTTTCTTTGCTGGTGGAATTTAAAGCAAAATCATCATGTGAAACAATTTACAACAGAAGACTAAAATAATGTTAAAGGAGCACTAGTAGAAGTAATGAAGCAGCAGTCGTTTAATCCAAGGTAGACTCACAAAGTGCCTTAACAATACCGGTGTCTATTTAGCAACTTCTATTACAGAGTGGCTTCCAAGCTGTGGTCCCTTGTATCCTCTTTGTTTACATTTCACAAGTGCTAATAAGGACCGTGGCGGAAGCTGGAAGCAGCAGAAGTTGGAGAACAAACTGAAGGTATAGATTTACCCACCCACTCCCATAAAAGAAAAGAAAAAACAACTTATTCATGATTGAGACTTTCGAAACACTTACTATAGGGGTATTGATAAACAACACTTGTGCTGTCTTCATTATCTAATACAACTGTAACACAAGGCTTATCTTTCCCAGGAATGTTAGGGTGTATTTTATAGCACAGACTATTAAATTTGGTAGTTACATCTCCATCCATGAGGAACCATTTGTTTATTCTCTATCTTATTGAAACAACTTCAATATAATTAGCGATTTTGGGTTTCTCCAGCTATGTGACTATGACTTGCTCCATAAATAAATCACAAGAGATATCAAGGCCGAGCTAGAATAAACAAGTTGCCTTGTTATTTCAAGCTAGATAAAGCACTTCACTCGCTAAAGAAGAAACAGCAATCATAATTACTGAAATGTCAAGAGGTACAAGAAACGAACTGCTAAATGATACAGGGCAACAGAATTCTAAAGGCATTATCAGCCTATAGTCCTATACCATTGCTCTATCCCACATCCTATATTTTCAAGATACACAGCACTCTGGAACAAAATTCAATATAAAATTTTGAACATGATGCAAGTGACGACCCAAAAAATCAAATAAATGCCAAAGTAGGAAGAATTGTTAAAAAACAATTGTTCTTCCCATAACTAAAATTGTTATCAACAAATGAAAAGAAAATGAAATGGCACATCTAAGCATACACTATAAGACATCCAAGCAATGATGACACAAACTAATTACTGATTCCTATGACTCTGTCTTGCATATAGACAGGGCCATCCACAATACAATATCACTACACTCACGAGGATTTGAATAGAAGAAAATGATCTTACAAAGATCTCCTTTATGATCTTACAAATATCTCCTTGGTATTATTTACTGATCTCCTGTGTTATATTTTACTAATTCCTGTGAAACGGGTCATATAACTATATTAACGGGTCATATAACTATAATAACATTTGTAAGCCATAAGACTGATCTCCCCTACACTCGCTAAAGAGTATACTGAAGTGTCATGATCCCTAGGGCCCCATTATTTTCCAATTCGAGTTTTAATCTCCCTCTTCTTCAAGTATCTACCATGAAAAAAGCTCAGCCCTTTAACAAAAATAACTATGTAACGTTATCAATTCCTCATTTTGCTTAACTATTAGATATTTCAAAAGCATAACACATGAATCAACATTCTTTCATTTATTTAATATGTTTTGGATAAAGAGGATGAAGAAACAAACTACTCAAGCTTAAGGTTAGCACCTATAGTGTGGAAAAAACAATGTTACTAACATAATGGTATCGAAATGGGCAAAGTAACACTGACCTTATCATCGACAGTAACTTTGAGCTCCAAACTCTTAGTCTTCTTCTTCATCTTGTACAGTCTACGACCTAATATCACAAACCCCATAACAGCAGCAGCTACGGAGAAGGCCCACATAGGCCTAACCCTGAACACACAATACTTGAGAAGCTCCAATGGCACCTTCCACCACACCAAACTCCTCTTCTCTTCTCCTCCTTTACTTGCTTCAATTTCATCCCTCTTTTGACTTTCAACCCTCTCATTTTCGTCCTTTTGTTCTACACAAGCCTCTGACCTCTCTTCAACATCCCCAAATTTCACATCACCAATTCCATCTCCACCAGTATCAGACCAAAATTCCCCAAGATTTTTCTCATTTTCACTACGTATATCTTCATTTTCCCCATTTTCACTACTTATATCTTCGATTCCTCCAAAACCCACTTCCAATTTCGAGTTTCCCACAACAGCCACCTCAAGATTTTTCCCATTTTCACTACTTATATCTTCGATTCCTCCTAAAGCCACTTCCAATTTCGAGTCTTCCACAACACCCACCTCAAGATTTTTCCCATTTTCACTACTTATATCTCCAATTCCTCCAGAACCCACTTGTAATTTCGAGTTTTCAAACACACCCACATCATTTTTCCCGTCAAATTCCCCAAATTGCCGATCCTCAGACCTTTCACTACCAGAGTCAATCCAGGTCGGATTATCCGATTCCTCAGAACCGTTAAAAGCAGCAAAAGTAGGAGTACTGTGAGAATCTATGGAGAAATAATTGGGTTGAATAAGACCCTTGGTTTCTTCGACGAAAGTATCCTCCTGGTTTTGGGGTAAGTTAACGGGGAGAACGGAATCTGAAGCTGAGTTGGGGTGGAGCAACTCCCAATCTTGAAATTCGGTATCCATGGTTTGTTGTTTGATCAGGAAACCCTAGATATGAGATTAGGACAAAAGAGAGGAGGAGCAAGTTTTGAATGGCATCAACTACTTTTTGGATTGGTGGGTTACCACAGATACCCACAACTTGCAATGTAGTTTCCAGTTTCCCATCAGATGAGATGAGACTGAGACCCCCCCCCCCCCCCCCCCGTAACATAATTTAACGTTTCATGTTATTTTATAAGTACATATTTTCTGTGACGCGTTACGAGACACCAAATCTAAGACAAGTTGGATACATAATAATATGTTCAGAATATCGCTTATACAAACGTAAAAAATATATATTATATATTTTAATATTATATATTTTAATATAGAGTACTTATTATATATCAAATTTATCTTTAACCAACATGTTATCCTAATGAAAATGCAATAATAATATAGCTACGCTTTAACCCCAATAAGTCATGTGAATTGTATGAACTTCACTTACCACAATACTTTATTTAAACTCATCTCTAGTCAATATTATATAAATATGTGTATCTCAATCACAATGTTAAGACTAAAATATTTTCTGAAAAATTTCCCTATTATTTCTTTTCTTCAATTTTTTTCCTTTCTAAATACTTTGTTGCAGTTCCTTTTTTTTTCCTTCTCTCGATTCTTATTGTTCTATTTAGGTCGCACCCCTTCTCCAAATATCAAAAATTGAAATAGCTTTTACACAAGCTTGCATTCATTTCATTGTAATATACGACCACTAAATAAGGGCCGACGCTTTACAAGTGCCGAGTCTGCCGACTTAGATCAAATATCACATCAAATGCGAAACAAGAAAAAAAGATGTTGACAATAAAGCTGAATTAGAAAGATGAAAGTGCCAAAATTAATAGCCTAAAAGCTAGGTAAATAAGCTAATATGGTATGTGCTATTTCCCTCTCGCCTTTCTTTGGTTCGTGCTTTATTATCATCATTGACGTATTTTACATTGATGATATTAGTTTTTTAATTACAATTCGACTTACATGTCAATTTTAAACTCAAACTATAAATAAAGGCACCAAAGCTCGGAGCCTTTATGTTGGTCCAAAATTAATGATTGATTTATATTATTTTCAAGAGCTTCTATCTAATATATATATATATATATATATATATATATATATATATACTAGTCTTAGAGTATGCGTTTTGCGCTTGTATTTATATTAATGAGTACTCAATTTTTAAAAATCTTATTATGTATTTGAGTTATTAAATAAAAATTAGGAGAAGGGTATGTTTTTTAAAATAATGAATATCGATCTCATTTGGCAAACTTAATGAAAGAAATCATGCTCCATCAAAGTTTTTAGATGTCTTATTGTGATTTTAAAATTATTGGCATTTCTATTGCCTAAAACAGAAAATACTTTTATGGTTCTTCAAACATTTGTCAAGTAAAATAAATTGAAAAGTTGAATAATTAAATCTTTTGGTATCTTAGAGATTTGAGAATTAAAAGATTGGCCCTATAGCTCACAAAAATATTGATAAATGATGATGCAAAGTCTAAGAATAATTGTTGAGTTAATATCTTTTCAAAAATAACTTAATATAAAAAATATATAAGGAGCTATCATTTGCTGAAATGAATGTGAAAAGAAATAAAAAGATAATTATAAAAATTAACTCACATTTAAAATAAATTTTATCTACTAATATTTCATCCTTATTGCTTTAAGTTTGTATTTTTATCAATTTGAATTGTAATACTATTACTAACTTTGCTCTATTTTATGATATCTCACTACCAGTGCCTTTTTTATATAGAAATAAATTTATGTAGCCTAAGAGTTTTGTCAACTTAAAAAATTATTTTACTTATATAAATTTGAAAAAAAAAATGAATTGGATACTTTTAATTAATAATTAGTTAATTAATTTAAGAACTAACCATTGGTTCTCAACCTTAAAGCAAAAATTTAATTTTCTTTTGATTCAAATCCATATTAACTCAAACTTTAAATATTTAAATATAACTATAATTTCGTCCAAGCTTTTAAAACGTGGAAATCTCCTTCCCACCCTTTCAATTCTTAATTAATATTAGTTTACCTAAATTTATATTTAATGAGATATTTTTGCAATATACTCTAAGTACCTAGATATTGGAGTTCGTACATTGTTCTAATAAGAAAAGATTTAATTCAAATAGTAGATAATCATGTCTACTATTTTATTCTTATTAATTTTAGTTTGTATTTTAATCAATTTTACTCTTAATGCTATATTATAATTGATATTCATCCTTTATTATTTGTTTCACCGTCAATTTACTTGATCTTGTGGAAACAAATTTGTATATCAAAGATTTTTGTCAACTAAAAAATTAATTCTAGTCAGATGATGCATTTGAAAAATAGTTGGATTATTGCTAATAATTAATTCAAAGGCTTAATTATTTAATTTTATTGTGATAGTAACTCATTAGATTTTTGTTCATGCCAACTTTTAAATATTTAATTATAACATGAAAAGAATGACAATTATGTCACGTTACTAAAAATAAAGAATAATTCATATAAGGTAATTTAAATTAGTATTAGTTTTAAAGTAAAAAAACAATCAATTAGCCCAAATGGTTTCCATGATGTTCCCCTGTATTTTCTTACCACCATTGAACATGCGTGTGTAGGGTGAGTTTATTAAAGCGTTTAATTAATAGAATTTTAGTTGATGTTAAAATCCTACGTATTAAGAACTTAATATGGAGTGATTATAGTTATATAAATAATTTAAATAATAAAATAATTTAAATAAGGTAAAATCTTAATTGATTTGAATTCCTAAATATTAGGACTTGATACATAATTTAATTAAGGAACTAAGTCCTAAATATTAGGAAATAATTTGAATTACTATTTTGTCATATGTGAAATTTATTTTTAAAGGGTAAAAAAGGCTAACGACATTTCGCTAAGGGCCTTCGTGCTTTTAATATAGTATATATATATATACACACACACACACATACATTTATTAAAAAGTATTTTTTTTATACACTTATAGTTTGTTTGACCAAGCTTCTTTTTGGTCAAAAATATATTTTTTGGAGACAAAAGTGTTTTTTTTTCCAAAGTTAAATGTTTGACCAAGTTTTTAGAAGGAAAAAAAATATTTTTGAGTAGAAACAGAAGCAGTTTTTGAGAAGCAGAAAAAAGTAATTTTTTTCCAAAAATATTTATTTAAAAATTACTTTTGAGAAAAATACACTTATAAGCACTTTTTAAAAGTTTGGTCAAACACTAATTGCTGCTCAAAAGTATTTTTCAAATTAATTTTTCAAACACAATCTACTTCTCACCGAGTGGTGTCGGATGACAACCTTCTAGAAGGGTATTCCTACTGTCCTTTATTGCCATAACATTCTTTTAATCAAAATTGTATTGTATATGGCGGGAGTTATACAAGCTTCTTGTCACGTCTTTAGTCGTTAACTAAGTACACGTGCGGCACTTGACAACTCGCTCACGATCTTGCACAACTTGCTCACGTTCTTGCTATGCCAAGTCAGCCTTACTACACTCAAGATCGCTAAGAAAATGGTAGAAAGAACATAAGAGAATCGTTAAGGAAGATTTGTATTAGAGAGAACTTGAATTGTTTGCTTGGTGAATTACAAATGAATGGCCCTCTTTATATACTAGTCTCCTAGGGGCTAGTGTGTAAATATTAATTGTTACACAAGTCCTTAATATTTACATGATAAGGGCTTTCTTTAGAATTCTCTACAAGCCTGGAAGATTCCAAGAACTTTTCTAGCAAATCCATAGGAATCTAGGGTCTTCCAAAGGAAATGTCCATACTTTTCTAAAATCTTCTTACAATTGCTAGTCTTTCTCCTATGTAAGCTTCCACATGGCTTTAATATATGCCAAATGACACATATGTGACATGATGACATAGCGGATCATCACACTCTCCCCCACCTAATGTTGCGACGACTGCGGCGCAATGCTGCTGCATAAACTCTCGGATCTTATCTTTGAATTGCCATAAGTCTTCATATCATTCCCATGTGGCCTTCTCCGGTGATTGACCCTTCCAATGGATGAGGAACATAGCGGTGGATTTTTGCCCTTGTTTTTGCCTGGCCTGGTAATCCATAATAGCCTCAATCTCCCTATCATGCGAGGAGGTGATAGTCATAGGCGCTCGACTTGATTGGACCCTACTTGGATCATCCACATCTTCATGATATGGCTTAAGCATGCTGGCATGGAAGACATGATAGATCTTAAGATATGATGGCATGTCAAGCTTGTATAAGATCTTGCCTACCTTGGCGACGATCTTAAATGGCCCTTCATACTTGCGAATCAGATTCTGATGCATGCCCCGTAGTGCTTTGAACTGTCTTGGGTTAAACTTTACCATGACCATGTCCCCAACTCTATAGTCCATGGGATGCCTCTTATGGTCCGCAAACTTTTTCATCTTCTTAGCTGCCTTATCCAAGTAGGACTTAACAATGTCAAGCTGCTCCTCCTATCCTTTGGCCATATGATAAGCCCCCAAACTCTTTCCCTCAAACGCGGCTGGTAATGAATGTGGAGTTTGTGGATGTTGGCTTGTGGTTAGCTCAAATGGTGTCAGCCCCGTGGACTCACTCTGCTGCAAGTTATAAGAGAATTGGGCGATGTCTAGGAGCCTTATCCAATATTTCTGATGCGCGCTTACATAATGCCTCAAGTAGCATTCTAGTAAGGCATTGACCCGTTCCTCTTATCCATCGGTGTGTGGGTGGAAACTAGTGAAAAAGTGCAGTTCCATGCCTAGTATGTCGAATAACTCTCTCCAAAAGTTTCCAGTAAAACGGGGTTCTCGATCACTGATAATATACCTTGGTAAGCCCCAATACTTTACCACGTTCTTAAAGAATAGTTTGGCGGCTTCAATGGCAGTGCAACCTGGTGAGGTGGGCATGAATGTGGCATATTTGGAAAACCTATCCACCACCACCATAATAGTACCATAACCGTCGGACTTCGGTAGGCATGTGATAAAGTCTATAGTTACGCTCTCCCATGGATGTTCTGCAACTGGTAGTGGCTCCAAAAGTCCCCTGGTTTTTGTTGCTCAACCTTGTCCTGTTGACAGACAAGACAAGTCTACACATAACACTCTATATCATCTCGCATGCGTGGCCAGTAGTAGACTGACTCAACCAAGGCCCTAATGTGACGTTGGCCTGGATGACCAACCCACATTGTGTCATGACTCTCCCTTATGATCCGCTGTCTAATGTCTCCAAACTTAGGCAAGTAGACCCGACGACCTGTGGTAAGTAGTAGGTCGTCTTCGACCCAAAAACGTCTCGTATTACCCTGCTTGGTTAACTCGATAAGTTGTTTGGATGCTGGATCATGTTGCATGCCTTCTTTTATAGCCTCATGAATGTCCCATCTTGTTGAAGTGATTGCAGCAAGCTCGGCTTTCTGGCTTAAGGCATCGGCTACAACGTTACCTTTGCCCGGCTTATACTCCAGCACATAATCAAATTCGGCCAAGAAATCCTGCCACCGAGCCTGTTTTGGTGTGAGCTTCTTCTGCGTCTGAAAGTTGCTAGTAGCTTCTTCTGCGTCTGAAAGTAGTTTGAGGAGGCCCACAATTTGCGGTATTCCAATCATCCAGGTACCGCCAAGATATATCAGGATTTGAGGCAGCATTATTGGAGAAGAAGAATAAAGAAGGATATAGTTGGATATGTGGCTCGGTGTTTGAATTGTCAGCAAGTAAAGTACGAGCATCAGAGGCCTGACGATTTGCTTCAGAAGCTTGAGATTCCCGAGTGGAAGTGGGAGCATATTACCATGTATTTTGTTGTTGTGCTCCCATGGACTTCAAAGAAATTTGACGCAGCATGGGTCATTGTGGATAGGCTGACCAAGTCAGCACATTTCATTCCAGTAGAAGTGTCGTGCCCCGTTTCCTCGTGAAAGCGGGCCTCAACGTGTGACAACTCTTTTAAATGGAGGTATTAAAAGAGAAGAGTCGCCACCTAACGATTTTTAAGGTGCGTTAGGGCACCTATTTGCAAATAACTTTGTTTGACTTGTCTGTATCACCAAAGACCGGGTAAGGGCTCAAATTACCTCAAAGAGAAGTTGTTAGGTACTCTTCGAGGTCCACAATTGTGGGTTCTGACCAAATTTTAAACTATGTGGATTATGTGATTAGGCTAGGTGATCAAATAAACGAAAGGAGATATTGAAGTCGGAGAGTCTTATCATAACACATGAGAATCGGTACAAATCTTTAATGATTACAAGGATACAACTACATTGATCTATGTTAGGTGACTAAGTGTAAATAACAAATATATAAAGAAAGGGGGTTGCTCATATTTAGCCTAAAGGATAACCCCGTGCGACATAAATAATTCTTCGCAACTCCCTTATGGTAAGGGGTTGCTCATATTATTCAGGGGGCACAGACTATCATCTCATGCTACCCAATTACTATGTTGAAGTTTAACTATGATTGTACTATATTCTGTTTCAAAGACTTGTTAATTACGTAACTAATGGAAATGAACTGGTGTTATCCACCCGACCTCTTAAGGTCTAATTAACGAAGAGTATTCTTCTCTTTAGTCATGGGTGAGTTGGGTAGACGGCACTGCGTAGGCTTGCTCGACCAAGGTAACTCTGTTGAGTGCCGGTCACGCTCACCGAGGCCGGGGCATGACAAATTTGGTACCAGAGCCTAAGATTTTAAAGTGTCATAGGATGTCTCAGAGTCGTGTATAGTACAGTCATTCTTATCGGTGTGTTGTCGACCACATCTATAAGTGGGAGGCTATTCGGGCATTTAGGAATAATACCCTTCTTTGATGTTCTAGATCATGCGATAAAGCTGATTGTAAGGTTGTTCCTCCTTTAACTCGTGCTTTGCTCTAACTTTCAGTATATGGCGCCTAGGAAGAAGGCAAAAACTGGCCAGGGAGCCAATGTCACCCCAGGAGTGGAAATTGATTTGATACTTGATGATGCAGGTGAGCACCCGAGGGGCGATAACATTCCCCCGACTACTACTCTGCCTGATTCTATACCTGATCAGACCTCACTTGTCCCTACACCTACTCAGGGTGCAACAATCCCTCCAACTGATATTCCACCTCCACTTCCAGCCCCAACTTCCGGTTCTGATGTATCTGATGAGAATCTTAGGGGATCCATACAAATGTTGCACCCAGTTCTTCTAGTCAACCAGGAGATTCCACTAGTTCCAAGGTGAACATATTTCTCCAGTTGGATCCTCCAGTGTTCACAGGTACTGAACCTGAGGAGGACCCCCAGGACTTCATTGATGAGATGCACAAAACTCTTTGAGTTATGCGTTCTACTGACACAGAGGGAGAAGAGTTGGCCTTCTACCGCCTGAAAGGGGTGGCCTATTCTTGGTTTGAAATGTGGGAGGATTCGCGTGAGGAGGGAAGCCCTCTTGCGAGATGGAGTGAGTTTGTCGATGCTTTTATTGATCATTTCTTGCCTGCTGAGACTAAAGTAGCCCATGCCGCCAAGTTTGAGAACCTGAAACAGGGGAGCATGAGTGTGTGGGAGTATCATATGAGATTCGCGCGCCTGCCCAAATATGTCATCTACATGTTGCCCACTATGGAGGCTAGAGTGCGTTGGTTTGTGCAGGGCCTTAGCCCATTGGTTATTAATGAGGCCGCCATAGCTACCTTGAATTCTGATATGAACTATGGTAAGATGATGGTATTTTCTCAAGCCACAGAGGCAAACTGAAGGATATAATGGAGCGAGAGAGTAGCAACAAGACCCGGTCAGTGGGCAACTTCAATGGTACTTCTAGTGGTGGTGGTAGGACAGCTTTCAGGGGAGGGTAATCAGTGCCATCCCAGTCTTTTGCTCAGTCTTCAGTCAGTACATCGCCATCGGGCCCCAGTAAGCAGCAGGGGAACTATTTTAGGCCCAGCCAGGGCAACATGGGATCCAGCATGGTCGGTCTGGCGGGATATTTCAGTAGCAGCGGAGGCCCCCATGCCCTAAGTGTAGGAATATGCACTTTGGGACGTGCTACATAGACCAACCCATATGCTACGGGTGTAGTATGAGGGGTCATATTCAGAGGGATTGCCGTTCGTCTCACCAGAGATGGGCAGGGGTACAGCACAACCACCCAGTTCTATAGCTACTACATCTGCAGCCCTTCTCCAGCTCGAGGCACCCCGGCACTCACATGAGGAGGCGCAGCTAGGGGTGGCGCACAGAGTTCGGGAGGACCCAGCCGTTTCTATGATATGAGGGGTCTCCAGAGTTCATAGGCTTCTCCAGATGTTGTCACAGGTATATTGACTATCCAATCTCATGATGTGTATGCTCTTATTGATCCCGGTTCCACTTTGTCCTATGTTACTCCCTATGTTGCTAAGGGATTTGGGATAGAACCAGAATAGCTCCATGAGCCGTTCTCTGTATCTACTCCGGTTGGTAAGTCTATTTTGGCCACGTGGGTTTATAGGGATTTTGTTGTCACAATGCGTGGTCGGGACACCATGGCTGATCTCATTGAATTGGGAATGGTTGATTTTGATGTAATAATGGGTATGGATTGGCTTTATTCATATTTTTCCAAGCTTGACGGTCGAACCAGAACCGTTTTGTTTGAATTTCCAAATAAGTCAGTGATTGAATGGAAGGGGGAATGATGTGGTGCCGAAGGGTAGGTTTATTTCTTACCTTAAGGTCACGAAGATGATTAACAAGGGGTGTATTTACCATTTGGTCCAGGTTATGGACACCGATGTTGAGGCATCTATACTTGAGTTCGTGCCGATTGTGATGAATTTCCGGAGGTCTTTCCGGATGAGCTCCCTGGGATCCCGCCAGACAGGAAGATTGATTTTGGGATTGATGTGATTCCAGGCACGCAACCTATATCTATTCCACCTTACAGAATGGCACCGGCAGAATTGAAGGAGCTAAAAGAGCAATTGAAGGATTTGTTAGAAAAGGGTTTCATCCTGCCGAGCGTGTCACCTTGGGGCGCACCAGTTCTATTTGTGAGGAAGAAGGATGGGTCACTAACAATGTGTATTGACTATCGGCAGCTCAACAATGTTACAACAAAAAAAAAGTACCCACTGCCAAGGATAAATGATTTATTTGACCAATTGCAGGCTGCTAAGTACTTCTCCAAGATTGATTTAAGATCCGGGTATCACCAATTGAAGATCAGGGAGAGGGATATTCTGAGAACAGCTTTTGGGACCGGGTATGGGCACTTTTAATTTCTGGTAATGTCTTTTAGGCTAATAAATGCCCCGGCAGCTTTCATGGATCTTATGAATCGGGTCTTCAAGCCTTTTCTTGACTCATTCGTGATAGTGTTTATTGACGATATCCTTGTATATTCACGGAGTCGGGAGGACCATGCCGATCATCTCAAGGTAGTTTTGCAAACTTTATATCAGCACCAGTTATATGCGAAGTTTTCAAAATGTGAATTTTGGCTTGAATCTGTCACGTTCTTGGGTCATGTTGTCTCTATAGAAGGAATTTAGGTTGATCCTCAGAAGATTGCAACTGTGAAGAATTGGCCTAGACCTACTACCCCAATAGAGATTCACAGTTTCTTGGGCTTAACTAGATATTACATGAAGTTTGTGGAGGGGTTCTCTACTCTTGCCTCTCCGTTGACTAAATTGACGCAGAAGGCAGTTAAGTTCTAATGGTCAGAGGCTTGTGAAAGACGCTGCCAGGAATTGAAATCAAGATTGACTACGACACCGGTGTTGACCCTGCCATAGGGTACAGATAGGTTTGTGGTATATTGTGATGCTTCGAGAATCGGGCTTGGGTGTGTATTGATGCAACATGGCAACGTGATAGCATATGCTTCTAGGCAACTTAAGAATCATGAAAAGAATTATCCAACACATGACTTAGAGCTTGCGGCGGTGGTATTTGCATTGAAGTTTTGGCGTCATTACTTGTATGGGGTCCATGTGGATATATTCACGTACCATAAGTGTCACGACCCAACCCGATGGGCCGTGACGGGCACCCGGTGCCTTACTCAACTGAGTACTAACGTAACGTATCTTTCTTATTACATCATCATATACATGTGACATACGGGCCTAATAGGCCAACATGATCATTAATAAACTCAAAACATAGGCCGACAAGGCCGTACAATCTTTCATATACATTACATCTGTCTACAAGCCTCTAAGAATATATAACTGTCATAAAGGTCGGGACAGAGGCCCGCCATACCAAACCATACACATCTAAATCATACTGACCAAACAAGCAACTCCGGAGCAAATGGAGTGTACCAATATCTTCTGTTGAGCTGATCGCCTACTTGGAGGACTCTCGACCTGTCTATCGAGACCTGCGGGCATGAAACGCAGCATCCCCAGGCAAAAGGGACGTCAGTACAAATAATATACCGAGTAGGTAAGGAATAAAAACCAGTAAATAATAGATATGAGAGAAACATGGAGTAAAAGACTAGACATGTTCGTCTGCATAGCTCTGTGAATCATTTCATTTTTATAATGTCATACATATGCGTATAAATGTCATACCATGTATGTGTATATGCGTTCATAACATCATCAAGCCTCTGAGGGCATCCCATCATATCATTTCAGCCACTGTGGGCAACATCATCAACGTATACCAGCTGATCAGGTGGTGGTGCGTATATAACTACTTAACCTTTTTTCATATCCCATATACATATAATATACGCGTATATAACGCTTTCTGGTCATGGGTCAATGTACATGTATAAATGCATAAAATGCATAAGAAATACGTTAATAAGATTTCTCGAAATGTCATAAAAATAATATGCATGTCGGATAAACTTTATCAAATACGTATTTTTCTAAGACCCATGAACAGAATATATAATAATAATTCACACGGGGAATGAAGAATATAGACACTCCTAGTATTTCTATGAATGGAGTCATTTATGGAAGTTGCGTATTTTGCTCGTTTCATTTGTATTATTTGGATCATGCCAAAAAGAAAGAAGGGATAGCCTTAACATACCTGAGTCGATTCTCTTGAGAAAGATTATATTGTATTCCCTTAATATTGCAAAATCTCACGTTAATTAAGGTGCTATGAAATATCGGGTTTTTGAAGTGTTGAAGACGCTATGGAATATCATACTTTGAATTTCTGAAGAGCCTTGAAATCTCACATTTTGAAGGAAATATTGAAGCAACCCACGTTGCTAAGATGATAAGGAATTATTTTGGTTGAATTCTTGGAGTCTCATCCGTAAGCTTTAGCATCCAAAAATGAAGCTTAGCACTTTAAAATGAATTCTTCAAAAAAGTTAGTTGGTAGGCCCCACTAATTTTGATGACTTAGCCCCCTTAGTCTTCCAAATGTGCCTTCTTAATTAAAAAGGAGTTCTTCTAATATTATATTTGTAGCAGTTGTATAGAAAAGGAAATAGTCTTGCCTTTTTTTTTCCAAAAGTGTCAAAAAATATGGGATTTGTAACTCTTTCTTGAAAGTGGATGTGTGACTCACGTTTTAGACTTTGCCACATAATAGTATGACTTTAAGAGTCATCTAAATATTAAGGGAGGGACTGCCACGTTTTGCCCTCTTAAAGATATCCAAATTATTGATAATTTATTAATATCCCACTAACCAATAATTATCCCCTCTTAAAGATATCCAAATTATTGATAATTTATTAATATCCCACTAACCAATAATTATCCAATTATCCACATAATTTCTTAATTAATTAGGTAATATCCCATTATTCAATAATTAAGAATTATCTCAACTTACTTAAAATACTACTTATTTTTAACATACCGTGTACTCCTTACTATCATGGTCATGTGGTACCTTGTATGGTACAAGTCCAAAAATATCGGGTATTTTAGCTCGAGCCATATTTTATCCCAAAATGCCAAACTTCGACAAAACTCATTTCTTCGATCTGCTTATCATTTCTCCTTCACGAATTTACTCATCGCATGTTTGAAATAGCGTAATACTTATAATTTCAAAATAACCTCATTCCCAAATTCACGTCGATTAACTTACGACGAAATTTTTTTAACGTACAAAAATGTGGGATATAACATCTCATTTCTGAGCTTTCATCAATTTATTTATGACGGACTTTCACGTATGAAAATATGGGGTGTAACATCATTCCCCCCTTTGGAACATTCGTCCTCGAATGTTGACTGGTGCACTTATCATTTTCATAACTTATGTCTTCCGAATACTTTAATATTCTCTTTTTCATTTAGGCAACTATTCTTTGAATAAATCCGAAGGCTAGGGTATTCCCCCATTTAGGCCTCTTGCTCACACCACGACTTGTGGTTGAAATTTTTCCAATCTCGTAACTGTTGCTACCTTCTGTCATGCAGCATGTACGCTTTTTCCTTGTATGTGCGCCTATGAGACTCTTTCACTTTTTTCCTCCAATTTTTTAGCCAATCTCTAGGCCTCACTTTGTAAGCATATACAGAGCTTGATAAGATGTCTCTCTGGCATCTATAGGTATACTGAAGTTCTTTGCTCGATACTTTATTGAACTCACAAATATTGCTATATCTTATTTCATAGACCCGGTTATCCATTCGTATGACTTTACTGTATCTAGGTAGGTCATACTATACCATTACTCTTACTTTGATTTATCGTTATTGAGGTCTGCTACCAAACTCCAGGTTACTTTCATTGCTTCTTATCATAGATGTATAAATCCATGTCCTTAAATGTTTCCTTATTATTGTTCATCTAAAGGATGGAATCCTTATCTCCTCTCATACATTGGAATTTTATCCATCTATTGTCGATTCACCTTAACGTTGATCCATAATCTACCACTGATAACTTGACCTCTTATGTAACACTGTTGCTAGGGATCATGTCTCGTCGGGGAATATTTGAAGTGATTTTCCTGATCCACTTAGTGGCGATACTGTCCTTCAACAACCGTACTTTATAGCATCCCAATGTGACTCACTTACGTGGGTATGTTAATCCTGTACAATTCATGAAATCCTTTCAAATCATCACTCAATCAAAGGTCCAAACGTCATCCTTCATTTATCACAAGTATACCCCCATTTTACTACCAGGGCAACATTCCATCTCTTTTAAATGCTATTAGTCTTAGACTCATTTGAGTTCATTCAGGCTATACTGAGCTTTCTATAACTGAGAGAAACCATTATCTCTCTTATTTTCATGGGCTTAATCCTTATGACTTATACATTTCTAGTCACCTCTTCACTCGCCATTTCTTATCCTTACTCATGTCATAAGACCTTGTCGCTTTACTATACTTTAGCTTGCAACCTATACATATCTATTTATACTACTCACAACCTTCCTTCAACTTGTTTGCGCCATAGATTTCCTTATGTTATTCTGGAATATCAAGCGAGACATCACATCGTCTCTAACTCTTCTTTACTCTTTTAACCAGGCTTCTCGATACCTAGAAACCATAGGCTGGAAGACATGCCACTGAAAATGTTGTTATCATTCCTGTATATTGAATCCCAGTGCTTCTAGCCTTCTATCCAAAGTATGGACTATTCACAACCCTCTGTATTTGAGTATCTTGTACGTTGTTCACCTTTTCCTTACTTACCTTAAAATATCGCATCACGTCTTCTATCTCTTTCATAACTTCCCTTCTGCATAGGTATGATTCACATCCACAACTTGAAGCTCTATTGTAATACTTGCACCTCTGGTGCATACACAATTCTCTGGGAGCTTCATTTTGATCCCGTTATAGAATATGGTTGTTGTACTATCTCTCTTGTACCTCTGATATTAAGGGTGATCCTACAGCGTTTTCAATCTCGATTTCTATAATTTTCTGGATCCAATAATCAGACTCCTGATTTACTTGGTTGATATAACTCTTTAGTTTTTTCTTCCTTCTGATCAGCATTTATGTAGGGTTAAGCTATCTTCTGATCTGTGGCTCACAATATTAGTTATTACTTTAGCCTTTCATGGGCACTATGGAAAATCCATGATACAATCTTCTACGACTGTATGAACGTCAACATATATGGTGCATGGATATCACTCTGAGGTCTTAAGTGCATAATCCTTTTTGTTCCCTCTAAGCTTCCTTTAAACGTAAGCTATTACTTTTCCTGGTCGTTCTGCCACTTGTTGCATGTATACTTGGCTTATCTTAGTTCCCACGCATGCCGAAATTTTCGTGCAACTCATATGATCTTGAATATTACTTCTGATTTTACTTCCCGTTCATTAGCCACAGTAGGTATCATTTTCTTATGGAGTGCATACAATGTTATAGTGAGACTATTTTTACACGACCATTTCTTCTTTAGGTCACTCAGCTTAGGTTAAAGCTTCCTTCCTTACTTTCTTAGCTAGTCTTTCATTGTAGTATTTAGGGAGGATTCTTCGACTCTTGTAAAGCTGTGAGCTTATTACATTGTATACTCGATGGACCTTTTGATGTCCTTCCTTGCCTATAATTATCTGCAGTTACTTACTTCCACACCCTTGTGCTTGTAGGGTTGTTACGAACTGATATTTTGACTGTCTTCCCAGTGGGACTCTCTTTTATTTTCATAACACTCATACGGTACCTTTACTACCCCGACTCCTATCTGAATATTTCTCAAGTATCACAATGTCATACTGCGAGCCTAAAGTCCCCATATTGGGGTTCACTATGTTCATCTTGCACAATCTGTTGATTTGTCTGTATCCTCTTGTCTAGCCATAACTAGGATCTTCCTAAATCAATTACTGACTGCTCGTTGGCCCATTCTCATATCAATATTCCGCGTAATCTTTCTTGGGTTATTTCCTTTGTCTTAACTTACCTCTCACACTGGCTCCTTGTTTAATCAATAACATCTCGGGCAGGAACCCTTACTTCCTCTCCTTGACGTCGTGTTTGCATAATGTTCTGGAATCGTAGCCTATCTGTAGGCTTTGAATAAGTGCAATATCATCCCTTTCTCATTTTATCGTGTTCTTTCTCTACCATTCCATAATTATTAGAACCACTTAATTCTGACTTAATGCTACATCACTTCATATTCCCCCTTTTAGGGGAGTACCAATATTTAGCGCTACGACGCTCTACCTATAGATGTTTTACCTCTTCATCTTTGGCGTCTTTTCACATCATCAATGACCCTTACTCGCCTTGCGGTAATCCTTTTGTACCAAGGATAACAAAGTTCCTTACTCACGAGGGTGACACTTAGTGTAACTGGCACATATAGTCCTTTAAGTTTAACTTTGCTCACATTGCTTGTTTTAGGGAAGCGTATTCCTGAATGACCATTCTCTGAATCTCTCATGAATATTCTTCTGTTATCCATTTTATTATTGCCGGAACTCAATCTGAAGTTCTCATGATGCCGACTATTATCAAATTACTCAGTCCCTAATTCATGTTTAGTTTATCTTGGTCACTAACCCATACTGATTTCTATTACTCTAGGTCTAACTTTTCCTTTTGGTAATAGCGTAAGAGTCGCGAACTTATTTCTCAAAATGAGGATGTGACTGTATGGCCTATACTCTTTTGTTGTCTTAAGGCCCATCACCTCTCGTCTCCTTCACTTGACTATAGATTCTGTAATACTATCATCTTTTTGACCTACCGTTGTCATCCATGTATCACATCTTACTCTTAATGCTTCATTAGCTCTCTTCTTATTTCCTGCCAATATTTATGTCTATCATTTTATTCTAAAAACTTCAATAAGATATTCTTTTGCTTTTAGCTCCCATTTGCTCCATCCACTGGCTCTTCGGGTTGCCTAGCATTATCTCTCTACTAGGGACGGGAGCCATACTAAGATAATATTTATCCTTTCCAGGCTTCTAGTGCCTATATTTGTAGTACTCATATCTAGTTGTACTATTTTAGGGTGCACCATCGAGGTGACTCACTAGGATATCCATTACCACGTTTGCTCTATCCTTCGAAAACGTCAATTAACTCTACCAATCCATCAACCATTTTGGGTTACTCTATCCCCAGCCGGATCCTGATAACTCGTCCTTCTCTTAAGCTATGTCTGTTAGCTCCCATAGGCCATAACTGAGATCGGTGTGGCTGATTGTACATACATCTGTCACTGTTGAAGGTAACTCAAAATGCTTATATCTCCCTTTCTGAATGGTAAATAAAGATAATCTTTTATTACCCTTCTTCGTCTTGCTTCTTTTACTCGTTGAAACTTGTAATTATCTTCTAAATCTCTCATTGTCTTTCACCATAAAGGTGGATAAATATTCCTGCCTTAAGGTTCCTTATCAAGAGGCTTACACGTCTTAGTGTACACATGATCTGCTGAATACCTCATATTTATCCATCATAAGCATGATGCAAAAATTATTCCTCTGACTCAACTCTTCCACAACTATATCTCTTACTAACCGTCTTTCTGGATGTAGGCATCGTTGTATTACGAATAAAATAGAGTTTAGGAAATTGAGTTCTTACAACTAAGCTCTACCACACGATCTAGAGTAAGAACAAAGAGTGACAGTCCTAAATACCATGTAGCCTCCTACTTATAAGTGTGGTGCACAACACACCCATAAACAAGACTCTACTAGACACAACTTGTAGACTCCCTAGGATAGAACTGCTCTGATACCACTTTTGTCACGACCCAACTCGATGGGCCGCAACGGGCAACCAGTGCCTTACTCAACCGAGTACCAACGTAAAGCATCTTTCTTATTACATCATCATATACACATGACATACGGGCCTAATAGGCCAACATGATCATTAATAAACTCAAAACATAGGCCGATAAGGCCGTACAATCTTTCATATACATTACATCTGTCTACAAGCCTCTAAAAATATATAACGGTCATAAAGGTCAGGACAGAGGCCCGCCATACCAAACCATACACATCTAAATCATACTGACCAAACAAGCAACTTCGGAGCAAATGGAGTGCACCAATATCTTCTGCTGAGCTGATCGCCTACTTGGAGGACTCTCGACCTGTCTATCGAGACCTGCTGGCATGAAACGCAACGTCCCCAGGCAAAAGGGACGTCGGTAGAAATAATGTACCGAGTATGTAAAGAATGAAAACCAGTAAATAATATATATGAGAGAAACATGGAGTAAAAGACTCGACATATATGTTTGCATAGCTCTGTGAATCATTTTATTTTTATAATGTCATAATATGCGTATACATGTCATACCATGTATGGGTATATGTGTTCATAACATCATCAAGCTCCTAAGGGCATCCCATCATATCATTTCAGCCACTGTGGGCAACATCATCAACGTATACCAGCTGATCAGGTGGTGGTGCATATATAACGCCTTAACCTTTTCCCATATCCCATATACATATAATATACGCGTATATAACATTTTCTGGTCATGGGTCAATGTACATGTATAAATGCATGAAATGCATAAGAAATACGTTAATAAGATTTCTTGAAATGTCATAAAAATAATATGCCTGTCGGATAAACTTTATCAAATGCGTATTTTTCTGAGACCCATGAACAAAAGATATAATAATAATTCACACAGGCAATCAAGAATATAGACACCCCTAGTATTTCTATGAATGGAGTCATTTATAGAAGTTGCATATTTTTCTCGTTTCATTTGTATTATTTGGATCATGCCAAAAAGAAAGAAGGGATAACCTTAACATACCTGAGTCGATTCTCTTGAGAAAGATTATAACGTATTCCATTAATATTGCAAAATCTCACGTTAATTAAGGTGCTCTGAAATCTCGGGTTTTTGAAGTGTTGAAGACGCTATGGAATATCATACTTTGAATTTCTGAAGAGCCTTGAAATCTCACGTTTTGAAGGAAATATTGAAGCAACCCACGTTGCTAAGATGATAAGGAATTATTTTGGTTGAATTCTTGGAGTCTCATCCGTAAGCTTTAGCATCCAAAAATGAAGCTTAGCACTTTAAAATAAATTCTTCAAAAAAGTTAGTTGGTAGGCCCCACTAATTTTGATGACTTAGCCCCCTTAGTCTTCCAAATGTGCCTTCTTAATTAAAAAGGAGTTCTTCTAATATTATTTTGTAGCAGTTGCAGAGAAAAGGAAATAGTCTTACCTTTTTTTCCAAAAGTGTCAAGAAACGTGGGATTTGTAACTCTTTCTTGAAAGTGGATGTGTGACTCACGTTTTAGACTTTGCCACATAATAGTATGACTTTAAGAGTCATCTAAATATTAAGGGAGGGACTGCCACGTTTTGCCCTCTTAAAGATATCCAAATTATTGATAATTTATTAATATCCCACTAACCAATAATTATCCAATTATCCACATAATTTCTTAATTAATTAGGTAATATCCCATTATCCAATAATTAAGAATTATCTCAACTTACTTAAAATACTACTTATTTTTAATATACTGTGTACACCTTACTATCATGGTCATGTGGTACCTTGTATGGTACTAGTCCAAAAATATCGGGTATTTTAGCTCGGGCCATATTTTATCCCAAAATGCCAAACTTCGACGAAACTCATTTTCTTCGATCTGCTTATCCTTTCTCCTTCACGAATTTACTCATCACGTGTTTGAAATAGCATAATGCTTATAATTTCAAAATAACCTCATTCCCGAATTCACGTCGATTAACTTACGACGAAATATTTTTAACGTACAAAAATGTGGGATGTAACATCTCATTTCCGAGCTTTCATCAATTTATTTATGGCGGACTTTCACATACGAAAATATGGGGTGTAACAATAAGAGCCTTCAATATATTTTCAAACAGAAGGAATTGAATCTGAAGCAGAGAAGATGGCTTGAATTACTCAAAGATTTTGACATCGATATTCTGTATCATCCGGGGAAGGCTAATGTTGTGGCGGATGCTCTTTGTCGGAAATCTATGGGTAGTTTGGCTCACTTGGAGGCATATCAAAGGCCGTTAGCCAAGGAGGTTCATCGGTTGGCAAGTTTGGGATTTCGTTTTGCGGGCTCTAGTGAAGGAGGAGTGATTGTGCAAAATAGGGCTGAATTGTTGCTTGTGGTACAAGTGAAGGAGAAGCAATTCAACGATCCATTGTTGGTACAACTGAACGAGGGGATTCATAAACATAAGACCATGTACTTTTCTCTTGGCGTGAATGATGGTACCCTAAGGTACCAAGGGCGTCTATGTGTTCCAAATGTGGATGGTCTCCGGGGAAAGAATCATAACCGAGGCTCACACTTCTAGGTATTTCGTGCACCCAGTCTCTACAAAGATGTATCATGATCTTAGGGAAGTTTACTAGTGGAATGATATGAAGAGGAATGTAGCAAACTTTGTGGCAAGATATCCCAATTTTCAGCAAGTGAAGGCCGAGCACCAAAGGCCCGGTGGGTTGGCACAAAACATAGAAATTCCAATGTGGAAGTGGGAGATGATCAATATGACTTCGTGGTAGGACTACCTCAAACTTCTCGCAAATTTGACTCGATTTGGGTGATTGTGGATCGACTCACAAAATTAGCACACTTCTTACCTGTTAAGTCTACCGACACAGTAGAACAGTACGCTCAGTTGTATATCAAGGAAATAGTCAGGTTGCATGGCACTCTAGTTTCTATCATTTCTGATCGGGGGGCATAGTTCACGGCTAATTTTTGGAAGACGTTTCAGCAAGGTTTGGGTACTCAAGTGAATCTTAGTACAGCCTTTCACCCGTAGACTGATGGGCAGGCAGAGTGGACTATTCAGACGCTTGAGGATATATTGTGCGCTTGTGTTCTTGACTTCAAAGGTAGATGGGATGATCAATTGCTGCTCATAGAGTTTGCCTACAACAACAGTTATCATTCCAGTATTTAGATGGCACCGTTCGAGGCTTTATATGGTAGGAGATGTAGATCTCCCATTGCTTGGTTCGAGATTGGGGAAGCAGAGTTGATAGGACCATACCTCGTGCATCAGGCTACGAAAAAGTTAAGATGATTAAGGAGCGGTTGAACACTGCTCAGAGTCATCAGAAGCCCTATTTAGATGTTCGTCGTAGGGATTTGGAGTTCAAAGAAGATGATTGGGTATTCTTGAAGGTTTTCCATATGAAGGGTATAATGCAGTTTAGTAAGAAAGGGAGATTGAGTCCGAGGTATGTCGGACCATACAAGATCAGCTAGAGGATTTGCCAGGTGGATTACATGCTAGAACTACCTCTAGAGATGTCTTTAGTACACCCGATGTTTCATGTATCCATGTTGAAGAAGGTGGTTGGAGATACGTCGCTTATTGTTTTGATTGAGACTTTTGAGGTTAATGAAAAATTGACTTATGAAGAAATTTCAGTTGCCATTCTTGATAGGCAAGTTCGAAAGTTAAGGAACAAAAGAGATTGCCTCCGTAAAAGTACTATGGCGTAACGAGCAGGTGGAAGAGGCCACCTGGGAGGACAAGATAGAAATGAAGAAGAAGTACCCTCATTTGTTTGAATATCCATGTATTTATAAAGTTGTGTTCTATGAAATTGCTAAGAGTTACCTTCTATGAATTATGTATCATTCGCACAGCTAATGTTAAGGGTGTTCCCTTTTGGTGGTATACTACTTGTAAGGCCATGGTTTTCATTGTTTCTGTTATATATTGCGTTGTCGGTTCATGTATATGTTGTTAGGGTTGGTTTCTGGGATTCTATGACATGTGGATAGACCCAGTTACAGGGAAAACTCTGGCAAAAATTTTGGAAATTTGGGGAGTTAATCAAAAGTTAGAATTGTTGGTGTGTTATAGCAGTTGAGTTACATTGTTTTCTAATGGCAAATTTTAGCCCTCATTCGAGGACGAATGATCTTAAGTGGGGCAGGATGTAAGGCCCCATAAAATTTTATCAAAACCCGGGGTTTCGTGGTGCCGAAGTAGGCTTAGGTGTTAACGATTGTAGAGTACAGACGTTTTGGGTTGAACAGTGCGCGGGGGACAAAAGGAAAATTTTTGGCCAAAAAAAACATTTCTGCGGCCAACTATGCGCCCGCAGAATCACTCTGCGGGCAACAGAGTGAAGCAGAAAAATTGGGCAAGTTTGGTTGATATTTTGCGGTCAACTATGCAACCGCAAAACCGTTTCGCGGGCTGCACATCGACCGCGTAACCAACATGAGATTTTTCCGGAGGAAAGTTCTGCGGCGCATTATGTGACCGCAGGACAGGTTTGTGGACCACAGACTGGTTGCATAGTGGGGTAGGATTGCCCAGTTCCTGAGGGCCATTTCGCGGCCCATTGTACGGATCACATATCCATTCTGCGGTTACTCTGCGACTGCATATTGTGTTTCAGAGCGTCATTTTTTGGGTTTTATAAACCCGGCCCCATTCTTATAAAACAATGTTAAGGGTTATTTTAGAAGGTTCAAACTCACATTTTAGAGAGAGAGGAAGGTGTTCTAGAGTGAGAAGAGAAATTCTAAGTTATTTGTTCATCAATCTTTGCTCAAATCTTGAAGATTTCTCTAGGGTAACTCACAAGGTCTCCAACCAAAAGGTAAGATTCTATACCCTAACCCTTAATTTCGAAATTTAACAAAAAATGGTTAATTAGTAAAGCAATTCTTGGGTGTGGGAGTTGTTTATTTTACATGCATGTACAATCTAGGGTAGTGGAAAGATTGTTGAGCTCTTTTGGGTGAACTTTGGGGTAGTGGGGGTGAGAGAATCCACCATAGGAGAACATTGAAACCTTAATGCACACCTAGTGTTTGATAAAATGCTCAAGTGAGCTGGAACTATGAACTCCTTCCTAATTTGTGTTCAATTTTGCTATATTTCTAAATAGATCGACGAAGGTAAGAATTTTGAAATATTGTAGTAATTTAAAACGCTCGAGGCGAGGTATGATGGATAAACCCTTCTTTAGAATTGAACCCCACAATATCCTTGTAAGTCCTATGTTGCTCATTATAAATTGATTATTTCGAATAAGCCTTGTGTCAAAACATATATGCATTCAATTGTATTCCAAATGTTCTTGTTATATTGAGTTACTACTTGAGAAGGTGATTAAGCATGGGCTGTGTTCTAATATGTTATGATTTGAATACGTGATTCTAATGAAAACTAGCATGTCGAATTGTGTAAGAAATCACGTGTGCCTAAGACCCTTAATTTGGTTAATTGCTCAAGTATGCATTTAAAGTCTTAATTTGAAAGGCCTTGTTGTTGATTATCCATGAGGATGATTGAAAGTGAAATAGTTGGCATAAATTATGAAGTACGACCAACGTGCCAAGAATGATATTGCGTATGGCCATTGGTGCCATTAAAATGAATGACATGTAAAAGAATATGGAATTAATGGTAAATACTTTTAATAATAAATGCCTTGGGAGTATCCTTTATCTACCGAGGAAGGGTAGGTCGGAACAAACTAACCCCGAAACTACACGTGCCGGTGTAGGAGTGATTGAAGGGTAAATCCCCATGTTAATGTGATGAGACTGTTTCCCCTCGTATGGGATGAGATTGGTGTGTTGAGATGTTTCCCCTTAAATGGGATAATATTATTGCTAGTGAGACGTGATGTGATGTTGACCCATACGGCATTGTGGTGAGACGGCTTAGCCGATCGGGCTGAGATCGGACGACATGCCGCGCACATGGTGTTATTGTGGGTGTACGTCTCGGGGTGAGACAGCTTAACCGGTCGGGCTGAGATCGGACTCCGTGCTAAACATGGTGGTGTATCGGTGTTAAAGATCTCCCAACTTATATTACCGAATCCTATTTGAAATTTACCTTTACCCTAACTTGACGCCTTGATATTGTTTGCGTCTCTTATTGATTTCATATTTTATTCTCCGTTTACTGTTGCTCGTTCTATTGAGAGGGTGTTTAGTTATACATACTAGTACTATTCCATATGTACTAACGTCCCTTTTGCTGGGGGCGCTGCATCTTTAATGGATGCAGGTGGTTCCATAGCAGGTGGCATTGATCAGTGATAGCAGTACACCCTCTCCTCTGTTGATTTGGTGAGCCTCACTTTATTTCGGTCCTATATCTTTTATCCTTTGTACATAGCATTTTGAGGTATAGTCGGGGACTTGTTACTGGCACTGTCATAGCACTCTTTGTTTCCTGTTAGAGGCTCCGTAGACATAGTGTGATTTTTACATGTTTATGGGAAGGTTAACTAAAAATGTTGTAATAATATCTTTTGTTTCACTTTAACTATGATTATACTACGTTCTGTTTCAAAGACTTGTTAATTACGTAACTAATGGAAATGAACTGGTGTTATCCATCCGACCTTTTACGGTCTAATTAATGAAGAGTATTCTTATCTTTAGTCATGTGTGAGTTGGGTAGACGGCACCGGGCAGGCTTGCTCGACTGGGGTAACTATGTTGAGCACCGATCGCGCTCCCCGAGGTCGGGACGTGACAATAGGGGTGACGTAGCCAACGACCTTCAGTCTCTCATACAATTGGGCTATGGGTTCAGCAATTGGGGTGTATTGTCTAGGAGTTTTACGGTCGAAATTTAGACGTGGCTTTGGGTAGTTTTGGCGGGCGGGTGGAGGTGAATAGTAGTATACAAGTTGAGTGTTGTAGGTATGGTAGGTGGTGGCAGGGTATTGGTATTTTGGGGCTGAGGGTTGATATGTGGGCGGAGGTATTTGGTATATGAGGGGAGACTTAGGGCCCTGAGGTACCATCACAACACCCACTTCTTTATTCTTTGAAATACCTCCTGATTTCAAGGCTTTATTTGTGGCTTGCAGCGCCTCGAAATTAGTCACCATCCCACTCTTGATTCCTTCTTCTTTTCTCTCTCCCAACTTGATGAATTCTGAGAACTTGTGATTCACGATGACCATCGATCTTTCATAATACTGCAGATCTTGAGCTCTAACAAAGAACTTGTTCATTTGTTCTTCTTCGAGTGCTGGCCTTACCTTTGCGGCCTCTGATCTCCAACGAGTAGCATACTTACGGAAGGTTTCTGTCGGCTTCTTCTTGAAGTTTTGAATATAGAAAATGACTAGCGCATTTTCCGTGTTGAACCTGAATCTATCCATGAAGTCTGATGCTATGCTTACCCAATTTGCCCACTTCTTTGGGTTTTGACTGATATACCAAGATAAGGCGTCTCCTGTAAGACTTCGCATGAACAACTTCATGCGGATTTGTTCATTCTTACCTACTCCTACAAGCTTGTCACATTAGGTTCTTAGATGCACCTTCAGATCACTAGTGCCATCGAACATTTCAAACTTTTGAGGTTTGTAACCCTCTGGATGTTCCACATCTGGCTTAATGCATAGATCTTCGTAATTCAGAACTTCAATGCCTTTCTCACCTTCAACACTCTAGACTCTCCCTGTGAGTTTCTTTTGTTCCTCAGCTATATTTCTAATGAGTAGGTACTTCTCAGTCGATTCGAGTATGTATAGGGTTTGCTGCGAGGTATAGGGTAAGGTTTCCACATATATCGGATTGCTTTGATGAGTCCCTAGAACTTGGGTATATGGGTGGTCGTTGGTTGAGTTTTGGGGATCGGGCGTAGGTTGTGATGCATTTTGAGAAGTGTGATAAGTGGTGGTTTGCGGGTATTGGGATGGATGATGGTGATGTTGTTGAGGGGTTTGCATTGGTGGTAGGTTAAGAACATCTCCTAATCTACTTGGTCCCTGAAGGACCTTATCCATGTTTGGCTCTCTTGGCCCCATCAATAATGTTCCCCAGATCGCACATGTCCAGCAGTAAGTAAGCTTTTGCCAGCTTTCCTCCCTCATCGTCGTACATCACTGACAATCCCAAAGTCTCTTCCTCATCTTCCCTTCTAGCTCAATTAGCCTTTGATCCAAGCATTCTAACCTCTCGTTTGACATAGTGGCAATCTCCTTCCATTCCCTTATTGCCTCCATGTTTACTTTGTGTTGCTCCAGATGCTTGACTTCTAACTCAAACACCCTTTTGTGTAGCCTCTTGTACTTCACCTGTGCTTCGACCACTTCATCTATGATTATATCCTTCAGATTGACTCCTAGTTTGACGTCCCCGTCTACGTCGTCTTCCAGCCATGATAGATAGTAGTACATATGGCCGGCGTGATACCTGTCTGGATCAATAGTTTCTCCTTCCACAATGATCTTTTTGTTCCACATGTGTTGCGCTTCGAACTTGAATGGGATGACATCTTCCTTGAAATCTGCCTTGTACTGGACCATGTTGGAAACCCGAGGTATGACTTGTTTTCTTCCCTCTTGCCTCATTACCCTTATATGAGCGTAAGGGTAGATGCCTCGCAGCCCGATCAGGACCAAGTGATCAGTCCCTTTTGATCTGATGATGAACTCACTATTAGGAAACCATTCAAACATCCAATGCACCTGCTCGTCTGTTAGATTGCTGAAGAAATTCACCCAACCTACAACATTTCTAGACTTTGCAAACCTATCTAGAATAAACGTCATTTTCTTTGGGTGATGGTCGGTT
Source organism: Nicotiana tabacum (assembly GCF_000715075.1). Taxonomy (NCBI): domain Eukaryota; kingdom Viridiplantae; phylum Streptophyta; class Magnoliopsida; order Solanales; family Solanaceae; genus Nicotiana; species Nicotiana tabacum. The sequence goes on along the minus strand of NC_134083.1, from coordinate 100,921,991 downwards.
ATGTAGTCATTTAGTGGCCTTCGCAGAATCTGTTGACGATACTCACCCCTCTAAAAGTGTTCTATCTACTAGACTTGTAGCAATAGATTGCAACCCTCAAAGTGTCCAAACCCATGCTTGCACCGATCTAGAGCACGGTACACCTCAGCTAAGATCATTGGGATGATAGTATAAGTTTGTCCTTCGACACCATCCATTAAGGTCCTGGCGACCATGGCTAAGCGAGTATGAATTCTTCCTCCTTGCATCGGAAAGATAAACAACCCCAGGAAGCAGACAATAAAAATATAAACACGGAGATGCACCCATCCCAAAGAAGTAATGGCTATTTCATCATAATGAAGACGATATGACTTTCTATGCCCATAATGATCATAAAGAAACTCAAAAGGGATGTATGATTTCTTTAGACAAAGCACTTCATCAGTCTTCTTAAAACCCAACATATTCAGAAAACCGCGGGGAGTGCAATTTTCTGGCACTAGCAGACCCAGACTATCCCATGGTAACTTGGCAAAACCCCCTATTTTTTCCAGGAGAAGAGTCATTTCTATATTGCCAAATAGAAAAAAGAACATGGTAATGGCCTCAATTAATTCCCTATTTGGTCGAATGTTCAGCAAAGATGGCAGGACACCAGGTATTCTCCTCACGTCATTTTTATCACAAGGTGCAAGGTCTTTCCACCAATCAAGTAGCCAAGACAGGGCTGTTCTGGACCATACCAAACCTGGGGATTTCGTGTTTCATTTTCTGCAAACAAACAAAGGTTAGCCCTTCCCCCTGCAAATTCGTCTACTTACGCAGTAATGATCAACATGTTGGCATATTTTCTCCAAGTGATGCACATAATATGATAGTGTCCATTGGGATTGTGGAAATCCCGTTTAGACTTTGGACAAGGTTTTATCTAAGTGGGTTGTTACGTCAATGACGTCTCAATCTGTACTAGGTTTAGCATGATGCATGTACATTTCAAATCGGAGTGTGGTTTCTAGAAAGGTCTAGACTGGTACTCTCAAGTGGACAACTTGAGAGGGAAAGGCACGAGACCGTCAACTTTACCGATGATCGACTAGTCTACCGCAAATAAGCCTTTCCGATTTAAAAAGATGACTTCAGGAAAGCGCGTACACTCATCAAGCACCGTTATATTGATAATAGGAACGAGTGGAGTATGATGTGGAGCATGATTTATGCAGAAATAATAACATGTTGCCAAGTATTTGCATGATAAGAATACATAAAAGCAGTAAATAACATAGTAAAGGTGAACATAAAAATAAGAGAAAAGAAAAGAAAGACAAAAAGAGAAGTCAATTTAGCTCATGAAAATGTGTGAAGACGTAATGAAGCAAGTAGGGAAATGGGGACGATCATGATATAGTAATCTTAGACACAAAGAAGGAAATGGAGAGAGGTCATACATGCCATAGCAAATAAAGGAGAATAAGGGGAGGGATATGCATGTCATAGAAATTTAAACAAATATAGGAGAATAAGGAGAGGGATGTGCATGTCATAGCAATTTAAACAAATATAGGAAAATAATCCACATAAGTCAAATTCGTTATGGTAAGAGCCTAAGTATATCCCCGGCAGAGTCGTCATACTGTCGCTTCCCGTTTTCTCACAAAAGCGGGCCTCAACGTGTGACATCTCTTTTAAAGGAGGTATTAAAAGAGAAGAGTCGTCACCTAATAATTTTTAAAGTGTGTTAGGGCACCTATTTACAAATAACTCTATTTGACTAGTCAGTATCACCAAATATTAGGTAAGAGCTCAAATTACCTCAAAGAGAAGGTGTTAGGTACTCTTCGAGGTCCACAATTATGGAGTCCCGACCGAATTTTAAACTATGTGGATTATGTGATTAGGCTAGGTGATCAAATAAATGAATGGAGATATAGAAGTCGAAGAGTCTTATCATAACATATGAGAATCGGTACAAATCTTTAATGATTATAAGGATATAACTACATTGGTCTATGTTAGATGACTAAGTGTAAATAACAAGTATATAAAGAAAGGGGGGTCCTAAGTTTTTTAGCCTAAAGGATCACCCCGTGCAACATAAATAATACTTCGCAACTCCCTTATGGTAGGGGGTTGCTCATATTATTCAGCGGGCACAAACTATCATCTCCTGCTACCCAATTACTATGTTGAAGTTGTTACTTAAAGGCGCTTTAATTCAATGCTAAACCATACCTTATGCATGCACTACCCGTCCTATGCCTATGGTCCATGAGGCTTTGGACCTACTATTAGGTGGTTCTAGACTTTACTTAGGTTGCTCAAAATGATAAAACTAGGCGACATTCAAAACAGATAGGACTACACACAATAACAATGAAAGGCTCAAGTTAACCTCCACACATAAGCACAAAAACACGCGATCATATTTCATGTTACGCAGTAGACAATTTCAGGATTAAGACATATTTGAGTCATTAAATCCTATAAGCATGGTTCCTATGTGATTCTGATTTTTGGTATTATGTAGGTAATACTGAATTTTTAGACTAATGCTTAGGCAGATTACATGCATTGTAAATCTTATAGACATAATTTCTAATTGTTTGCGCGATGAAACGATCTCAGAATTATGAATTACCAGTGTTGATTTTATAGACGTGTCCTATAGGCAGGATTTCTAATAATCGCATAGTGAGGCAGTGAATTCTCTTGAAAACACATGATTAGCAGCGTCGATAAACATCCTATAAGCAGGATTTCTAACAATTAACAATTAGACTTGATTTTATAACGCTTTTATACCTATAGGCATGTCATCTAAGTGAGGCAGTACAAAAGTAACATAAAGCAGTTGATCAATTATTAAACCTTATAGGCATGATATCTAGATTAGCAAAGGCGTTATATTATTGTATCCAATGGGCATGCTTATCTAAAGCGTTGAGCAGTAGACATGGAAACAAGTGTAGCAACACATTTCGACAAGCTGAGTGAAATGTGTGCATGATTCCTATAGGCATGACTTCTACTAGTGTGTAGAAATGGAGCATGTTAAACAAATAGCAAACAAGGCACGTAGACCATATAGGCGTTGTTTCTACCCATTTTATGCAAAAACAGAATATACTTATTTCTCCAATTTTACTAACTCCCCAATTGTTTGTTTACAAATTATTACAGGGCTAGATAATGAGTATAAGTACAAATATTACATAAAGAACCATCTGCGAGCCTGAGAACAGGCCCAAACGAAAGTAACCCAACACTGACTGGGCCTTCAACAGCCTCACTCTCCACACAACCAGCAGGCCCAAACCCCAAACTTAGCAGAAAAATTCCATTAAACGTATATTGTCTATCCATAGTGATTTAGATTGGTTTGATGGGAGAAAATAAAAGAACACTACTGTTGAATTTTTCTTGAGCTTGAGCAAACTTGTTGAAGAAAGTTAAAATTGATGTATTAATTTTTAAAGTTTTAGGTTGAATCTAACTATTGAAAATTACTGAGTTGATATTCGAAGGTTGGATATAATTAGAAGTCATTTGCAGTTGATTTGAACTGATCTTGAAATAAAATACGTTGGTAAAAGTTTTAGATTCTAAGCTATGGCATTCCGTAAGATTTTTATGACCAAATTCTGGCATTTTGTTATATTTAGCCACAAATCTTGATGATCCATCATGATTTACCCTGGCGTTCCACAAGTTTTGCCTATCAGTTTAAAATTCCAAACATTCATTAGAATTTTACTACTGAATGTTAATCGCGAATCCATCTTAGTTTTATAAACAGATCAAAATTTAAACGATAGCATTAAACTGTTTTATTTGTGCAAGTCTCAATTCCTCTTTTCCACCCTTGATCTATTGAAACAAACCAAACCTACCAACCAAGGTAATGAAGGAAAAAAAAACAAGAGGGTTCCTTTCGTTTGGGGTAGATTTAAAATAATATCTTAAATATATTTTTGAACTTTTTATCTCCATAAAAGATTTAACAAACTCTAAATGTTAAATATAACGCGAACTGTGAAAAATAATTTAACAAAAACTCCCAGGAAAGTCAGTTAAAATCCTAAAGACCATAATACCAAAAACTTCATTAAACAACATAAATAAATCAAAAATAGAAAAATATGTGCTCCGTATATTGCAGGAAAAACTAAAACTAAACCTAAAATAGTATAAACAACATAAAATGCAACTTAAAATGTAAGTTCCCGTTGACCTTTTGGGCTGACAAGAACAAATGCTTATCCCATCAAATATTCGTTTTCAATGGAAAGAATGGGCAGATATTGGTTCCACCCATGACTTATTAAAGTACATTTTGATTTCAATTGATGGGCCATTAATGTTATCAAGTTGTAATTTGGTCGTTCTAGTCCATGCTAATTGCTAGTGAAAATTGTTTGGGCAAAATATAAAATTAATCGGACCGCTGGAACTAATTGAATTCGCTAGTCAAAAGAATATATATATATATATATATATATATATATATATATATATATATATATATATATATATATATAGACTTTTAAATAAGTCTAATATTTTGGGAATCTTACAGAAATATTCCAAATAAGTCCCAACTTACCTACCTCTATCCATTATTCATAAACTTACCAAAACTAGTCAATCACATATAAAAATTGAAAACCCAAATAATTAAAAAAATTTCTCTCCAAGAATCACACGCAAAGAACTTCTTTCAGATTTTTAAGCATGATTAGCAACATTAAATGCAAGACGGAAAAGAAATTTCATGGATGAGGTAACAAATAAACAACAACAACAACAACAACAACAACCTAGTAGGATCCCACTAGTGGGGTCTGGGGAGGGTAGAAATTAGGTGATAAAATACAAAAAAGATATATATACAAGATTCCAAAAATCTAAGCAAAAAGGATCTTTTTCAATGGGTATGGTTGAAATTTATTGAAAACATATAGATGAGTCAATATACAAAATTTGAGGAAGATTGAAGGTGATTTGGTATCAAAATTCGTAGTTAAAATCGAGTTCAAAAAATTCTTATGCGACACATGTACCACACATGTATGTATACATGCATGGATATACATGTATACACATTTGATACAAATATGATACATATGTGATACACAAATGATACACAGTGTGATACAAATAACATTTTTTTCATGTTCATCTTCTACTTCGAATTTTCAATTCAAACCACCTTAAAACTCCATCAAATTATCCCAAAACTAAGATTCAAGCTTCTTAAGATGTACCCAATAAATTTTAATAACACCCACTCAAAAGAAAATAAAAATTTGATCTTTTTTAAGCTACAAATAGCTAATTGGCTAATATTAGTAAAATTTGGCTAATATTTAATAGTATTTTATTGTAACGATCCGACCGATCATTTTGAACATTTACACTTCGCTCGGTAGTTTGAGGGCATGAGTAGCTCCGTATGATATATTATGACTTATGTAAATTGTCGGTTTTGGTTTTCAGGTTATTCGGAATCGATTTGGAAGAATGAATTTCATGATTTAAGCTTTAAGTTGGAAGAGTTGACCAAGTTTGACTCTTATGAATTTGACCCCAGAACAGAGTTTTGATGGTTTCGTTAGGTCTGGATGGTGAAATTGGACTTGGGCGTATGCTCGGATTTGCATTTGGATATTTCTAGAAGGATTCAACGCTAAACGACGAAAGTTAAAAATTTGAAGGTTTGGAAAGTTCATAAGTTTGATCGGGAGTTGACTTTAATAATATCGGGTTCGGATTGTGATTTTCGGAAATTTGAATAGCTTCGTTATGTCATTTGGGACTTGTGTGCAAAAGTTGGATTCATTCCGGGTGGATTTGATGTATTTCGGCGCGAGTTTTGGAAGTTGAAAGTTCAAAGTTCATTCTAGTTCGAATTGAGGTGCAATTCGTCGTTTCGATATTGTTATGTGTAATTTGAGGCCTCGAGTAAGTTCTTGTTATGTTATGGGACTTATTGGTATGTTCGTACGGGGTCTCGAGGGGCTCGGGTGAGTTTCAGATAGGTTTGGGTTGTGTTGCGCTCGTTTTTGATATTTCAACGTCGTTTCTTCAAGCATAAATAGTACCACATTAATAAATGAGCTTTAATTTCTATTTTGATTGAAGCATTAGATCCGTAACGTAATTACGGAGCCATAGAAAAAAGAATCATCGAATTTGGACATCGTATGAGGGAGTTATGCTCATTTTAGTGTCGGAGAAGAGAGCTGGTGATGGTGCTTCGCAGATGCAAAGTCAGGTCCGCATTTGCGGCCAGCGGGTGAGAAAAATGGTCCGCAAAAGCGGAAATGACAGCTGAAAATGCGCATGTGCAGAGTTTTTGTCGCAAAAGCGAAAATCCCTATGTATAAAAAAATTAGACTGCATTCTTTTGGTATTTAGAGCAAATCTCGAGTTCTAGAGCTCTGATTGAGGTGATTTTTACGGCGTTCTTCTCGTCTTTTCATGGGGTTCAGTATCTAACTGCAACTTTTGTATTTTAATATGATCACAGAAGTTTATTTTTGAATTAATCCATATTTTGATTGGAGAATTGGAAGTTTTTATCAAAAAAATTTCTAAAGTGAATAATTGAGTTTTGAACATCGATTCAGAGTCGGAATTGGATGAAACTAGTATAGTTTAACTCCTAATCGAATGGGTTGTCGAATTTTATGAGTTTCGTCCGGTTTCGAGGTGCGGCCCAGGTTTGATTTTTGGGTCGATTTTGGGCTTTTGATTAAAGATTTGATCTTTATCGGTTGAGTTTGTTTCCTTTGTCATTAATTGATATATTCGAGTTGCTTTTGGCTAATTTCGATCCGTTCGGAGGTCGATACGTGCGATATGACATTTTTGGAGCATCGCGTGGCTTGTTCGGTATTGGAATTGGCTGGTTCGAGGTAAGTAACACTTCTAAACTTGGTGCTGAAGGTATGAAACCCCGAATTACGTGTTATGTGTTTGGTGTTGAGATGACGAACATGCTAGGTGACGGGCGTGTAGGCGTGCACCGTGTGAATTGTGACTCCATTATTTCTGTGGTACTGTGTAGTTACATGATCTTATCTGTAACCATGAAATCTCTACGTACTAGAGCAATTGAGTTGTGATCCATGTTAGAAACCATGTCTAGGCTACATGCTTATTCTATTGGGATCCAATGAGGTCATCCCTGCTGTTGAGTTATTTGCTTACATTGTAATTTCATACTCAGTCATATCCATTCATTTCATATCATATCTCAGTCTCTGTTGTTATATATTGACACATCATATCATCATTTTTTGGCTAGTTTCATGGCATTATGAGCCCGAGAGACTGGAGAGATTGATGACTGAGTGAGGCCGAGGGCCTGATTGTGAGGTTATTGATACTATGGCACGTGAGTTGTCCGTGCGGATCCAGATATTGATACTATAGCACATGAGTTATCCGTGCGGATTATAGCGCTTGGGCTGAATGAGCCCCTCCGGAGTTTGTACACACCCCAGTAAGCGCAGTTAATTTATATTAAGGGATTGATCTTCCCTAGGCATGGATCTTGCCTGAAGCATTTATATTTGGGGATGGATCTTTCCCGGGCTGGATTGACCATATACAGTACTGAGTAACTAATTGTCAGCTGACATATATATTTGGGATGGATCTTCCCTGAGCTGGATTGGCCATATACAGTACTGAGTGATTGAGAATAATGAGTGAAAAGTGTGAGACAGTGAGATTGAGTACTCTAAGAGTGTGAGTACATGAGTTCATCTCCGAGATACATTGCATTTGACATGCACACTTGACATACAGGTATAAAGATGCATTTTTTCTCATGCTGTATGACATTGAGTCATTCATGATTTCACATGCATAGTGACATGTAGGCATAGAGATGTACTTTCCTCATGCTATTTGAAAAATGAAACATCTTAAGTATTGTTGAAAAGTTTTGGAAAAAATCACAATTTTACAAACCTACTCATATTTTGGTGATTTTGGCAAAAGATTTGATGTTTTATTGTATACTTGAAAAGAAGTATTTATTTTCTTGAATTTTATACGAGCTGAGCATTTATTTATTGAGTTAATTCTTGCACCATCTTTACTATAATGTTATGAACTGTTGCTGGTTATTGGAGTTGGACTCTGACCCTTATCCCAGTTCATCACTACTTTCAACCTAAGGTTAGATTTATTACTTATTGCGTACATGGGGCCGGTTGTACTTATACTACACTTCTGCACCTTGCGTGCAGATGTTGAATGCTGATGTTGCTGTGATCGACGAGAGCTGGATTTGAAGGCGTACCTGCGTTCCGGTTGCAGCTGCCTCTTGTTCATGGTATCCTTAGGTTTATAAAAATCTGTTTATGTACATTTCGAACAGCTGATGTATTTATTTCATACCAGTTTTGTAAATTCTAATTTTAGAAGCTCATGATTTGTACTACCAGTCCTCGAAAATTTTTGTATAAAGGCAGTTTTATTATCATTTCTTTCTTGAAAAAAATCTCATTAATTTGGATAGTTGTTAATTGGCTTACCTGACGGGTTTGGTTAGGTGCATTACGACTAGGTGAATTTTGGGTCGTGACGTTTATGAATTGACCAATTTTTATAATAAACTAGTTATAAATGGACATAAGTGATAGTTTTTCTATTATTTTTTTGGAGCGATTAAAAATATACATTTCTCAAAGTCCCCTTTGCAAAACATAAGTACATAGGTCCATATTTTTTTTCTTTTTGCTTTTGTGAATATTTTTTCTCGGAATTGTTGGCTAGCTTAGAAGGAGGAAGATGAAGTCAGGCAAGAATTGAACATTGCACATTTAGATGGAACGAGTGAGCTCCTATTTGATCCTTGTCACTTATTATTAATACATCCGTTTCAATTTATGTGAATCTATTTACTTTTTAGTCCGTGCCAAATAGAATGACCCATTTTCATATTTGGAAACAATTTACCTTTATGCAATTATTTATAGCCACACAAAATATATGTGCCTCATTTTATACCACAAGTTCAAAAGTTTCTCTTTTTTCTTAATCTCCGTGCCCAGTCAAATGGGTTCACATAAATTGAAACGAGGAAATATTATTTTTTGGTTAAAAGGAAACTATTATTAATACTTAAGGTTGCAGCACTACAAAAAACGCGGAAATTGTGGCGTTTGATATTGTTGCTTGTTGTCCGAAATTTGGTATTCGGATTTTACTCATATTTGAATATGTGTGTGGTTATGATTCTAATTCGAATATGCAAAACCTTAGGGAAAGTGCGAGCCAATCTACTCTTACTCAATAAATCACATTTCTGAGCGTTTTGCTTTTTTGGAGACAGTTCTCTAATGGTTTCTTAGAGCTAACTGATGGAATGACTTTTAAAGGGTTGAAACTTGGTTACCTGGTTTACATATACTTAGTAATCTGATAACACGGCAATGATAACATACTACTACTAAGTTACTTGAACATAATTCGAAAAACAAGTAGAGAGACGTTGAGTTCAATGTATATGGCTGCACAGCTAGGAAAAAATTCTTTTAAGAAGGAAATAGTGTAACATAAACTGAAATGGAAGTAATACCAGTTAGGCAACTTATGACTCTCACCTACTGTTCTGTGTTCACTTATTTTAGGGGAGGCAAATGATTATACATTTGCCCTAATGTCTGTTTTGTGGAATAGTGGTGCTATTGTGGCTTGTAATTTCTGGTGAATTTCTTCAATATCAGTTGTGGAAGTGTTATATTGATTGATTAGTGCTGGCGTTTGTGGGACATTGCTGAAGTTTGGGAGAAGTTTTGCTGTTGTATACTAACTGTTTGATACAAGTACAACTTACTGCATTATGGATTCAATGAAATTATGCCTGTGCTGCTGTCTGGAATGCTTACTTTGGAATTACTTTCTTTTCGGCGATGTTAAGTTTTGTGAGAAGTGGCAATGAAATTATGACCCATATGGTTTCTTTTTCTAAAATTTATTGGTTGTTAATAGTCTCTGTAACATATGCTGAAATCTTCTCTGTTGAACAACCTTACTATTGGTGATATTGCCGTCTCTGTGACCACAATGCTCAAAATGTATTGTTCAAATCAGCTTTAGATGTATGTAAGTGATTCATACGGGAATTTTGTGTTTGCTAAATTAGGGGTAGTGATGAATGGTTGAATGTTAGTAATTGCAGTGAAGGATGAATGTGCATATAACCTATTTGGTGAAAGGCTCAAGTGATTGCGTGTTATAATTATTGTTGTTTGCCTGACTTCTGATGGAGGTTCTTATCATATAGATATATTAGCTATTTGCTTATTAGTTTTCCATTTTGTTTCTTTTTTTTCTCTGATTTATTTTCACAATTAAATTTCTAATTTTATTTGTCGTCTGCTAGTTATGATCCTTCGTATTAACTAAGTGCATTGTTGCTTGATAGGCAGCTGAGAGCTCAAAAACAGGTGCTGAAATTATTAGGGTCGACGCCGACATTAAGCAATTTGATAGGTATGGCTAATCCTTTCTTAGCATTGAGTTACCTTTTAGTGTATATGTTGGATTCGTGCCTCTTTGTTGTATAATTATTTTATTCCGATATATAAAATATCTATGTTTACTTATAGTTTTACTTAGTAGAACTAAGTTGATTATATCGACAAGTTTTAGATGGTAGAACTGATGATCATGAATGACGAATTTACTAGAGTAACATATAATGGGATAGATCAAAAAGCTAATGATGCGTCGTTAACTTTGTTTTTCTTGAATAAGTTGGATCAGGTGACTAATATTCTTTTTTATTTTGATATTATTGATGTTATCTTATTCTTCCTTTCTAGACATGTCAATTGATAAATCTTAGATTAGCAATCCACGAAACACACCTGAATATGCAGTTGGGCTAAGAAATTTTTTGGATTTTGCCTTTGAGTACGGTCTGTTGATGGGCGCGTAGTTAAGTGCCCATGTCCAAAATGTGGTTTTAACAAGTGGCAAAGAAGAGATGTAGTTGAAGAGCACCTGATTCTCAAACCTTTTCCAAAAAACTACAAATTTTGGTACTTGCATGGTGAAGAATCAAATGCGACATTGCAACAGACTTCTCAGAGCACACGTCACATGTCACAGAAGATACTTTACAGCTCCTAGATCCAATGGAAATCATGATTAATGATGCATTTGGATTCACCGGGAACAATGTTAATGAGCATGGTGTGTCTTCTGATCATATAAATAGAGAAGAAACATTTAATGAAGGACACGTTGAGGGACATAATGAAGATTATACAAAGTTCTATGAATTGGTCGAGGATGGCAATCTACCATTTATATGAAGGGTGTACGAAGTATTCGAAATTGCCCTTTCTAATCAAATTGTATCATATAACGTGTCTTTGTCGAATGACTAACAAAGCGATGAGTATGATACTAGAATTATTAAAAGATGCCTTTGAAGATGCCCAAATTCCTGGTTCCTTTTATGAGGCCAAGAAAACCATCAACAAACTTGGTCTTAATTATACCAAGATACATGCTTGCCCAAATGATTGTATGTTATATTATGGTGAAGATGAAGGCTTCCAAGAATGCAAAAGATGCAAGACATCTAGGTGGAAGGATAATAAGAAGCAGCAGCCTGCAAAGATTTTGCGTTACTTTCCACTAAAGCCAAGGTTGCAAAGATTGTTCATGTGCTCTAAAACTGCTGAGTCTATGAGATGGCATTCTCTAGAGGGTAGCCAAGATGGATTGATGAGGCATCCTAGGGATTCTCAAGCTTGAAAAACATTTGACTTACTTTATCCTGAATTTGCTGCAGATCCTCGGAATGTACGATTAGGCCTAGTAAGTGACGATTTTAATCCTTTTGGAGCAATGGCAACAAACTATAATATCTGGCCAGTGGTACTTATTCCATACAATCGTCCTCCTTGGGATTGCATGAAGCAAACTTCATTCATTCTTTCAATGATTATTCCAGGGAAACAAATGCCCGGCAATGACATAGACGTGTATTTACATCCTCTTATCCAAGAGTTGAGGGAATTGTGATACGATGGAGTGCAAACATTAGATTCTTCAAAGAATGAAATATTTAAAATGCGAGCAGCTTTGATGTGGACAATTAGTGATTTTTCTGGGCTCGGTACCTCATCTGGATGAAATACATACACTCAATTTGCTTGCCCGGAAAACTCAATCCCGATCTTATTAATCTGGGAATATGCTGTCCTAATCCTAGAAAGAATCATCAAAACCACCGTCTTTTCTGGTGCTCTAGTCATAGTATGATTAAGGTTCTATACAACGATGTAGTGATGAAACACAACTTGTTCATCTTTTGATAAATTCTGGAATTGACCAAGTGGAATGATATTGACTAGTCCTTGGAGTTATTAGACTACGAAACGAATCATCTGCTTTGCTCTAGGCTACTATCCTAGTAAGTAGGATGTAGGGTAATTATCTGAACCTTTTTCATACTCATTTTCTTCCTTGCAGTTTAGAGGACCCAACTAGGAGCTTCACTTAGACGTAATCAGTAGTAATGTTACAAAACCTAAGAAATTTAGGAACTCGAATGAGTTGACAAGTAGAACGAACACGTGTCGCTGGACATCTGAAACACGTGCTTTGGGTGAACGTATATAACCACATTATCAAGACAAAATTTCCATCCTGACACCAAATGAGAGCAATATGCATGTCTTTAAATGCATTATATCATGCTTTTAAGATAATCTTTAAATGCTTCAATTATTATCTGTTCGACTTCATTATTAGTTGGCGGAACATTTGCAGGCTGAAGTGTAAAAATGCTCGGCCTGTTTGTACCGAGTTTATCCCTTGTAAATCATACTTGCTTGTATCAAATAAAATATCTGTTCTACCTCTTCTTCCTACCTGTTGCACTGTTATTTTCTCTGCCATGTACTACTTTACATTCATGGGATGGTAACATAGGCAATCTTTTCTGCTAGCTGCACCTGAAGTTCATATTGTCTGAGTTTCTAAGCTGGTGTAGCAAATGCTCTTTTGTTTTCTTTTATTCTACTTTAAAAGAGAGCAAGGAATTGGATCTGCTTGATGAATGGTTCATTATGTTTAGCAAGGAATTGGATCTGCTGGTAGCTAATTATAGATGCCAAATCTTTATCAATTTATCAATGCTCTAGGAAGAGATCTGAGTTGTGTGGATTAGAGTTGTGTTGTCTTTTGAGAAACCATTAAGAGCATGATACTCTAGGATTGTTGGTATCAATTTGAATGCAGCAATTAGATATAACCGAGTTTGAATTCGATGTGAAGGTGGGAAAATATTTGCTCAAGTTGAATGGAGTATACATTGTGCACTCTGTTTGCTTTTGCAATCTTCCTTATGGTTCAATTAACTGATTATTGCTGGCTGTCTTTTTCTCAGGCATCGGAGTTAGGAAGTGGCGCACCGTCACCAATTGATGATCGACCGAGTACCAATTAGTAATTAATTTTAGGATCAACTATGTATTTTTGGGTATTATTGTTGAATGACATAATGAAACTTTGATGTTGAAACTTTGGAATACTTGTTTTATATGATGAAGATTTTGCTTATTTGATCTTTTATATTGCACTAAAATTATTCTGAAGTACTATAGAAGTTTGAATGCAAGGGTGCATATTATTTCAAACATGATCATTTTTACATATTGGGTGTGGTCGGCAATCTCGTGTACATTACGGCTGTTTCAAACCGCCACTATTGACAAAGAAAAAGCCACAGTTAACCATTGCATATTACGGCGGTTTTCATATTCTATTATGGCGGTTTCACCATAACAGTATAATATACTTGTGGCGGACAGGATTATGGCGCTTTTTCAAGCCGCCGTAACGGCACATTTCGGCGGTTTTGAAGCGCCGTTATACGCAATTAGAACCGCTACAATTTCCCCGTTTTTTTTGTTGTGTGCGTTACGGCCATAGTGGTGCTAGCTACTAGTGGAAGTATCCATGAGCGCAATTGTAATAGTACTAGAGTTACTCATTATTTTCACAAAATATATAAGCGGACTTTTTTTTAAAACGTTATTTCTTCTCATTAACATGAAATATTATGAGCTATTTAAAAGTAAAAGTACATAAATATAAAATAATTAAAAAAAATAAAAATGTTGAGAGTTGAGACTTCACTTTGCAAGTTTAACAAATACTACAATTAAGATGGAATGAGGTGTTTTTCGACGACTCAAAGAGTCAAAAACTTTTTCTTATGAAAGAGTCATGATAAACCATCTCAACATCCTCGAGTTTACATTTAAGCTTTCGTAAGAACCTGCCATTTGCGGAAAGAAGACACATGAGTGAGTGAATATAAAAATTGGATTCCTGTATATCCTAGCTAAATGCTTCATTACACATAAATTTAAGAAACTAATTCTTACTTAATTAGTGGCAATAATCTGAGGCTACTTTCTGCTTACCATCCCTGTTTCCTTCTTTTATTTGTGATATAAAGGACACTCTATAATCTATTTACACAAGGATGATGGAGAAGCCTTTTTGGGCTAATATCCTATAAAATTAAACATTAGGCTGCTTAGACTAAGTTGATTAAATCTTAATTACTGCCTACAAAGCTTTGAAGATTGATGATCATGACTGTTATGTCATCAAGGTTTCCTCTTCTTGCAGATATATCTACAAGTTTCTTACAAGCCAATATCGAACTCTTTTCTTTTGCTACCACATCTACTGCTTCTTGGTCACTTACCTGCATGAATCAATATATATATTTTCAAATTAATTAGTTGAAGTTATAGAGTAAAAAAATTTAAGTTATATACACCGACAATGTACTATCAGATTTATTTTAAAAATTTACCTTATCCCACAAGCCATCAGAAGCCATGATGAGAAATTCACAATCAGAAGTTAAAGGAAGCTTCACAACATCTGGCTCAGAAATGATCCATTCCTTTAAGTAATTGTCTCCAAATGCCCTTGAAACTGCAAGTGATCCATTCACCCTCCAAACTCCATTGTGACAATACACAAATCCACCCTGCAATTTTACAAGAATTATTATTACTCAAAACTAACTTGACAGAAACATATATAAGCTATAAACAATTGACAATAAGACTTACTGCATTTTCGACTCGGGCACGTTCATCTTCCCTAGTGAGACGATGATCATTTGTTAGTCTAACAGCTACTCCTCCATTCCTACTCAAAACTGCTCTACAATCTCCCACGTTTGCTACATGGAGTTCTCCATTCTTCAACAGTGCACTAGCTACACAAGCTCCACCATTTTGACCCTGCATATGCAAGAGTACACATTATAAACATTAGTAATTAATGGTTACGTTGGAGAACTAGTTGCAGAAGTAACACTCTTATGATTTCCTTGTGAGTCTAACTTCCTTGCACCGACAATATACAATTATTTACAGGATCGGGCTAAGATGACGTGCAACAATATGTAATTATTTCTAATAATCCTATTTTAGTAACTCAAAAAATGCATCGTTTATAATGCCGGATAATGTAGAATTTTATGTTGTCTGTGCATCTTTTTTTTCCTTTCTTGATTTATAGATTTAGATCCCCGTCGCGTGACTCATAGGTCATAGCTAGTTTTTTTTTGTATATGTATGCTCTTCTCATTTCTGCCTCGCCACTAAATGATTATGCTAGTTATTGTTATATTCTCTTTCCTTTTTTTTTTTTTTTTTTTTGGTACACTTTTTTGGTGGCGGGAAGAGGAATGCCTTTAGCGGTATTTGAACTCCACTAGGTTCTAACTCTGAACCTATTATTCTTGTTCTCTTAATTTTTTGGTCTATATCTACTCTTTTGTTTCTCTTTTTTCTTTTCTTCCTATACTTTTTTGGTTCGCTAGTGAAGAAAAATAACAAATTGCGATGACAAATTCAAGAAAATCCATGGTAGATACAGTCAATACATATATACGTCTCATACTTTTGTCTACCTACCATTATGACAGTCCAAATTAAAAGAATCTTGAATCCCCTCATTAACTATTAATGACTAAGACTTTGACCAAGTCTGGCCAACAATTCTTTTAAATGACCCAAATTTTCAAAAAATGGAAAAAGAATAAACTAATAGTCATTGTCACACGTTAGTTGAATACGTACCAGATTAATAAATTCTTGGTCTGTGAACAAGTAACCTTCGCGTATGGCAACTTCTATGTACTTTCCTTCCTTCTTTTCAACACGTTCTAATTCTTTTACTATGTTTTTCCCTAGATTTTCAGCTACGAATTCTGCTGCAGCTTTGCCTCCATGTCCGTCAATCACAACAAAAAATGCCTATTAAGAACAAGAAAACATCTAATAAAAATTTAGTTGCAATTCCAAAAATTGTGGCAATAAATTAATTTAGAAGAAAAAACTATCAATCATGTTAATAAAGTTTTGCAGTGATATTAGACATGCATGGAATTATACAAAGATATTACATGAAAATTACTGACAAAATAACGTATTTTCGTATTTCAAATATACTACTAAAAAGTTGATGAAAAGTGAATGCATATAGGACTATCTGTCTTGGAATAACATGAAAAATTTGTAAAAAGGACCAAACTATTATTCTAAGGAGGAGAAAATCATACATATATAAATATAATTCTTGTTATATGTGGAAATAAATGAAAGAAAAATCTAATTATGGATTAACATTTCGGAGGTTGTGAAATAAAATCAAATATGATGATTTATGACTTACTTGATTATGGTCACGTAAGATATCAAGCATGGCACCTTGGCCATCTTCCATGACTTCTCTTCTTCCTTTTCTACAAGCAACCGAATAATTTCTTCCTTCAATCTCAAATTCTGTCTTCTCAAATTTCTTTCCAACCTCACCAAAATCCAAAGAAGGAACAAATGATGGTACCATAAGCTTTGCAGGTCTCTTTCTTGAATTTATAGATCTCCTAGCTTCATTAATACCCGAAAAAGACGGTATTTCCATCATCAGACCACCACCAATTAATCCATCCACATTTTGATCCTTATTGGAGATCGGCGAATCATTCTTGAGGAAATTCTCATCCGTGGGATCGTTAATTCTTGTTTTTTTTGATTTTTCTAGCTTCGAAAAGGGTTTTTCCTTTTCTAAAAGAAGCCATCGACCGAACCACGGGAGGGAAGATGGAGAAGGAGGAGAAGAAGGAGAAGGAGAAGGAGAAGGAGATGGGGTTGGTGGGGAAACAATAGCCATGCGAAGGGTTTTCCTAAGCCTACGAAGGAAATATAGAACGAGAGAAACTAGTGAGAAACGCATGAGAAATTCTTGAATATCTACTACTATCATTTTCCAATTGTAGCTGCAGGTTTGAAATATTTTCAAATGCATACAAGAAAAGATCAAACCATTAATTATTAGATGGAAACTTTTCAAACTAAAGGGAAAAATTGTTGAGAAAAGAAGAAAGATTTAGAGTATAGTTAAGAAGGAGAAATAAGAATGGTTCAACTGAAGAGAAGAATTGGAATCATAAAACAAAATTTCAGGTAGGAATTGTCCTTTAAAAGGAAAAGAGAGGATGGGGTTGGGTTGGGGATGACTTAATTAGGGTGGGGGTGGGGGTTAGGGTGGGTTAATTGCATGCAATGATTTGATTATTAGGTCAAAGGATGAAAAGGATAATGCACTTTTGGTTTTTGGTTACTACGATCTTGATTAACGGGTCAAAGGTGACAAGGAATGGTTTATTAGTATTATTTTCAAAGAGTTCTCATTTGAATAAGAAAAAATCAGTTTTGTTTGTAGAAAGCTTCAATGCCAAGGAAAAGGTCCTACTGTGACATAATGCGCGCGGCCAATGAAGCTACGCCTACAATTCTGTGTCAAATCTTTTAATTTGTTGTTTTCTTTCACACTACAAAATTAGCACATTAACATTATGTTAAGATGATTAGTGTGGTGAGATGATTTGTGTTCTTTTCTTTTAACAGATATCTCCGGTTTAAGTCCTAAAAATAAAGTCTTCCTATGTACGGTGTACTTTGCTTCTCAAAAACGTCTTTTTGGCGTGAATCTGCATCAAATGAATCCAGTAAATTTCGAATACATTATATTAACGGTAACGAAAAAGAAACATGTTCTATGAAATGAATTCCGTTGTACTTGTGCATGCAAACAAAAAGAAGGAATAAGTGATCACAAAATCGCAGACAAGGAAGTAACTCCAATAACATTAACATTCTGAGTTCCCTAGAATGTTGGTCCTTCATCCTTATTAGCTAGTCTCGTGGGCTGTTCAAAATTCACGGAGTATTCATCCTAAGTTATAATTATGTCTCTCTCTCACTCAGGGTCGTTTGGCAGGAGGTATAAGAATATTACTCTGAATATGATGTATTAATTATACTGGTATTAATAATACTGGATTAGTTATGATAACATTAGTTATGTTAAAAATATTTTTTATCCACTGTTTGATTTGGTGCATTAAAACATTGCAAAATCTTTAAAAAAATTAGTTTTTTTAAGAAATATGCTCCAAAATATGGCAGAAAGTATTTGGAGTATGTTTTGAGGGATTTAAGGGGCAATTACGTCTTTAACCATATTTATGCAAGTATTAAAAACCCTTGCATTGCTAATACTATGATTTGCTATGTATTAGTTATACATAGGATAATACCAAATGGGATGTATAATTAATACAAGTATTAGTTATACATATGTTGAAACAATGTACCAAACAAGAGATTAGTAATGCACAAAGCTAATGCTTACATTATTTTTTCTAATACCTCCTACCAAACGACCCCTAAGTGTTTGGCTAGGCACATAATTTTAAAAGGAAAGAAAATATTTTCTAAACTTATAGTGTAAAATAAGTCAAAAATATTTGTATGTGAATCATATCATTAAGCCATATGTATCTAATAAACACTTTGTGTTTGAACAATCTATTCAAAAATTATTTTTGAATGTCAATGTTAATTGTGTCTTGATTTTTATGAATTCTAATTATATTAAGATTTTTCTAATATTTTTAGGAAACCCATAATCCTTATAGATTTAGAAAACCCATTGTTCTAACAGATTTAAGAAAGAAAAACATATTGTTCTTGTAGGATTGAAAAAATCTTTCTCTTATAGGTCTAGGACTATTTGGGGTCTATATATGTCACGATCTAAAAATCCCACCAAAGGTCGTGATGGCGTCGAACTTGATTTCTAGGCAAGCCAACGCTCAACAACAGTAATAGAAGCCAATTATTAAATCATTAACTGAGTCATGATATCATTAGCTATGCAGAATAAGATTCAAAACAAATATCATAAATACAAATATCTAAGACAAGGTCTAACACGAGCACAACTATCTAACAATACCCAAAAATCCGTGTCACAAAATCATGAGCTTCTATAAGAGTAAGCAATCTAAATGCAATATTTATCTGGAAAGAAAATACATAGACAGAGATAGATAAACATGGAAGGGGGACTCCATGTGCTGCGGATCAGATTAAGTAAAGCAGCTCACCACGTATAACAACTCGATCAGTCATTTAGAGTACTAGCTACCCTTTCTGTATTTCAAGACTTTTCTAGCTTTATTTGATGATTTATGACTTGCGTGTATGGTCCATTTTGATTTCCGAAAATTTTATATGTGAATTTTAAAGAAAATGAGATTTTTGACTTTGAAAATGACTAGAGTTGACCAAGGTCAACGTTTTTGGTAAACGACCTAGGATCGATATTTTGACGATTCCAGTAGGTTTGTATGATGATTCTGGACTTGTACGCATGTTTGGTTGGGGTCTCGAGTGACCCGAGGCCATTTCGGCGCGTTATGTGAAAAATTAAAAAATTGAGTTTTAATGATTGATTCTTGATATTTGAAATTATTTTGATGATTTGAGCTTGCGAGCGAGTTTGTATGATGTTATTGCACTTGCGTGAATGTTAGTATTGGAGACCGAGGGGCTCGGGTGAATTTCAGATGTGTTTTGGATGGTTTGGCAGCTGAAGGCATCTGCTGGTGTGCATGATCTGCAAGTCTCGCATTTGTGAGAACCCGTTCACAAATGCGAGTCTCACATTTGCGATGTCATGCTCGCATTTGCGAAGATAGGTAGGACTGGAAGACTTCACATTTGCAAAGTCACTGTCGCTTTTGCGAGCCAGGGGGAATCACATTTTTGATCGGTGTATCATAATTACGGCACTGAGCAGTGGCAAGGCAGCTTCGCATTCCGCATTTGCGAGGAAGGGGACCTTCGCCAATGCGAAGGTAGGGTCGCTTTTGCAACATCAGAGGCACTCAGACACTGTTTGCTTTTGTGAGCAATGGTTCTCTTTTGCGAACATTGTAATTGCAAATGAGAGTTTGCAATTGCGATATCTGCAGCTAGGTAAAATGTGAAATTTGCGGGACTTAGCATCGTTTACACTATTTTTGAACCCTAGATTCCATAGAGGCGATTTTTGGAGAGAAATTTCTTCCCAACTTCATAGATTGGTGACTTTAACTTATTTTTATTCAATATCCATTACTTCTCATTAATTTTCAGTATCAAATCCAAGATTTCATAGGTAGAAATTGGGGTTCTGGGTAGAATTTAGGGATTTCGTAAAATTGAGATTTAGATCTCAAATTGAGGTCGTATTTTGAAATAAATTATATATATGGACTCATGGGGTTATGAGTCATCGAGATTTGGTCTCTATTTCAGATTGGACCATGTGGGCCTGGGTTGACATTTTGTTGACTTTTGGAAATTTTGGCAAAGATTGAACCTTTATTGACTAGAGATATTTCCTTTAGCATTATTTGACTTCCTTAGATGATATTTGACTAGGTTTTAATAGTTTGAGGAGTATTTCTAAGGAAGACGATATTGGATTGTGAAATTTATTTCGGAATGAGGTAAGTATCTTGCCTAGCTTTGTTGAGGAAATATTTTCTAGTAATATGATATTATTTTCTACATGCGGGGGTGATGTATATGTGAGGTGACGAACGTATATGCATGTGCCGGGATTATCCTTGCTCGGGGGTAGATTATACGACTCTTTGTACCTTGATGAACTTTGTGACTTTCTTGCCTTATATTTTACTTGATTTCTATAATAATATGTGTACAAATATCAATGCTAGATACCATGCTTTAGCTTATTACAACTTGGTTAAATATGATGGACTATTTGTGATGCTGTTGGTGCGCTAAATCCGGTCATAACAATACCTATATCATGAATGCATGTCTATGTCCGTTATTCTTGAGATACTTGGGTTCCATATTTATGTTGAAGATCATGCTTGAGCTTTGTTGAGATACTTGAACAATGGGGTACTTGAAGTTTATTGATTTGTTTATTGGTGCATAAGCTGTGATTATCGTTCACGTGGTGTATTATGCTTAATCACTCTCTTGATGTTATCTATGCTTCTTACTTTGCTTGTGTTGATGCATAAATGCTTGTGAGGAAGAGTGAATTACACAAAAGGTGTTTCTGTGCTTGTGAGGAAGAGTGATTGTGCACGAAGGGTATTTTTGTGCCTTATTTATATATTGATATTATTTCTTGAGTGAACGTGAGGATATGTACGAAAGGTGTTTCCATGCTTGTTGTTATTTTATAATTGTGAGGATGAGAGTAAAAGCACGAAGGGTGATGTCGTACCATTATTTTTACATTATAATATGAGGATGAGAGTAAAAGTACCAAGGGCGATACTGTGCAATTATTTTTGTATTATGATGCGAGGATGAGACTAAAAGCACGAAGAGTGATATCGTGCAAGTGAGGATGACAGTTCATGTCACGAAGGGTTTTTCATACAGGCAAGGACGAGAGACATGCATTATATTGTGTTATCTTTCCCTTACATGTACATTTATGCCTTTATCCTGAGTTGTTGCACGTGTGCTTTCTATGTTTCTTATGGTTATTACACCTTTGACTTCTACCTTATTTGTTATTGTTCTACCCATGTCTTCTATTTTTCTATTATTGTTATATTCATGCTTTTCTTCTCGTTTGTTATATTTGCATCTATGCCTTTTGCTCGTTTGTTGTGGTTTCATCTAAACCTTCTACCTTGCTAGTGATTGAAATCTATGTTCTCCTCCCTTCATTGTTATCGTTACTTATGTGCCTCATACCTTGTCTGTTACCGTTATCCATATGCTTCTGCATTATTTGTTACTGCTATCTATGTACTTTCTACTTCGCTGTTACTGTTATCGGTATTCCCTATACCTGGTTGGTACTGTTATACATATGCTTAATGAGGATGAGATAAATGCATGAAGGTTGTTGTCGTGCCATTTGATTTAATATACATACATATGTTTGGTGAGGAGGAGGTAAATGCACGAAGTATGTTGCCATGCTATTTGGTTTGACATCTTGAACATATTCCTCTTATTATAAAGATTTGTGGGTCTACTATATTGTTTTAGTGGTTATTACTTTAACCTCATGACTTGAGCTGTTAAAAAAAGGCATGGTTGTGATATTGAGGAACATGATCGTTATTTCTTTTGGTTAATCAATAACTACTTCTCATCTTTGTTCTTGTTATCTACTTTGTTATTTTTAGTGTTGTTTCTATTGCAAATTAAATGCGCATGTTATATTAG
Organism: Nicotiana tabacum; assembly: GCF_000715075.1. Classification (NCBI taxonomy): domain Eukaryota; kingdom Viridiplantae; phylum Streptophyta; class Magnoliopsida; order Solanales; family Solanaceae; genus Nicotiana; species Nicotiana tabacum. The sequence goes on along the minus strand of NC_134083.1, from coordinate 100,899,378 downwards.
TGAGTATCTTTTGACTTAAAAACCTCGTCACTACTTCACTGATGTTAGTCAAGATACTTACTAAGTACATGAGGTCGGTAGTACTCATACTACATGTCTACACCTTGCGTGCAGATATTCGGCGATGAGCGGCTGCAAAGTTTGAGGGCCTAGCATTGAAGATGTACCAACACTCTATATACAAGCTACTATTTGTTTGTGGTAGTTTAGATTTTATATTTCTATCTATGTAAATATCAAACAGATGATGTTTTTTCCTTCAAACTGGAGTTGAACTCTTATTCTTCGTAGCTCGTGACTTGTACTACCAGCCCTTAGAATGTTATATAGAATTCAGTCATTTTATTCCTTGTTATTAATAATCTTTCACTTAAGTTACCTTATTCTATGTTTGTCTTACCTAGAACTGAGATTAGGTACCATCACGACTAGGTGGATTTTGGGTCGTGACAAGTTGGTATCAGAGCACTAGATTCATAGGTTCAGCGAGTCATGAGCAAGTGCCTAGTTGAGTCTTGCGGATCGGTATGATGATGTTCATACCTATCTTCAAGAGGCTATGAGGTATATAGGAAACTTCCCATCTTTCTTTCCTTATCGTGTGACTTTGTTTCATCTTGAAACTTATACTTTCGATTTTCTTCCATTCACTCGTATATGATATTGCGCGCTCAGTATTAGATGTGCACTGATGGCTTGTGATGTTACAGATGGACTACAAAGGGTTATGGATGCTTTATTATCATCTTGATATGTTGTCCAGAAATAAATATTGATGTGTCGGTAGATCTTTCAGTCATTTATTTGTGGGATAAAGCGGATTCTTGCATCTGGTTGATGAGTTCGGACTCGGGAGGATTAATTGGTTGATTAGTTATTGTGACTATGGTAGGGTCGCAGGAAGAGGTTGATTTGAGGCTAGCAGGTAGGTTATCTTCTGTAGGAAGGTGTGAGGTTATGTGATCCTTATGTGGTTTCTACAAAGAGTCTTTCTTCTACTCAGTAGAATACATATACTATCCTTTCAGAGGGATTGAGTAAGTTGGCTTGACTGTCACAAGGATGAGTGTGTACTTGGCAGGTGATTTGTAATGTTTAAGACGAGTGCTATATGAGCTTATGAGGAGATTCAGCTGGATAACAATGCAAGGTCATCGCAAGCTAAGAAGGAAGGGTATTGTGGGATATTAGAAGATTTTTTTTGTGGATTCGAGCTAAGTGAGGGAGTTTATCATCAACGATTAGGTCATATGGGCCGGTGTTGTTATAGTTCCTGGAATAGGATGTGCTTGTGGGTTTGCTATGATTTGAGAAAGGTGTCATTGAGGGTGATTTCAAGTGAGGGATCTGCTGGGCACATGATGTAATATGCTTTATGGGTATATAGCGATCTAGGAGCAATTCAGCTTTCACATTCATTGTGGATGTAGTGTGTATGGAAGAGGAACCACTTGGTTTTTTCTTTGGATATTTAGGAGCTGGTAAAGCACAGGTTGTTCGACACGTATTGACTGTGCGTTGGAGATTGGATCAAGGTGAATGGCTTCTGAGAAGGTTCTATTGGGCTCAAGACTCATATGTGGTATTTAAGGATTTTTGGATTTGTGTATGTCTAGGACTTGAGATCGATAGTGGATAATGTCTAGATTTGTAATACTTTCATATGAATATTGACTCTACATGGCAGTATTAGAGAGATACAAGGAACGACTTCGAATTCGCAGAAGGTCCCTTCAGAGCGGGCATTTTGAATTGAGTTACTTTTGGGTTTGGTAGTCTACGTGACTCGGTCGAGTTAGAGGGAAATCCATTCTGATGATTTGATTATGTGTAAATGTGTTTCGAAGAGTTCATAACAGTTTTGATCATGGCTTAAGTTTTTTTCTACAGGTATAGAAGGTTTGTTGCATATGGTGATGTCCTTCCGGATTGAGTTAAATGGAAGGTCCTTGGTTGATGAGGTGTTTATCATGCTTGTGATTCAAAGTTGATTATGATATTTTTGCATTCTCATAAGTTAGCATAATAGTTGCGGTGCGCCGAGTGGGATTTAAAGTTGTAAGTACGAGGTTGTGATTTAGTTTCAAAGGGAAGGTCATGGGTTCTAGAAGGTGTGGACAACTTCAGATGCTTAAGAGAATGTTGGCACTATTTGGTATCGCCTGAGAAGGGTGTGCATCTTGGGAGACGTATAACATTTTGACTTGCGGATGCTTTACTTGTATTAAGGTGATCGACTAGTTTTTGGCTGCTAAGGTTCAGGTTTTGCTACATAATGCAAAAGGTTTATGTGAGTATTTTACCGTAAGGTGATTGTGTAAGAGTGGAGTTGGGATCAGATATGGAGATTCTAGTATCCTTGAGGTTTAGAGGCTGGATATTCTCGTAGGCATACTATTCCTTGGTTGCGGACTGTGAAGATATGTAAAGAATTAGACATTTGATAGTATATATTATGGATAGGTTACTATGGACTTTGGAAGGTTGTTCACTTGTCTGGGGATAATCGAAATTGGTTTGGGGGCTATTCGTAGGCCTAAGGAGAATGTGTATCTATATCGGATCGTGTTTGCGTACTTTTCGCAACTTATACCATAGGTGTATCATCGGGCAGAATGGATGTTATTCATGTCCTGGTCTATGTTATATGTTTCCCTCTTATACTATGATGGGTGGTAAGGCTACTTAATTATTAACATGCATGTTGTGATCCTGTTTAGGCCTTGTGGTGATTTATGGGCGAGATGGCTCTTGTGATATTGATTTGCTTATTGCACCTTAGTCGTGCTTGCCTTATTTTGTATTGTGTTATGCCTATTTATCTCCCCATAGTTATATTTATGAACTCTATCGTGCTTGATGTTGACATTTATGTGCTTAGTGAGCACGAGCATTATGGCTCGATGGGTATCCCTATGTGGATTGATATGTTTGGGATCGGATTGCGCACCGCAATGGAGTTATGTGGAATACCCTTTCTTGTGTTTATTTTGTCTGTTTTTTTCCCTTTATGGGATGATTTAATGGAATTATGCTTTTGTCGTCGTACCAGATGAACTTGTTAGATAGTTCTCTTATCTTGTTTTTTTTCATTATTGGATAAGTTTGAGTTATTGCTTGCTTGGTGTACGAAACACGTTGTGTGAGGTTCCATATGACCTTTAGTGAGACTTTATAGTTGAACATCTTGTATTGGGTGATGCATGGTTATTGGACCTAAAAATTGTGCAATTGGGTTGGGACAAGGCATGTTTAGAGGAAGAATGTCACTAGTCAGCTCAGAATTTGGCAATGGTCCTTGTCGGACAAGAGAACTCCATGACTTATTGAGTTCATGAGTGAATATGAGTTATTGCATGGTTCTTTCATCATTGGTAGTGTTGCGAGGTTTGAAACAAGGTTTCATTTGATATGTGGTATATTGTCGGTACCAGATTTGGTAATGAGCAGCTATTGTGGTTAGAAATTATTGCTGTGAGTACATGAGTTACGTGGTATATCGTGTGGTTCGATCTTGCCAGTGAATTGACGGCTTGATGCATCTTTTTGACATTGATACAGTGCATATATACAAGGATCATATCTTATAGGGGATTCCGGATGTTGGAATTTGGTTTCACGGCCTGTGGGCTTAGGTCGAAGGAAGAATCTTCAATTGGGGTTCATGGACTTCTATGGACCGTGGTGGCATGGTATCACTCATGGGAATGGGTATGATGAGTTTATTCAACTGACTGACAGCTTTGGAACGACTCTTGGTACGTTCGAAGACAAACACATGTTTAAGTGGGGGAGAATGTAACGACCCGACCGGTTGTTTTGAGTAATAATATCCTTTCTTTGTTTCAAGACTTATAGCTCTATTTGATGATTTATGACTTGCGTGCGTGGTATCTATTTCCGGAAAGTTTTTATATGTGATTTTTAAATAAAATGAGATTTTTGACTTTGAAAATAGCTAGAGTTGACCACGGTCAACGTTTTTTGGTAAACGACTCGGATCGGTATTTTGACGATTCCGCTAGATTCTTATGATGATTTTGGATTTGTATGCATGTTTGATTGGGGTCCCGGATGACCCGAAGCCATTCTGCACTTTATGTGACAATTGGAAAATTGAGTTCTGAACTTGAAAATCTTGAGTTTTAATGATCGACTCTTGGTATTTGATGTTATTTTGATGATTTGAGCTTGCGAGCGAGTTTGCATGATGTTATTACACTTGTGTGAATATTAGGATTGGAGCCCAAGGGGCTTGGGTGAGTTTCAAATGTGTTTTGGATGGTTTGGCAGCTGAAGGCATCTATAGGTGTGCATGATCTGCAGGTCTCGCATTTCGCAGATGCGAGCCTCGCATTTGCAATGTCAGGCTCACATCTGCGAAGATGTGTTGGACTAGAAGACTTCGTATTTGCAAAGTCACTATCGTTGTCGCTTTTGCGAGCCAGGGGAATCACATTTGCGATGGGTGTATCGCAATTGCGACACTAAGCAGTGGCAAGACAGCTTCACAAATGCAAAGCTTTGTCCGCATTTGCGAGGAAGAGGACCTTCGCAAATGCAAAGGTAGGGTCGCATTTGCGACATCAGAAGAACTCATACATTTTTCGCTTTTGCGAACATCGCAATTACGAACAAGAGTTTGCAATCGCGATAGCTGCAGCTCGGTAAAATGTGGGGATTTCGGGACTTAGTTTATTTTATACCATTTTTGAACCCTAGACTCCATATAGGCAATTTTTGGAGAGCAATTTCTTCCCAAAATTATAGGTTAGTGACTTTAACTTGTGTTTATTCAATATCCAATACTTTTCATGAATTTTCATTATCAAATCTAAGATTTCATCGGCTAGAAATTACGATTTTAGGTAGAATTTAGAGATTTTATAAAATTGAGATTTAGACCTCAAAAGGTTGGATTTCAAAATAAATAATATATTTGGACTCATGAGGTTATGGGACATCGATAATTGCTCTCGATTTTGGATTTCGACCATGTGAGCCCGAGTTGACTTTTTGTTGACTTTTGGGATTTTCTCAAAGATTGAACCTTTAACCTTTATTGACTGGAGATGTTTTGTTTAGCATTATTTGACTTTCTTATGTAATGACCCGTCTGGTCGTTTTGAGTAATTTAGCCCTGTTTTCCCTATTTGATGCTTTACATATATGTATTTGTGGTTACATGACTTGCCGGGATGGTTTGGTTTGGTTTCGGGGAAGTTTTGGATTGAATTGAGACACTTAGTCCCTTGGTTCAAGGCTTAAGTTGTAAGAGTTGAACTGTGTTTGACCTTTGTGTAGACGAATTCGTAATGATATTTTGGTGGCTCGAATAGCTTCATATGGTGATTTTGGACTTAGGCATATGTCTGGATTTAATTTTGGAGGTTCCTAAGTTGTTTTGGCTTGAATTTGCGAAAGCTGGAAAGTTGAAGATTTGGGAAGTTCATAGGTTTGACAGGGAGTTGACTTTGTTGATATCGGGTTTGAATTTTGATTGTCCATTGTGTCATTTGGGACTTGCATGCAAAATTTGAGGCCATTCCGAGTTGATTTAATAGGGTTCAGCACGAGTTTTGGAAGTTGAAAGTTCATTAGTTCCTTAGGCTTGAATTGGGGTGTCATCATATATTTGATGTTATTTTGTGTGATTTGGGGCCTCTAGTAAGCTCGTTTTTTTGGACGGGGTCCCGGGGGCCTCGGGTGTGTTTCTGATTGATTCCGGATTATTTTGGATTATGTTGCATTGCTGAAGGTATCTGAGTTCTAGTGTTTTCGCACCTGCGATGGATGGGCCATGGATGCGAGGTCGCAGAAGCGGATGGGAGGCCGCAGATGCGGTGCGCTGATGTGGACTGTGGAGCGTAGATGCACAAGTCGAGAAACGCATATTTCTCCGCAGAAGCAAACTTGAGATGGAAGAGAAGGGACCGCAGATGCGGTGATTTGTCCGCAAAAGCAGAAGTGCAGATGCGCTTGGTATTCCACAGATGCGGGGGGTCGGGCACTTAGTGGACCTCGCCGATGCAAGGAAGGGACCATAGAAGCCGCATGGCAGGTGCGACATTGTGGTTGGCAGCTGTGGATTAAATGGGCAGAATATTTACTCATAGGGTTTGGTCATTTTCTCATATTTGGAGTTGTGGAGATCGGTTGGAGGCGATTTTTGGAGGGCTTCTCATCACAATTGAAGGGGTAAATGATCCTTACTTGATTTTGGCATTAGATATTGATTACAATAGATTATTACACCTAATTTATATGAATTAAATGTGGGATTTGCGGATATTTGGACTATGATTTTGGAGAGTGGGAATTGATGATTTGAGGGTTGATTTGAGGTTGGAATTGGATGAAACACATATATTTGGACTCATATCAAAATGGGTGTTCAGAATTTGTGAGTTGTGTCGGGTTCAGGGTGCGGGCCCGAGGTTGACCTTTTGGGGTGACTTTGCATAATTGATTCAAGATCTTAGCTTTATCATTTGGAATTGTTTCCTATGGCTTTTATTGATGATATTAAGTTATTTTGGCTAGGTTCGAGCCGTCCGGAGATTGATTCACGCAGAAAGGTCTTCTTAGACTACTGATTTGGCTTGCTTGATGTAAGTATCATACCTAAACTTGGTTGAGGCACTAGTTTCCTGAGTTATTTATAGTAGCTATGTGCTATGGATGGTGCATATGTGTGGGGTTGAGCCCATGTGCGTGCATCAGAGTATTTCTCATGCTCGGAGTAGTATTTAGGCTATGATATGCCTTGGATTGATTGCTAAACTTTATGCTGTGATGATTCTTATATTTGTACCCCTGTTGTGAGCTATTTGAGCCATGTATGAGGCTACATCGAGGTTAATCTCCTGATTGAACCTGATAATTGCTACTTTCGTGATGTATTTGCCTGATTTGAGCTATGATAGCATACTTTGCACATGCATACACCTTAGCATGTCACTTATACCAGTCTAGGAATATGAAACTTTGATGTTCATTGATCGTGTACATGCATTCTTGTATATCTACTTCATATGTTATATGGATTGGACTGAAAGCACGTGACCACGCTGTGTGGATTATGATACTACAACAATTGCAATGATCTATCCCCATCACGATGAATTCCTGTATTATTATTTTTCATGTTGATATTGAGCTTGTGACCACGCCAGGCGGATTGTGATATTGAGCCTGTGACAACGCCGGGGTGAATTGTGATATTGAGCACGTGAGTTATCCGTACGGATCCGAGATATTCTTTTTATTGGCACGTAAGTTGTCCATACAGCACGTGAGTTGTTCGTGCAGTTGATATTATTAGTACGTTAATTGTCCGTGCAGCATGTGAGTTATTCGTGCAATGTGTGGATATGGATCCATCCCCATAGAGTCACCCTCTCATGTTCCTTCTTTATGGTGTACACGCGGTTTGATGAAAACTGATTAGTGGTTTGGTTCGGTTATTGAGATTCTGAAGAAAAGCTGGCCAGTGTTTGATTGGGTTATTTCATTTCATCTTTACTTGCAATTTCCTTGGTTGTTTACCTGATTTGTTTGCATATCTTCTTTATATGATGGATTGTTGACTAAGCAGAGTACGTTAAGTTATTGTGTGCATCAAGGTGGTTTCTCTCTGTGATTCATAACTTGATCATATTATTGTTCTTTACTTGTTGGAATTATGAACTGTACAAGTGATTAGCGAGTATCCTTTATAATTCTTGCTTCTATTATCTCGCCGAGGTTAGTTATGATACTTGCTGAGTACATGGGGTCGGTTGTACTCATACTACACTTTGCACTTAATTGTGCAGATCTAGGTACTGGACCAAGCCACTAGTAGATGAGGCTTATTGCTGAGTTATCCTTGGAGAGACGAAGTAGAGTTGCATCTCGATCGCAGTCTTGGCATCTCTTTTTTCTTTTGTATTGTTGTCTTTCATCCTGACAATATTGTTATTTGGCATTTATTATGTATTGACGCTATTATGTCATGCTGATGGCCTTATACTTGTATTACTTTTGTCATTTCTGTAATTGTGATTCGTTATTGTTATGTTGGGCTTACCTGGCAAGTGCGTTAGGCGACATCTCGACCGGTTGGTGATTTTGGACCGTGACAAGTTAGTATCAGATCCCTAGGTTTATAGGTTCTATGGGTCATGAGCAAGTTTACCAGAGTCTTGCAGATCGGTACAGAGACGTCTGTACTTATATTCGAGAGCCTATTGAGCTGTTAGGAAAAACTTCACTTTCTTGATTCTTGTCATGCAGATTTATTAATTTGAATTCTGAACCTCTACTCTTCTATTCTCTCATATATGGTGAGGACACGTTCAGCCAGATTGGGCAAGCAGGCACCAGTGCCAACAGTTAGGGCCGTGAAAGGCTGAGGCCAAGGTGGTGCTTGCACTGCAGCTAGAGCAGCATGTATGGAGCCACCAAACGCTCCAATGGAGAAGTAAGTTCCGGATACTGCTGAGCTAGTGGGACCATCTCAGACACCGGCGGTACCTATTGTTATACATGGTCTTCAGGAGACCTTGGCTCAGATCTTGAGCTTGGCTCAGGCGAGTATGATACCAGTTGCACCAGCTACCTCATAGGCTGGGGAGGAGCCTAGGCTCCTGCCACCCCGTACACTGGAGCAGTTAGCTCAGGGTCATCAGACACTAGAGGTGTTATCGGTCATCCAGTTATTGTTGCTCGAGCCAAGGTTGATCTATCTATAATTGATGCGGAGCAGAAGATGTTGGAGCGATTTAAGAGGCTTCATCCTCCCGAGTTTAGTGGATGAGAATCAGAGAATACTTAGAGTTTTCTAGATCGGTGTCATCAGATTCTTTGCACAATGGGTATTGTGGACACCAGTGGAGTTGCCTTTACTACTTTTCAGCTAACAGGGGCAGCCTACAGATGGTGGCAAACCTATGAGTCAGGCAAGCTAGCTGGCGCGGCACCACTTGCATGGCATCAATTCTCAGTTCTCTTCTTAGAGAAGTTTGCTGAACATACTTGCAGAGAGGAGTTGCATAGGGAGTTTGAGCAGCTATGCCAGGGGGATATGATTGTGACCCAGTACGAGATGTGATTCGCAGATTTGGCACATCACGAAGTATGGTTGGTTCCCACTGATAGGGAGAAGATCAAGAGGTTCATTGATGGCCTCAACTATGGACTACATTATAGTTCGGCTCGAGAGGCCAAGATGGATGCTAGATTTGATCAGGTGGTTGAGATTGCTAGACGTTTGGAGCATGTTCGCAGGATTGAGCGAGAGGAGCGAAATGCCAAGAGGCCCCGTGGTTTGGGTGGTACCTCGTCTGGAGGTCTGTCACATTACAATAAAAGTCGTCCTTTTAGGCCCGTTCAGGTAGCTTATCAGATTCCTCGGGGTTCATCAGTTAGCCACAACTCACATAGTGCTCGCTTAGTTCAGTCATCATTCAGTGCACTGTCGGCACATAGTTCTTACCATGCTCAAGGTTCCACGTGCACTAATTCGGGTTATCAAGCTCAACAGCTTCATTAGAGGAATGATTGTTTTGAGTGTGGCGACTTGAGTCATCTCAAGAGGGATTGCCCCAGACTTCTAAGTAGGCTCTCACAGCAGAGCTTGCAGCCTATGATTTCAGCACCAGTAGCTACACCACATGCACAACTAGCTAGGGGTGGGGCTTGACGAGCGCAATACACAACACAAAATTATTGCTCGCTAGTCAAAGATAGTATAGTTTAATTATTGTCTCCACAAGGATTGGATTTAAGCAATGTTCGAGTATTTTATGGCTTAATTGCTATTCAGGATGATCAACACTTGAGTTGGAGTGATTACTACTTCAATTAACTACTAAATTAAGACTACTATTAATTATACCCGATCACTGAGAATGAGAAATGAACTAAAATGGTTTGTAAACAATATGAGAAATAAGGGCCATGACGTGATAGGTGTAAGATAGTTATTCAGGATTTTACTCTATTTAAATTCACTTCTAATGTTCTAGTGATTCTCATGAATTCACTCGATAATTAGCTTAAACGTAAGGTCAAGATTCCTCTCTCGATTAAATCTGAACTCTACAAAATAAACTAATATAAAGCACTGTGAAGATATGCAAGAACACGTTAATGGGCTAGTCTTTAGGAAAACGTCTCTCGAATATTCTCCTAACTTGGTTTAATCAACAATTCAAAAAGCTCTCTCGATTACTTAGAAGAATCACTGAATTAAACCAAACCAAATAATGCAGAATTAATCACCAAAATATTCCTCTTTCGATTAAACAAACTGGTAGAAAAATTCACAATCAATTCAAAGCACCATAAATGAATTCATGCAATTAAACTAGAGTTAAATCTACAAATAACACTCAAAACACCATATCCGTCAAAACCCTAGGAAAGAACTACTCCATAGTTACATCACAAATAAGTTTAAGAACATAGAAAATATCAAAGACAACTTTACAATACAAACTCTCATTTTGCACTAATTATTGGCAAGAGAATTGATGAAATCTTGTGTCTTCATGCCGTGGTAGCTCTCTAAACTCTCCTAGCTCGAACCCCCCCTTCAAAAACGTGTTTCTAGTGTATTTATATCAAGTAGGAATGGGCCGGGACGAAACTACCCTCTCTGAACCGAAGTGGGAAAATACTTTGACAAAATTGCATAGGCGTGGCATGCCATGCTGCGTCCCATGCGCCATGCCAAGGGACAAAAGCAAAGGGCTGTTCGTTTCTGCCTAAAAAGGTATATAGGCAAGCCTTTGTTGGACATGACGTCACGTTGTTGTATCCTTTTGTATTTGTTTGAATTGCTCTTCCAAGTTTGGCATGTTGGCAGACACAATGTGTCTTGCCAACTTTAATTTGCATGTCATTAATTCCTCCACTTCTGTTTTCTCTTCTTATTTCTTTTACTTTTAAATACATATTCAGTCCTCGGTCCCTGAACTCGATCGCAACACAACTCTCGAACTTTTACTCAGACTTCAAAGTTCTCTTTTATTCAATTTAGCTCCAAAAATTTGTCTTAGCCCGAAATTTCAACCTACACAAGAAAAAATATGAAATAAGTATAAATTTTCTGTATTTTAGCTCAAATATAATTAAAGTGTAGCAAATAATAGGTGTAAATTTGCCAAAAATTTGTATTTCTAGCCTACCATCAGGGCTTAGTCAGTTCAAGGTTGCCCTAAAGAGGGAGGTTGCCAAAAACGTGTTATGTATTTCTCGCCAAGCCAGAGGAAGTTGCTTCCGACACCATGATCACATATATTCTTTCAGTGTGCCGCATAGATGCCTCAGTGTTATTTAACCCTGGTTCAACTTATTCTTATGTATCGTCCTATTTTGCTCGTTATTTGGATATGCCTTGTGGCTCTTTAGATGCCTGTTCATGTATCTACACCGGTGGGTGATTCTATTATGGTGGATCATGTATATCGGTCGTGTGTGGTTACCATTGAGGGTTATAAGACTAAGGTTAATCTTTTATTGCTTAGTATGGTTGATTTTGAGGTGATTTTGGCTATGGATTGGCTATCTCTGTACCATGCTATTCTTGATTGTCATGCAAAGACCGTGACATTGGCAATGCAAGGGTTTCCTAGGTTAGAGTGGATAGGTTCGCTTGGTCACATTCCCAGTAGAGTGATTCATATTTGAAGGCTCAACGGATGGTTAAAAAGTGGTATTTTGCATATTTGGAATTTTTTAGGGATGTTAGTGTTGATTCTCCTACTGTTGAGTCAGTTCCAATAGTGAGGGAGTTCCAAGACGTGTTTCCTGTAGACCTGTTGGATGTGCCACCTGACAAGGATATTGATTTTGGTACTGATTTGGCCCCTGGTGCTCAGCCTATCTCTATTCCACCACATCTCATGGCACATGTAGAGTTGAAGGAGTTGAAAGAACATCTATAAGAGTTGCTTTATAAGGGTTTCATCAGGCCTAGTGTATTACCTTGGGGTGCACCAATACTATTTGTGAAGAAGAAGATGGTTCTATGAGGGTGTGCATTGACTATAGGCAGTTGAACAAGATTACTATCAAGAACAAGTACCCACTACCGCATATTGATGATTTGTTTGATCAACTTCAGGGTGCTAGGGTATTCTCGAAGATTGATTTGAGATCAGTGTACCATCAGTTGAAGATCCGGGCTTTAGATATTCCGAAGACGGCTTTTAGGACTCACTATTACCACTATGAGCTTTTGGTAATGTCTTTTAGGCTGACCAATGCCCCAACAACTTTTATGCACTTTATGAACAACACATTTCAACCCTATCTTGATTAATTCATTATTGTTTTTATTGATGATATATTGGCGTATTCTTACAGTCGGGAGGATCATGAGCAACATTTGAGGATCGTGCTCCGTACTTTGAGGGAGAAGAAACTATATGCTAATTTCTCCAAGTGTGAGTTTTGGTTAGACTTGGTGGCATTCTTGGGAGACATGGTGTCCAGTGAGGGGATTAAGGTAGATCCGAAGAAGATTGAGGCAGTCTAGAGTTGGCCCAGACCGTCTACTTCTATTGAGATCCGGAGTTTCCTTGGGTTGGTAGGGTATTATTGCTGTTTTGTGGAGGGGTTTTCATCTATAGCAGTCCCATTAACTAGATTGATGCAGAAGGGCACCCCGTTTAGGTGGTCTGATGAGTGTGACGAGAGCTTTCAAATGCTCAAGACTGCTTTGACTACAACTCCAGTTCTCTTTTTGCCTTCGGGATCAGGTTCTTATATAGTTTATTGTGATGCTTCACGGATTGACATTGGATGTGTATTGATGTAGGAGGGTAAAGTTATTGCTTATGCTTCGCGTTAGTGGAAGCCCCATGAGAAGAACTACCCAGTGCAGGATTTGGAGTTGACAACCATTGTTCACGCGCTCAAGATTTGGAAGAATTATCTTTACGGTGTGTCTTGTGAGGTGTTCACGGATCACAGGAGTCTCCAACACTTATTCAAGCTAAAGGATCTGAACTTGAGGCAGCGGAGGTGGTTAGAGCTCCTAAAGGACTATGATATCACCATTATTTATCAACCGGGCAAGACCAATGTAGTGGCTGATGCTTTGAGTAGGAAGGCTGAGAGCATGGGGAGTCTTGCTTATATTCCACTTGGGGAGAGACTGTTAGCATTGGATGTTTAGGCTTTGGCCAATCAGTTCGTGAGATTGGATATTTCAGAGCCTAGCCGGATACTTGCTTGTTTTGTATCACAACCATTTTTGTTTGAGCGCACCAAGGTGCGTCAGTATGGTGATCCTCACTTGCTTGTCCTAAGATACACGGTGTAGCACGGTGATGTCACTGAGGCTACTATTAGTGATGATACGGTATTGAGGCTATATGGCAGGATCTGTGTTCCAAATGTAGATGGATTGCGAAGCTGATTCTTGAGGAGGCCCATAGTTCGCGGTATTCTATTCATCCGGGGCCGCGAAGATGTATCATGATTTGATGTAGCACTATTGATGGCGGAGGATGAAGAAGGATATTGTTGAGCATTTTTCTCGGTGTTTGAACTATCAGCAGGTGAAGTACGAGCATCAGAGACCGAGTGGTCTACTCTAGAGGCTTGATATTCCGGAGTGGAAGTGGGAGCGTATCACTATGGATTTTATAGTTGGGCTTCCACGGACCTTGAGGAGATTTGATGCAGCCTGGGTCATTATGGACAGACTGACTAAGTCTGCACACTTCATTCCAGTCATGACTACTTACTCCTCAGAGCAGCTTGCTTGGATTTACATTCGGGAGATTGTTTGCCTTCATGGTGTGCCAGTGTCTATCATCTCGGATTGAGGCACATAGTTTACATTGCATTTTTGGAGAGCAGTGCAACATGAGTTGGGAACACAGGTCGAGCTGAGTACAACATTTCATCCCCGGATGGACGGGCATGCCGAGCGCACGATTCCGACTTTGGAGGACATGTTACAAACCTGTGTCATTGATTTCGGAGGGCCATGAGATCAGTTTCTACTATTAGAATAGTTCGCCTACAACAACAACTATCAGTTGAGTATCCAGATACCTTCGTATAAGGCCTTATATGGGAGGCGATGTCATTCCGGTTAGTTGGTTTGAGCCTAGGGAGGCTAGGTTGTTACGCACTGATATGGTCCGTGATGCTTTGGAGAAGGTGAAGTTCATTTAGGAGTGGCTTCGTATAGCGCAGTCCAGGAAAAAGTGATATGTTAATAGGAAGGCTCGTGATGTGGCATATTTACGAGCGCAAGACACACACTTAAATTATGTTCGCTAATCAAATATAGTATAGTATAATATCGTATCCACATAGATTAGATTTAAACAGTATTCTCATAGTTTCTAGCTTGATTGCAATCTAAGATGATCAACAATTGAGGTTGATATGATTTCTAACTAAAATTAATTAAGAGTCTAAAGTAATTGACTAATGACAATCGAAACAAAGATAAGAAAGGAAGTTATCAATGGGAGAAAATAGGGGTTGATAGGATACGTGCAAGATAATTATTTGGGATCTAACTCTAGGTAATTCATGTAACGACCCGATCGGTTGTTTTGAGCTCTAGCGAGTCGTTCAACAGTTTGAGGCCTTGAGTAGCTTTCCTTCAGGTATTATGACTTCCACGTGTGGTCGGAATTGAATTTTGGAAAGTTCAGAGTTGATTTGGAAGAAAATTCTAATTTCGGAAGCTTTAAGTTGGAAGAATTGGCTAAGATTTGACTTTTGAGTAAACGACCTCGAAATTGGGATTTGAAGGTTCCAGTAGGTTTGTATGATGATTTCAGACTTAGGCGTATATTCGGATTGAGTATCGGGTGGCCCGGGAGTATTTCACCGCTTAGTACGGAAGATTGGCATTTTAAAGGTTTAAAAATTTCATAAGTTTGGTTTGAAGTAGGTTTTGATGTTATCGATGTTCGTTTGGAATTTCGAGCCTTGGAATAGCTTCGTTATGTTATTTATGACTCGTGTGTAAAATTTGAAGTCATTCGAATTGATTTTATATGTTTCGGCACAAAATATACAATTTGGAAATTTGAAAATTTATAAGTTTGATTCGAGGCGCGATTCATGATTGTGATGTTGTTTGACGTAGTTTAAGGCTTCAACTAAGTTCGTATTGAATTTTGGGATGTGTTGGTATGTTTGGACGGTGTCCTGGGGGCCTCGGGTGCGAATCGGATTGAAAACAGATCGAGTTTGGGCTTGGGGGAAATGTTGAAGCAGCTGGTATCTGGTGCAATCGCACCTGCGTGGAAAGGACCGCAGGTGCGAGCCCGCAGAAGCGGCGCAGTTGTCGCAGAAGCGATATCTGGACTGAGTTGAAATGGCCGCAGATGCGAGGTTATTTTCGCATCTGCGAGCCCGCAGATACAACAAATGCTCCGTAGAAGCGGAAGAGGCCAGCTGGGCGAAGGGCCGCAGAAGCGGAGAAGGCACCGCATAAGCGGGGTTGGGCCATTGGTGCTGGGCCGCAGGAGCGGTCATGGCTCCGCAGAAGAGGACCTGGCTGTGTTTAGTGGAAACCGCACCTGCGATGGGAATTTTTGCAGGCGCGGAGCCGCAGAAGCGGCTAAATGACCGCAGGTGCGAGGGGTCGCTGGGCAGTGTGTTCTTTTAAGAACTGGATTTGGCCCAGTTTCTTCTATTTTCACTTGGTTGGGGCGATTTTGGAGAGCTTCAAGGGGCGATTTTCTTCAAGCAACACAAGGTAAGTGACTCCCACCTATTACAAGTTAAATACATAGTTTTTATATGGATTTAAACATGAAAATTAGTAGAAATTTTGGATTTTTGGTAGAAAACCTAGAATTTGGTATTTTTGGATTTTGACCACGAAATTGGACATGGAATTTGGAATAAGTTATATATATATATTTTAGTTTGTGGTGTTATGGGTAAAGTGTATTTTCGAAAAGTTTCAGAATCCGGGCACGTGGGCCCGAGGGTTGTCTTTATCGACTTTTCGAGCGAAGTTGGGAATTGTTCAAATTGATTAATTATTGGTATTAGAGTATATTTTTGATTGGTTTGTGCCTTGTTTGACTAGCTTCGGATCGGCGAGCATCGATTTGAGGTGTGTGAGAGGCTTTGGAGCCGGTTATGGAACTTCCGAGCGAGGTAAGTCTCCTGTCTAACCTTGTGAGGGGGAAACTACCCCTAGGTGATATTTATTGTTACGTGCAACTAGTTGTGGGTGCTACGTACGCACGAGGTGGCGAGAGTCCGTACATAGCTAAATCATGTTTATGTCCGGGTAGACTTAGGATCTTATCATATAATATTTGAATTATTTGAACTCATGTTACTGGTTTAATTAATTGAAGTTATAAATGAAATTGATTTAGAAATAAATTTATGTATACTAGGCCAAGCCTTAACACTTTGATTTGTGGGCGAGTTATTTGAGAAACGGTAAAGATGATATCCATTTTGTACTCACATACGGTGTTGTAAACACGTATCTCGTAATTCGGTAATTTTCTTCCTTTTCTTGTGGAGCGGGCCGAATACCTCGGAAGTATATAGATGCATCTATGGTTTGTGCCGCTCGACCCTCGACAGTGAACACATTATTCTGGATCGGGCCGAACGACCTCAGCAGAATCGTACGCTATATCGTGATTAGTACGGATATTCACGAGCTAATCTCTCCACTGATGCCTGGCATTTTATATGATATTCCTTATTTATTCGATAATGACACTTGGCATTTTTTTGAGCCGTTAAGGTGGAATACAAGATTTAGAAATTCATGTTTTGAAAGAAGAAGTTGGAAGATTATGTAACTTACAGAATTAACCCATCATTGCCGCATGCCTCATATCTTTTTATGTTTTATTACATTGTTATATTGGACCTTTAGTATGAGGTGTTAGAGAGGCTTTGGAGCCGGTTATGGAACTTCCGAGTGAGGTAAGTCTCATGTCTAACCTTATGAGGGAGAAACTACCTCTAGGCGATATTTATTGTTACGTGTAACTAGTTGTGGGTGCTACGTACGCACGAGGTGACGAGAGTCCGTACGTAGCTAAAGTATGTTTATGTCCGGGTAGATTTAGGATCTTATCTTGTAATATTTGAATCATTTGAACTCATGTTTCTGGCTTAATTAATTGAAGTTATAAATGAAATTGATTTAGAAATAATTATATGTATACTAGACCAAGCCTTAACACTTTGATTTGTGGGCGAGTTATTTGAGAAACGGTAAAGATTATATCCATTTTGTACTCACGTACGGTGTTGTAAACACGTGTCTCGTAATCTGGTAACTTCCTTCCTTTTCTTGTGGAGCGGGCCGAATGCCTCGGCAATATATAGATGCATCTATGGTTCGTGCCGCTCGACTCTCGGCAATGTACACATTATTCTTGATTGGGCCGAACGACCTCGGCAGAATCGTGTGCTATATCGCGAGTAGTCCAAATATTCATGAGCTAATCTTTCCATTGATGCCCGACATTTTATATGGTATTACTTATTTTTTCGATAATGACACTTGACATTTTTCTGAACCGTTAAGGTAGAATATAAGATTTAGAAATTCATGCTTTGAAAGAAGAAGTTGGAAGATTATGTAACTTACAGAATTACCCCATCATTGTCGTGTGCCTCATATTTGCTTATGTTTATTACATTGTTACATTGGACCTTAAGTAAGTGTCGATGTTGACCCCTCGTCACTACTTCTCCGGGGTTAGGCTAGATACTTACTGAGTACATGTTTATTTACATACTCATGCTGCACTTCTGCACTAAATGTGCAGGATCTGATAGGTTCATTTGATGATCACCTTTGCGCGTAGGCGCACTTGTTGAGGAGACCTTATGCGAGCTACATTCCAGGCTACGCTTCGCAGTCCACCGAGTCTCCATTGTACTTTTTATTTTATTTTGTCTTACTACATTCGGGATAGGTGTTATATTATTATTGTACTTCTTATTAAATTCTTATGCACTTGTGACACCGGGTTTTGGGGGTTCCTACTAGTTGTTCGTTATTGTAGTTTACGTGGTTATTATCCTTTTATCCTGTAAATTCCATTTTATACTATTTAAGTAACGAAGATTATGATCTCGAAAGTAATAAAATGGGTAAATAAACTGATAAATTAACGTTAGCTTGACTGACGGCGACGCTAGGCGCCATCACCACCTACAATAGATCCTGGGCCGTGACAGCTTGGTATCAGATCGTTAGGTTCACTTAGGTCTCACGAGTGATGAGCAAGTCTAGTAGAGTCTTGCGGATCGATACAGAGACGTCTGTACTTATCTTCGAGAGGCTACATGGCTGTTAGGAGCACTTCCCTTCTTGATTTCCTCATCGTGCGATTTGATTCCATTGAGGATTGTGCCTTTATTTCCTTCCTACTCAATCTTATGCGACGTGAATCGCTTGTTGTCAGTTGGACATCGAGTAGTGGTATTGATATTGCAGATGTGGTGCAGGATGTTTTTCCCTACGTGTTCGGGCATGCTATTATCGTCGCATTGCGGAAGGATGTTTATTTGTTCCAGCTCAGTACCTGTATTTCCTATGGTTTTGAGGCTATGCACTGATTGCTATGTTGTTCATGAGTTGTTATCGCACCGTGTTGGTATAATGGTAGAGTGCTTATGTATGGATAACAACAGTAAATGGCTCGGAAGGAGGATTTCTCAGTACATAATTTAGAGGTTCATAATTTAATTCCAGCAAAGGAAAGGCAATCAGACGATGAATGTTCAAGTTTTGGTTGATAGAGTAACGAGACTTGAGATTTTCGAGCGTCGTGGAATTTTTGTTGTGATGTAGTGTCGTCGTCTTTGTTTGAGCGCATTACTGTTCGCAGGTGCTATGATCTTCTTTGATTTTGCCTTCGGGGCAAGGTGTTGTGAAATGGTACCTGAGGGGCGGTTGTCAGAGATAGCGGTGTGCAGCGCTTTAGAATCGATTTGGTATTTCTAATGTTGATGGCTCGAGAAAGATGATCTTCTAGGAGGTTTAGAGTTGGTAGCAATTTGTTAGTTCCGGTGCTACATGTATGGATTTGATTTGAGGCAACATTTGGGCAGCGAAGTATGAGGAAGTACATGGCGAGAGGTGTCTCGCGGCGGATGAATTACTAACATGTCAAGTAGGAGAAGCGGAGGTCGAGAAGTTCCTTAAAGGGGATGGTTTGACCGAAGTGAAAGTGGCAGAGTAGCATAGGGATTCTGTGGTAGGAAAGCCACGTACCTCGAGGAAGATTTGAGCGATTTAGGAGGCATGGTGGAAAGTGACTAGGTCCACGGATTATAATTGAAATGGTGGTTACTGTACGGAGAAAAATTGAATATGGCAGAAAGGAGTTTGCTTGAGATAAAGAGGGGTGTGAAGATTTTATTATCGTTTCGGATGCAACATGGCTTTGAGTTTGGAAGGTATTGTTGAACTTTCAGTTGATGTCAGAGGGGAAGGAACATGCTTGTACAACTGGTGTACGAACATGGGCTCAGGAGAATTTGCTGATTACATAGTAGTTGTAACCAAGTGCAGCGCCGTTGGAAGATGTCGGCATGGAATTCCACAGATGGGTTATCTCCTGTGGGGAACTTAGCGGTTGCATGATATTGACGAAGCTTCTGTGAAGAATACTACTTACTACTTGGCAGAAGGTCAAATATGCGATCGTGGCTGATAATTCGAAATGTTCATGAAAAGGTTAACAAAAGACTTCAAGAAATTTGGCGGGTTGACGGTGCGAGATCATGGAAATGGAGAAGGAGGAATCGTTATGGGCTCTACATTATGTGGTGGTAGCTTAAAGCTAAGTGGGGGAGCCGCACCATTTACGATTGGATCGCATGATTGTCTGCTTGTGCGGTTTCTGGTTATCGATGCGTTGGTGGATTAATTATGACTAGGAAAAAGGGAAATGTCAGGAGTAATTCTAACAAGGAACTCGATGAATGTGTGCTATACTTCGCCTTAGCGATTGAGATGCAAGATTTGGGAAGACTCAGAGTTTATGCGTTTTGTGGATGTAATGTACAAGGAAAAAAATTCAACTGGTTTCTTCTTTGAGAGGGTGTTTATGTGCTAGCAGAGCGTTGAAGTTTGGTTATATTCGGGATCAGGTCAAAGTGGGTGACTCTCAACAACGGTTCTAGTGGGTTCAAGAATTTAAAGTGTAGTGCCTAAGAATTTCGGGTCCATTATGTGGTTAAGGATCAAGTCTACACAGTGGATTGAGAACGAGATTTGGAATATTTTATGTTATCATCGGGTATGCGGTGCAGTATTGGAGGAAAAGAGGAAATATATTCGGATTCGAGGAAGGTCTTGCAGAATGGGTGTACCAGACAAAGATGCTATTGATCACATAAGGAGGGTATGAGATGGTTCATAAGTATTGAGACAACGTGGTCTCACAATTCGGGTCACTCAGGGTGAGTGTGAATTGAGCTCGTTATGTTGTGAATAGAGCTATTATTTTCCTAAGTCAGGTCAAGAGTAAATTGAAAGGAGTTAGGTTGGTTAGTAATGGTTGAATCGGCATGATTGTGGCAATGATCAATTCCTTAGGTGTGTTAAGTCATACAGATGGTTTGTGGTTGTACGTGCGGGATTGGAAGCCACCATAACTTGATTTATTTGGGAAGTATTGGATTCGAATGGTCTTGTTGTGTAAATGGATTTCGGAAGAGTCCCGACGGTTTAGATCACGACTTGAGGTTTGTATTTTCTGCTATTTGGAAATTCAGTTGCATGTTGCATGGGTTCTTCGGAAATGAGTTAAGTGAAAGGTTTCTAGCCAATGAAGTGTTTATTCTACTGGTAGTTCAGGAGTTATGATGAATTCGTGTATTCTCGCATAGCGGCATGATAGGTGCAGTGAGCGGCATGGGAATTTAAAAGTTGAGGATTAAGGTTGCGGTTCGGTATTGACAAGAATGTCACGGGCTCGGATGAGCAGGGAAAAATTCAGATGTTTAGAGTAATCTGGAGTTTTCTTTAGAGTCACCTGAGGACGACATCCTGTGTAAGAGGCTTTGTGTATTGATTTCCAGATTCTTGATTTGCTTTACAGAAATAGAACGGTTAGTGGTATGGATGTGCAGACCTTGCTGCATGGTGCGAAAGATCGTGGGAGAGTATTCCAAATAGTTGCTTAGTCACTTGATTGTTAAAGATTGAAACCAAGTAGGGAGATTCTGGTATTGTCGCTAATATGATAGTTTATGCCTGGAAGGCGCCCTAGTCCTTTGGTTGTGAACTGTGGGAGTTTGTCCCGGATTGAGATGACTTGATTATTCGCACATGCATTGTGGTCCCGTGTAGCTTGTGGTATTAGATGAGCAGTATGGATCTCGAGATGCAGATCATTTATCACACCTTAGTCGTGCTTGGGTTTTGTGGCATATTGCGCTATCCGTCTCCCCAGAGTTGTATTTTTGAACTTAGCGTGCTTATGGCTGATATTCGGTATTCTGTAGGTAGAAGCATTATGGCTTGATGAGTATGTCCTTATTTATTGTTATGAGTGGATCGGGTGGCACGCCGCCACGGGTGCGTTATTTGGATCGGGTTGCACGCCGCAACGGTATCATGTTTGGATCGGGTTGCACACCGCAACGGTATCATGTTTAGATCGGGTTGCACGCCGCAATAGTGAGATGTTGAGTACGGTTCCCTATATTTATTCCTGCGTATTTTGTTTCTCATTCTCTAAGAAGGGTCCATAACATCTGTCCGACCATTATATTCGTTACGCGGGTTGGATAGTCCTTCTCCAGAGTTCGTTTTTCCTTATGTATCACATTCGAGTTTGTAGCTTGTTGGCGTATTTTGGATGTCATATAAGATTATTTGGCAGTGTCTGAGATGGCTTATTACCTGAGCAGCTTGTACTGGGTGAGAGGAGATTGTTGGAATTGAAATTAGTACAATCAGATTTATATAAGGTGTATTTAAGAGCAAATATCGTTATTCAGTTCAGAACGAGGTAATGGTTCTTGTCAGAAGGGGAGACTCAATGAATTATTGATTCGGCAGCTGGTTATGAGTTCTACACGTCTTGTTCATCATGGCAGTATTGCGAGAGTTGTAACAAGATTTATATGCGTCATATGATGTATTGCGGGCATCAGATTCATGAAATTACAGCTATTGTGGTCGGATGATGTTATTATGGGAAATCGACTTATGTGGTGCATGTTGTGATTTCAGCATCGATGCATGATCGTATTTTGGTACAATGTCTGGTGATTGGGACGGTGTTCGTGTGTTAGAACCAGGCGTTAGAACCATGCCTTGTAAAGAAATTCAGAAGTTAGAACTTGGTTCTAAAACTTGTTAGCTAATATTATAGGGAGGATTTTCAGTCTAGCTCGAGCTAATGAGTTCATCAGGAATATGGTGGCACGGGTAGGTGCACGAGGTGTTAAACCGTGATTTTGGACAACTCCGGAGCAGTCCTTAGCACGTTCGAGGACGAACGTATGTTTAAGTGAGGGAGAATGTAACGACCCGACCAGTCGTTTTGAGCTCTAGCGCGTCGTTCAACGGTTTGAGGCCTTGAGTAGCTTCCCTTCAGGTATTATGACTTGTACGTATGGTCGGAATTGAATTTCGGGAAGTTCGAAGTTGATTGGAAGAAAATTCTAATTTCGGAAGCTTTAAGTTGGAAGAATTGGTTAAGATTTGACTTTTGAGTAAACGACCTCGGAATCGGGATTTGAGGGTTCCAGTAGGTTCGTATGATGATTTCAGACTTGGGCGTATGTTCGGTTTGAGTATCGGGTGGCCCGGGAGCATTTTAGCGCCTTTTACGGAAGGTCGACATTTTAAAGGTTTAAGAATTTCATAAGTTTGGTTTAATGATGAATGTCCGTTTTGGGTTCAGAGCCTTGGAATAGCCTGGTTATGCTATTTATGACTCGTGTGCGAAATTTGAAGTCATTCTGGATTGATTTGATACGTTTTGGCACAAGATATAGAATTTGAAAATTTGTAAGTTTGATTCGAGGCGCGATTCATGATTTTAATGTTGTTTGACGTGGTTTAAAGCTTCGACTAAGTTTGTATTGTATTTTGGGATGTGTTGGTATGTTTGGACGGGGTCCCGGGGGCCTTGGGTGAGAATCAGATTGAAAACAGATCGAGTTTGGGCTTGGGGGAAATGCTGAAACAGCTGGTATCTGGTGCAATCGCACCTGCATGGAAATAGCCACAGGTGCGAGCCCGCATAAGCAGCGCCATGGTCACAGAAGTGACATTTGGACTGAGTTTGGATGGCTGCAGATGCGAGGTTCTTTCCGCATCTGCGAGCCCGTAGATGCGGCGAATGCTCCGCAGAAGCGGAAGAGGCCAGCAGGGAGAAGGGCCGCAGAAGCGGAGTTGGGAGCGCAGATGCGCATCCGCAGAAGCGGAGAAGGCACCGCATAAGCGTGGCTGGGCCATTGGTGCTATGCCGCAGGAGCGGTTAGGGCTCTGCAGAAGCGAGACCGCAGGTGCGGATTTATGTCCGCAGAAGCGAACTTGGCTGGGTTTATTGGAAACCGCACTTGCAATGGGAATTTCCGCAGGTGCGGAGCCGCAGAAGCGGCTAAAGGACCGCAGGTGCGAGGGGTCCCTTTTTTGTAGTGTGTTCTTTTAAGAACGGGATTTGGCCCATTTCTTCCATTTTCACTTGGTTGGGGCGATTTTGGAAAGCTTCAAGGGGAGATTTTCTTCAAGCAACACAAGGTAAGTGACTCCCACATATTACAAGTTAAATACATGGTTTGTGTATGGATTTAAAAATAGAAATTAGTAGAAATTTGGGATTTTTGGTAGTAAACCTAGAATTTGATATTTTTTTTTTATTTTGACCGCGAAATTGGACATGAAATTTGGAATAAGTTATATATTTTAGTTCGTGGTGTTATGGGTAAAGTTTATCTTCGAAAATTTTCGGAATCCGAGCACGTGGGCCCGAGGGTTGTCTTTATCAACTTTTCGAGCGGAGTTGGAAATTGTTCAAATTGATTAATTATGGGTATTAGAGTATATTTTGATTGGTTTACGCCTTGTTTGACTAGCTTCGGATTGGCGAGCATCAGTATGAGGTGATAGAGAGGCTTTGGAGCTGGTTATGGAACTTCCGAGTGAGGTAAGTCTCATGTCTAACCTTATGAGGGGGAAACTACCCCTAGGTGATATTTATTGTTACGTGTAACTAGTTGTGGGTGCTACGTACGCACGAGGTGACGAGAGTCCGTACGTAGCTAAAGCATGTTTATGTCCGGGTAGATTTAGGATCTTATCTTGTAATATTTGAATCATTTGAACTCATGTTTCTTGCTTAATTAATTGAAGTTATAAATGAAATTGATTTAGAAATAATTATATGTATACTAGGCTAAGCCTTAACACTTTGATTTGTGGGCGAGTTATTTGAGAAACGGTAAAGATTATATCCATTTTGTACTCACGTACGGTGTTGTAAACACGTGTCTCATAATCTGGTAACTTCCTTCCTTTTCTTGTGGAGCGGGCCGAATGCCTCGGCAATATATAGATGCATCTATGGTTCGTGCCGCTCGACTCTCGGCAGTGTACACATTATTCTTTATTGGGCCGAACGACCTCGGCAGAATCGTGCGCTATATCGCGAGTAGTCTGAATATTCACGAGCTAATCTTTCCATTGATGCCCGACATTCTTTATGGTATTCCTTATTTATTCGATAATGACACTTGACATTTTTCTGAGCCGTTAAGGTAGAATATAAGATTTAGAAATTCATGCTTTGAAAGAAGAAGTTGGAAGATTATGTAACTTACATAATTACCCCATCATTGTCGTGTGCCTCATATTTGCTTATGTTTATTACATTGTTACATTGGACCTTAAGTAAGTGTCGATGTTGACCCCTCGTCACTACTTCTCCGGGGTTAGGCTAGATACTTACTGAGTACGCGTTTATTTACATACTCATGCTGCACTTCTGCACTAAATGTGCAGGATCTGATAGGTTCATTTGATGATCACCTTGGCGCGTAGGCGCACTTGTTGAGGAGACCTTATTCGAGCTACATTCTAAGCTACGCATCGCAGTTCACCGAGTTTCCATTGTACTATTTATTTTATTTTGTCTTACTACATTCGGGATAGGTGTTATATTATTATTGTACTCCTTATTAAATTCTCATGCACTTGTGACACCGGGTTTTGGGGGT
The DNA here is from genome assembly GCF_000715075.1 of Nicotiana tabacum. Taxonomy (NCBI): domain Eukaryota; kingdom Viridiplantae; phylum Streptophyta; class Magnoliopsida; order Solanales; family Solanaceae; genus Nicotiana; species Nicotiana tabacum. The sequence goes on along the minus strand of NC_134083.1, from coordinate 100,874,175 downwards.
TCCTACTAGTTGTTCGTTATTGTAGTTCACGTGGTTATTATCCTTTTATCCTGTAAATTCCATTTTATACTATTTAAGTAACGAAGATTATGATCTCGAAAGTAATAAAATGGGTAAATAAACTGATAAATTAACGTTAGCTTGACTGACGGCGATGCTAGGCGCCATCATGACCTACATTGGATTCTGGGTCGTGACAATTCACTTTTTATGTTCAAGTGTGTCTTTCGAATTCACTCAATTATTAGTTCAAACGTTCAACAAAAACTCCTCTCTCGATTAAGTCTTAACCTCACGAGATGAAACAACTTAAGCACGTGAAAATATGCAAGAATGCATAGTGGATTGGTCTTTAGGAAAACCTCTTTTGATTATTCTCCTAACTAGGTTTAATCAATGATTCAACTAGCCTCTTTCGATTACTTAGAATAATCTATAAATTCAACCAACATTATAATGCAAAGCTATCACAAGTTATGCCTCTCTCGATTATATGAACTAGTGAATATAGATGCAACAATTAAATCATCCAAAACGATTCAATACATAAAACTAGAGTTATAATCTACAAACAATCATCAATACACCAAATAAATCAAACCCTAAAGAGAACATCTTGAGTGAGGAAGGAATGATGAAATCTTTGTGCTCGTGTTCTTCCAACTCCTCCTTAGCCTCCTTAGGTCGAATATGTGTCAAAAGTCCAGGAAATAACGTTTTCCATGTATTTATATCAAGTAGGGTCGGGCCAGACAAAACCACATTCTCCTAGCCGAAATAGGACATTGGCTCTGTAAAAATTGTACAAGCGCACTGCATGGGGAGACGCGCCATGCGGGGCATTAGTGGGGAAATTTAGAGAGCTTATTTCTGACAAATAACAGAGAAATGCACAAGCGTGGCACCCCACGTGCCGCGGCAGTGGGGAATTCTCAGAGTATGGATTTTTCTTGCGTTTTGATGTCCAGACTTGGTCCTCGGCCCCCAAACAGGATCTCGGCTTAATCCCTTAGGCTTTTACTCAGACTTTAAAGCTCCAAATAGATCGAATTAGCTCCATAACATCTACATTACTCGAAATCACTCCTACAAGGCATATAACACATAATAAGTGTAAAACACTATGAATTAATGCTCAAAACAAGAAAAGTGCAGTAAATTAGAGTGCAATAAGTGACTAAAACACAAGATTATAGCCTACCATCACATATATGGTGGGTGTGAAAGTTCTACTTAGAGTTTCGCCCATGAAGGGTACGATGAGGTTCGGGAGGAAGGAAAAGTTGAGCCTTAGGTATATTGGTCCTTTTGAGGTGCATGAGAGAGTTGGAGGTGGCCTACATACTTGCCTTGACACCTAGTCTATTGGGAGTTCACCTAGGGTGTCATGTTTCCATGTGCAGTTCGACGAGGATTTGGCTTATGATGTGGAGCCGGTGGCCACTTTGGACCGGCAGGTTTGAAGTTGAGTTCGAAGGATATAGCATCGATGAAGGTTCATTGGAGAGGTTAGTCGGCCGAGGAGGCTACTTGGGAGATTGGGCAGGAGATGTGGAGCAGGTATCCCCACCTTTTTGAGACTCAGGTATGATTCTAGACTCGTTTGAGGATGAATGTTTGTTTAAGAAGGGGAGAATACAATAACTCGACCGGTCATTTCGAGTATTTTAGCTCCGTTGCCCTTTTTTGATTCTTTACATATGTGTATTTATGGTTACGTGACTTGCCGGTGTGGTTGGTTTGGTTTTAGGGACGTTTTAGATTGAATTGGGATACTTAGTCTCTTGGTTGGAGGCTTAAGTTGTAAGGGTTTATTAGAGTTTGACTTTTATGTAGACGATTCTGAAATGGTATTTTGGTAATTCCAATAGCTTTGTATGATGATTTTGGACTTAGGCATATGTCCGAATTTGGTTTTGGAGGTTCCTAGGTTGTTTTGGATTGAATTGGCGAAAGTTGGAAAGTTGGGGAAGTTCATATGTTTCACTGGAATTTGACTTTGTTGCTATCGAGTTCAAATTTTGATTGTCCATTGTGTCATTTGGGACTTGCATGCAAAATTTGAGGTTATTCCAAGTTGATTTGATATGGTTTGGCATGTGTTTTCGATGTTGAAAGCTCATTAGTTCCTTAGGCTTGAATTGAGGTGCGATTCATAGTTTTAATATTGTTTTGCATGATTTGAGTCCTCGAGTAAGCCCGTGTTATATTTTGCGATTGGTTGATGTGTTTGGACGGGGTCCCGGGGCCTCAGTGCGTTTCAGATTGGTTTCGGATTATTTTGAACTTTGTTGCTTTGCTGAAGGTTTTTGAGTTATGGTGTTTTCGTACCCGCGATGGATGGGCTGCAGGTGAGAGGCCGTAGAAGCAGCTGGGAGGCCGCAGATGCGGTGAGTGGATGGGGAAGGTTGATTCTGTAGGTGCGGACTATGGAGCGCAGATTTCTCCGCAGAAGCGCAGATTTCTTCGCTGAAGTGGACTTGGGCTGGAAAAGCAGGGACCGCAGATGCAGTGATTTATCAGCAAAAGCGGAAGCGTAGATACGCTTGGTGTTCTGCAGATATGGGGGGTTGGGCACTTAGTGGACCTCGCAGATGCGAGGAAGGGACCGCAGAAGCGGCGCCGCAAGTGCGACGTTTTGGCCTCCAGCAGTGGATTAGCTGGGCAGAATATGAACTCGAAGGGTTTGATCATTTTCTCATTTTTGGAGTTGTGGAATTTGGTTGGAGGCAATGTTTAGACGGCTTCTCATAACAATTCGAGGGGTAAGTGATCTTTACTTAATTTTGGTATTAGATATTGATTACACATAGATTATTACACCTAGCTTATATTTAAAGGTGGGATTTGGGGGGGTTTTTGGACTATGACTTTGGAAAGTGGGAATTAATGATTTGAGGGTCGTTTTGAGATTGGAATTGGATGAAACACATAAATTTGGACTCGTATCGGAATGGGTGTTCGGAGTTTATGAGTTGTGTCGGGTTCCGGGATGCGACCCTGGATTGACTTTTTGGGTTGACTTTGTATAATTAATTCAATATCTTAGCTTTATCATTTGAATTGTTTCCTATAGCTTTTGTTGATGATTTTAAGTTATTTTGACTAGATTTGAGCCGTCCGGAGATTGATTCATGCGGGAAGGGCTTCTTAGAGTATTGATTTGGTTTGCTTAAGGTAAGTATCTTAACTAAACTTTATTGAGGCACTAGTTTCATGAGTTATTTGTGATAGCTACGTGCTATGAGTGTCGCACATATGTGGGGTTGAGACCATGTGCGTGTACCGATGTATTTTTCATGTAAGGGTAGTGTTTAGGCTATGATATGCCCTAGATTGATTGCTAAGCTTCATGTGGTGATGTTTCTTATATTTGTACCCCTGTTGTGAGCTATTTGAGCAATGTTTGAGGTTACATAGAGGTTAATCTTCTGATTGAACCTGATAAATGCTACTTACGTGATGTATTTTCCTGTTTTGAGCTATGATAGCATACTTTGAACATACATACACCTTAGTATGTCACTTATACTAGTCCAAGAGTATGAAATTTAATATCCATTGATCGTGTATATGTATTCTTGTATATCTGCTTCCTGTGTGATATGGATTGGACTGAAAACATGTGAACACGTCGTGCAGATTGTGATATTGAACCTGCGACCATGCCAAGCAGATTGTGATATAGAGCATGTGATCACGCTGGGAGGATTGTGAAATTGAGCTTGTGATCACGCCGGGAGGATTGTGATATTTAGCCTGTGACCATGCCGGGCAGATTGTGATATTGAGCACATGAGTTGTCCGTACGGGTTGTTATTATTAACACGTGAGTTGTACGTGCAACACGTGAGTTATCCGTACAGCACGTGAGTTATCCATACGGTTGATATTATTAGCACGTGAGTTATCTGTGTAGCATGTGGATATCGATCCATCCCCATAGGGTCACCCTCTTATGTTCCTTCTTTATGGTGTACACGCGGTTTGATGAAAACTGATTAGTGGTTTGGTTCGGTTATTTAGATTCTGAAGAAAAGCTGGCCAGTGTTTGATTGGGTTATTTCATTTCATCTTTACTTGCAATTTCCTTGGTTGTTTACCTGATTTGTTTGCATATCTTCTTTATATGCTGAATTGTTGACTAAGCAGAGTACGTTAAGTTACTGTGTGCATCAAGGTGGTTTCTCTCTGTGATTCATAACTTGATCATATTATTGTTCTTTACTTGTTGTAATTATGAACTGTACAGGTGATTAGCGAGTATCCTTTATAATTCTTGCTTCTATTATCTCGTCGAGGTTAGTTATGATACTTGTTGAGTACATGGGGTCAGTTGTACTCATACTACACTTTGCACTTAATTGTGCAAATCTAGGTACTGGACCAAGCCACTAGTAGATGAGGCTTATTGCTGAGTTATCCTTGGAGAAACGAAGTAGAGTTGCATCTCGATCGCAGTCTTGGCATCTCTTTTTTCTTTTGTATTGTTGTCTTTCATCCTGACAATATTGTTATTTGGCATTTCATACTTGTATTTTTTATTTTAGAGCTCATGACTCTGTATTTACTGCTTCTGGGAGATTTATTATGTATCGACGCTATTACATTATGCTGATGGCCTTAGACTTGTATTACTTTCGTCATTTCTATTATTATGATTCGTTATGTTATGCCCGACTTGCCTAGCAAGTGCATTAGGCGCCATCACGACTAGATTTTGATTGTTTGAGGAGTATTTCTAAGAAAGACGGTATTAGATTGTGGAATTTGTTTTGGAATGAGGTAAGTGTCTTGCCTAGCTTTATTGAGAAATTTTTTTCTAATAAAATGATGTTGTTTGCAACATGCGGAAGTGATGTATATGGGAGGTGACGAGCGTATATACATGTGATAGAGTTATCCATGCTCGTGGTAGATTATATGACTCTTTGTACCTTGATGAACTTTGTGATTTTCTTGCCTTATATTTTACTTGATTTATGTGATAATATGTGTACAAATATCAATGCTACAGACCATGCTTTAGCTTATTACAACTTGATTAAATATGATGGACTATTTGTGATGTTGTTAGTATGCTAAATTCGGTTGTAAAATTATCTATATCATGAACAAATGTCTATGTCCATTATTCTTGAGATACTTGGGTTTCATATTTATGTTGAAGATTATGTTTGAGCTTTGTTGAGATACTTGAACAATGGGGTACTTGAAATTTATTGATTTGTTTATTGGTGCAAAAGCTATGATTCTCGTTCACGTGGTGTATTATACTTAATCACACTTCTTGATGTTATCTATGCATCCTACCTTACTTTTGTTGATATATAAATGCTTGGTGAGGAAGAGTGGACTGCACAAAGGGTGTTTCCGTGATTGTGAGGAAGAGTGATTGTGCATGAAGAGTGTTTTCGTGCCTTATTTATATACTAATATTATTGACTTGAAAAAACGTGCGGATATGCACGAATGGTATTTCCGTGCTTGTTGTTATTTTATAATGTGATGATGAGAATAAAAAAGCACGAAGAGTGATTTCACACCATTACATTTATCATATTACACAATGAGGATGAGAGTAAAATCACGAAGGATGATGCCATGCCATTTGATAATTTTATTGCTTTACTTGATTGCCGGAATTAAATGCACGAAGAGGGATGCCGTGCCATTACATTTATCATATTACACAGTAAGGATGAGAGTAAAAGCACGAAGGGAGATGCCATGCCATTTGATAATTTTATTGCTTTACTTGATTGCCAGAATTGTGAATTATTTGGCTGCATTATTGCTAGTTATTGTTGCACCTGTGCTTTCTATGTTGCTTATGGTTGTTATGCCTTTGCCTTCTACCTTATTTGTTATTGTTCTATCCATGCCCTCTATTTTCTATTATTCTTACATTAATGTTTTCCTTCTTGTTTGTTATGTTTACATCTATGCCTTTTGCTCGTTTGTTGTGGTTTCATCTTAACCTTCTACCTTGCTAGTTATTGAAATCTATGTTCTCATACTTAATTGCTATAGTTACTTCTATGCCTTCTACCTTGTATGTTATCGTTATCAATATGCTTCTACATTATTTGTTACTGCTATCTGTGTACTTTCTACTTCGTTGTTACTGTTATCGATATTCCCTCTACCTGGTTGGTACTATTATATATATGCTTGGTAAGGATGAGATAAATGCACGAAGGTTGTTGTCGTGCCATTTGATTTAATATACATGCATATGTTTGGTAAGGAGGAGGTAAATGCACGAAGGATGTTGCCGTACCATTTGATTTGATATTTTGAACACATTCCTCTTATTATAAAGATTTGTGGGTCCACTATATTGTTTTAGTGGTTATTGCTTTAACCTCATGACTTGAGCTGTTAAAAAGAGCTGGTTGTGAAATTGAGGAACCTGATCGTTATTTCGTTTAGTTAATCATTTACTACTTCTCATATTTGTTCTTGTTATCTACTTTGTTATTTCTAGTGTTGTTTCTATTGCAAATTTAACTGCACATGTTATATTAGTGAGTATCTTTTCACTTAAAAATCTTGTCACTACATCACCGAGGTTACTCAATATACTTACTGAGTACATAGGGTCAGTTGTACTCATGCTATACTTTTGCACCTTGCGTGCAGATATTCGGCGATGAGCAGCTGCGAAGTTAGAGGGCCTAGCAATGAAGACGTACCAGCACTCTAGATACAAGCTACCATTTGTTCGTGGTATTTTAGAATTTATATTTCTATTTATGTAAATTACAAATTTATGATGTATCTTTCCGCTATCAAAAATAGTCTCTCTGCCCTTCCAGGGTAGGGGTAAGGCTGCGCACATCCTACCCTCCCCAGACCCCACTTGTAGGATTACACTGTTGTTGTTGTTGTTGATGTATCTTTCTCAAACTGGAGTTGTACTCTTATTCTTTGTCGCTCGTGACTTATACTACCAGTTCTTGGGATGTTATATAGAATTTAGTCATTTTATTCCTTGTTATTAATAATCTTTTACTTGAGTTACTAATTCTATGTTTGGATTACCTAGCACTAGAGTTAGGTGTCATCACGACTAGGTAGATTTTGGGTCGTGACACCACGAAGTCTCCAACCAAGCTCCTAAACAGCTGAATGGGTACTACTAGTACCTGACTCAAAATCTGAGCAAAAATATGCAGAATTGTAGTATGAGTATAAAATCAAGATACTCAGTAAGTATCAAGTCTATCCTCGAAGAAGTAGTGGCGAGGGGTCAATACTAACACTTACTAACAACTCAATAAGCATATGAAACATAATTAAAATATGAAATAAAGCATGACATCATTAATCGAGTCTACCAGAAGAAATGCAGTAAATCTGAAATTTAAACATGCTTTTCAGATGAGAAATAGAGTATAATATTAGTTATCTCAATTCTTTTCATAATCATGATATGTGTCAGTCAATGTTCATATATATATATAAGAGTCCTTGCATGAGTCTAGGCTGTCAATGCATGCTCATGATCTAACACCAAAACCACATTGCACAAATCCATATAACTGTCATTGGCCAAGTGTCCAAACTAGCACCAATTTGGGTGCCTGCGCTCACAGGGCCCAGAGTAGCGTGGGTAATCACCTGACTCCGGAGGGATGGATCCAATCCAAGCAACATTCTGGTGTACAACCCGATCCATAAATAATAACGTTGCAGCGTGTAACTCGATCCAATTACAATATCATCATTAATCAATATCCACTCATAATTTTCTTGGTGCTAAAATCCTCAATGTTCCTTAATATCCAACTCTCTAACTCATATATATGCATATGAGATGATATAATATTGACACACCGAGATATAATAACAAAATGCAGATGAATAACAATATGAATAAGAGATAGCTACGGCCGATTATGTAATTCAACTTTCCATAATAGTTCAATGTATGTTCATTTAATATTCTTAAGTTCGATCATGTCATCAAACATGAGCAACAAGAGCCAATAATCACTAAATCATGAGTCAAGTAATGCTAGATTATGATTACGGCCAAGTCAACAAGCCAAAACACTAAGCATAGTTTTTAAACATAGATAAGCTTCAACACATAGTCATAGAATCAACAAAACATGGATAGACATTCACATGATCCAAATAAGGCATAATATAAGCCTAACTTTGTCCGGCTACTATCATAACCTTGCTACGCATACGCTCGTTACCTCGCATATACGTGGTACCTAAATCAGGTAACAAGTAGCAAATAAATCACATATGGGAGAATTCTCTCTTATAAAGATAGACAAGAGATTTACCTCATCCCGACAAACTTTAAATCAACAACAACCATCTTTTATTTAAAATCCAACTCCAAATGATTCAAATATAGTCAAACATAACTCAATAACGTCAAAAAAAGATATATGAATTAATTCCAAGGAATAAGGCTTTAATCTGTAATCAAATCCCCAAAAGTCAACGAAAATCAACTCGGACTGACATGGTCAAAACCCTAGTATATGGGTAGATCCCAACTACTCATAACCTCAGGCGTCCAAATATATGATTAGATTCCAAAATCGAGTCCAAATCGGTACTCAAATCCTAAAAATGCACTCTATTAAAGTGTAGACAAAAATTCCAAATTTCTCTTTAAAATTCCGTGTTTTAGGTGTAGAAATCCATGGAGAATCAAGATATATAACCAAATCCAAGTGAAAATTACTTACCTCCAATATAGTAGTGAAATACCTCTTCAAAATCTCTTCATCTCGAAGTCTTGGGCATAAAATATGAAAGAATGAGCAAAATTTCGAAATAGACAACTGATAAAGTCTGCCCAGAAGTACCCTGCACAATCGCGATCCAGTGCTCTGCAATCACGACACACAAAATGTTGCTGCCCAAAATACACCTACGTGATCGCGAATGAAGAACCACGATCACGAAAGCCAAACAGTCACACACCTTCACGAATGCGAGGGACAAAATCTCCCCAGCTAGCTCCACCTCTTCGCGAACGCAAGTTCTCCCTTGCGAATGGGGAAGCCAGCTCCACAAAGCTACACGAACGCGAGCTGTCCCCTGCGAACACGAAGCTCAAAGCTCCCAGTCATCAAAACACTACGCGACCGTGACTATCCTACCGCGATCGCGAAGCTCATAAGAGACACTAGAAATCAACAATGCAAAACTCAACCAAAATGGTCCGAAATCACCCTGAAATACACCCGAGTCAAACAGGACCCCATCCAATCATTCCAACATGTCCATATACCTAACCCAAATATATTCAAGGGCTGAAAACATAAAAAATAATGATAAAACCGAGACTCAAAGATCAAAATCCATCTCTTAACTTTCAAATATTCCAAATTCGCCGAAAACACGTCCGCATCACAATAAGACATTTTGGATTACAATCAGACTTTGCATACAAGTTAACCATTACGACCTATCCAAGGTCTCAAAACCACAATCAGAGTCTGATAAAACTAAAGTCAAATTTTGGTTAAACTTATTAACTCTCCAAATTTTTAAATTGCCAACTTTCTACGAATATATACATTGTATCAATCCTCACAAGCTGCATCAAATCATCAATATACTTCCAAGATGTAACCACACGATGCACCCCATAGCTCATATACTCATAACAATGTCTTCAAACCACAATAATTGCTCATTACTAAACCCGGTATCGGTAATATACCTCATATCAAATAACATATTATTCCAAGTTTTATCAACACCGCTAATGATGAAAGAAACATATAGAAACTCATAACCACCCTTCAAATCAACAAGTCGTGGAGTTTTCTCACCCGACAAGAACTATTACAAAATTTTGAGTTGATTAATGAAATTCTTTTTTTAAAAAAACCTTATCCCAATATGATTCAAGTTCTAATAGCTTGACTGGTAGGCCACACTAAATGCCACCTAGAACCTCATATGATGCGATCCATGCACCAAACAAGAAAAAGCTCAAATGTGCCCAATAATGGAAGGAGAACCCAAATATGAGAACTATCCAAAAACTATAATATATATAACAACAAAAGCGTAATTCTATAAATCCTTCTCTCAAGGGAGAAAGGAAACACACAAAATGAGCACAAGGCATCGTATCACAACATAACACAGTTGCGGCATGTAACCTGATCCAAGCATATCAATCCCATGGGAATACCCATTAGGCCAAAATTATCATACTCACAAAATACATGTGTATCAACAACAAACACGTAAAGTGTATAAACATTACCATGGGAAGACGAATAGCATAATATGCTACGGAAATGGTAAGCACGACTAAGGTGCAATAAGCAAATCAACATCTCAAGAGCCATTTTCCTCTCATATCGCCACAACGCCTAAACAGGACAGCAACATGCGTGTGAATAATCACGTAGTCTCACAATCCATCATAACATAAAAGAGTAACACATGAAATAGATCAAGGCATGAATAAGATCCATTATGTCTGATGACACACCCATAGTAAATGCTATGCTGAGTAAGCAAATTCAATCCAGTGTAGAAAACATATTTACATTAGGCGTACCAATGGCCCCAAACCGATTCAAACCATTCCGAAATATGTAGATATCATTTCAAAAGTCCATAGTGACCATGTCCATGACACATACAATTAGTTGTCTAACCCTTGACACACTTTCAGAGTGCACAATCAAAGGACAATCTACCCATATGAAAATCAATCTCTAACCTCAAGAATACAAACATTCCTATGCCTGGTCTCTAACTCCCCCACTTAGATGACCGCCACGTCACACATACACAATCACATCATAAGAAGTACTTCCATAAATCTTCCACACCGAGAAGAAAAACCTGAATATCAACGATTATCAACTACGTGATTTCTGTAGTACTAGTCAAGCATTTGTAAATTAAAACACAATGTGTCTTCTGCAATACACACCCTTCTCAGGCGATATAAGATAGTTCTAATATACTCTTAAACATCAGAAATCTCTCATACCATCTAGGACTCATGACCTTCCTTTCGAAACTGAACCATATCTTTTTTCCATTCAATCTCAATCCCATACGGCTCACTACGTCTATCATACTATTACATGAAAATTTGAGAACCCTAATATAAACTCTAAATCACACGTAGGATGTTCCTCCTCATAAATACTCCATAGACCATAAACCTTCTACTTAACCCAAATTCAGGAGAAAATCATAATACGTGACAAACTTTCCATACCCGTTGAAGTCATCAACCTCGAGGCATGGTCAAAACCATCATAAAATATTCGAAACCCATTTGCACATAACCAAGCCATTAGAACTAAATCTTTCTAAATCAAATAGACAGCCACCCAAGCCGACCAACCAAAACATCCAACAACAAAAGTGCTTGTGATGTCCTATCATACCAAGGGAATCGATCATTCCATTTACCATGCTTGTCTAAGCCGCTGCTATACTAATCTCACTCATGTAGATTACTCATGACCCGCCTTCAAGGCAACACTTCTCTTTCCCAGTACATTATGGCCCTTAACCAAAACTCATCCCAAGTGGTCCCAACATGCAACAACATCGCCCTAAGACCCATAAACCACTTTATTCTTTCTCATGCACCCAAGAGTACCTCAAACCAAAATGCCTGTGATGAAGAGACCTTATATGAGTCAGAAGTTATTTTTATCACTTCTCAAATACTGCATTGCAAAACCAATAATGATACATAAATACTCCAAGTCTCTTTCACAATCCAACGCAAATCTCAAATTCTTTGCCACACATGAATCTAGAAATCCTTAGGTACCGCATCTTGGATCTTGAACCTACTAGAACCTTTCGCAAGAGTCACCCACTCTGTACTAGTCCCGAATGCATAACCAAACATGCCAAATAACTAGTGCTCCATTAGCACATGAATACTACAAAAGAAGCAACCTTGTCCTTATGAAATCGAGTGAAACCTTTCCATTCCACACTACATCTACAAGGAATGTCAAACCTAAGTCATTCCACAACCTTCATATATCAATAAGGTGTACTACATCATGCATCCAACAAATTCCTTTCTCTAATCATCCTCGATGTCATCCTCCTCAAGTCATAACTAATCTACAAGCGTACCGAAGTCCATAAACTACAACAACACATGACCATGTGATTCAATCGTTGATGGTAGACTCCCCCGCTTGGCTTTAGCCACCAGTACACCACCCAAGGATGATTTCTCCTCCTTAGCTACCATGATCTCGCACTGTTACTCAGCTAAATTTCTCTTAAGATCATGTTACACTAACCATAACATATCCCAAACTATTAGCCCAAATACACACTCAACCTTGTGATAGTCGTGCCATCTTCCTCAAATTATTCATACTCATATCGTAGTACATACATCCCACTGGATAGAAGGTAAAACTCTTTGTAGGAACCTCATAAGAAATTGTACAATCTCCAACCTTCTCATAGGAGATAGCCCACCTGTTTAGCCTTATATCGACATCTTTCTCTGACATTGCCATGGGTACAACCATTATATAATCATTCAATCTCCCGAGTCTACACTCGTCTACTAGCTATAAGAATCTGTTTCATCCCACCAATGAACAACTAAAAGGTCCATCAACATATCCAAAACTCAAGTCTGTATCGCACACCAAGATGATAATCAAGCATCCATATTCCTTTTGTATCTCAAGTAAACCCCTCTCGCCACATTCGAACTCTTTTAGTGTAAGAAGTCATCACTAAAATGAAATATATAGACTCAATGACCCAAATAACATCTAACTTCCTCATGCCCGTGGCAACCCAACCACAAAATCCATATTGATACGCTGCCAGTTCCACTTCGGTATGGACATCTTCCGAAGCAAACCACTTGATCTTTGATGCTCATACTTGACCTGTGATAATTCAAGCACCATAAAACATGTGCAACAACGTCCTTTGTTCATCCTCCGCCACCAATAATGGCACTTCAAATCATGATATATCTTTGTAGCACCCGGATAAATAGAAGACTGCAAACCATGAGCCTCCTCAAGTATCAACTCCCTCAAACCATCCACATCAGGACAAAACCGACCCTAAAATCGCAGTACACCGTCATTTCCAATGAGCATCGCCGTAGCACCATCTCACAAAACTAAGTCCTTAAGGACAAGCAAATGGAGATTATCATACTGGCGAGCCTTAATGGGCTCAAAAAGGATGAATGCGCAACAACACAAGTTAGAACTCTACTAAGCTCGAAAATATCCAATCTCAAAATTCTATTACCCTAGGCCTCTCTTCAGCCAGAATGAATGCAAAGCTACCCATACTCTCTGCTACCTCAATTCAAATCCTTCTTCTAGAACGAATGATGAAGATTTTGATGATCTTTATAAATCTCACATAACACTTTATAAAGATAATACCGCCAAATCTTAGGTACATGCACAACAGCTGCCAACTCTAAATCATAAACTGAACAATTCTTCTCATAGGGATTCAACTGCAGCGACACATAAGCAATCAAACTACCTTTCTATATCAACACCGTGCCAAGACCAATGCACGAAGAATTGCAATGCATTACGTATGGCCCCAAACCAGTAGGCAACACCAACACTGGGATAGTAGTCAAAGCAATCTCGAGCCTCTGAAAGATACATACATTAGACTACCTAAAAGGAACAACTTTCTGAGTCAACTTGGTCAATGGGGCTGCAATGGATAAAAGCCTCTCCGCAAAGTGATGATAGTATTCTGACCTCAACACAGGGATGAACATCCCATATCACATGTGTAACATCATCACAAATCTTTGGTGCTCAACTAATATCGAGCACTCAATATCGCATAAGAATGATAGGAAGGAGCTGTAGATACAGGGTCTATGCTGAAATAAAGTCGCATGATAAGGAAGAAAGGAGAAAGTTCATAAAGCTCTATAGCCTCTCATGGATAGATAGTGACGTCTCTGTACTGATCCAAAGTCTTTACGAGGCCTGCTCGTGATTTGTGAGACCTTTTAGAGCATAGAGATCTGATACTAACTTGTCATGACCCAAAAATCCTACTAAAGGTCATGATGGCGCCTAACCTACTTGCTAGGCAAGCGAATGGTCAACAGCAGTAACAAAAGCCAATCATTAAACCATTAACTAATTCATGCGATATCATTAGCAACGCGAAATAAGTTTCAAAACAAATATCATAAATACAAATGTCTAAGACAAGGTCTAACATGACCGCAACTGTCTAACAACGCCTAAAATCTAGTGTTACAACATCACAAGAATCTATAAGAGTAAACAATCTCAATAAAATGCAACATCTACTAAGAAAGAAAGTACATAGATAGAGATAGATAAATAGGGAAGGGGGACTCCATGTGCTGCGGACCGGATAAAGTAAAGTATCTCACCACGAAGTCTCCAACCAAGCTCCTAAGTAGCTGAATGAGTACTACTAGTACCTACCTTAGAATTTGTACAAAAATGTATAAAAGTATAGTATGAGTACAAAACCACAATACTCAGTAAATATAAAGTCTAGTCTCAAAGAAGTAGTGGCAAGGGATCAACACTAACACTTACTAGCAACTCATAAGCATGTGAACCATATTTAGAACATGGAATAATGCATGATATCGTCAATCGAGTATATCAGTAGAAACACAATAAATCTGAAATTTAGACATGCTTTTCAAACGAGAAATAGAGTGAAATATCAACTATCCCAATTCTTTTCATAATTATGATATGTGTCGGTCAATGTTCATACATATATAAGAGTTTGTGCATGAGTCTAGGCTACCAATTCATGCTCATGATCCAACACCAAAACCTCAATGCATAAATCCATATAACTGACACCGGTCAAGCGTCCAAACTAGCACGAATTTGGGTACCTGCGCTCACAGGGCCCTAAGTAACATGGGTATTCACCTGACTCCGAAGGAATGGATCCAATCCAAGTGCCATTGCAACTTACAACTGGATCCGCAAATAATAATATTGTGGCGCGCAACCCGATCCAATCACAACTTAAATAGAAAATCAAAGCACAAGACACAAAATTCAAACAACTTTTATTCCTATTTCCATAACATATATAAATTACAATGTGAAAATAAAGTCAAGATTGAATAGTTTTATTCCTAATTCTAGAACATATATAAATTACAATACAAATTGAAGATTACTCTTATAAAAGAAAAATATATCTCAAATTTCATTCACTTCTAATTTTTTTCTTCAAAAGAAGCTTAATTTTCATGTTACTCAAGGCTCTAAATCATAGTTATACAACTTAATCTGACAAATATTGACCTACCCAAAGATTTCTACACGGCAAAGAAATTGATTTTCAAATTAAGTCTTTCATCATAGAAGATTAATTGTTGTGAGAAAGGTTGAATGTTATTCTATAATGATGATGCAACTTTAGAAAATTATAAATTTTGTAACCAACCTCGTTACAAAGAAGTCACAAATGATAAATAAAAGAAGGTTCCAATGAAGGCGATGCGCTACTTACCCCTTATACTAAGGTTAAAGAGGTTGTATGCACCAATGAGCTCTGCTCCTTATATGAGATGACACTATAAACATAGAAGACCATATGGTGTTCTATGCCATCCTTCAGATGGAGAAGCAAGGAAGCATTTTGATAGGATGTTCCCGGACTTTACTAGTGAACCAAGAAATATTAGGTTGGGATTATGTGCTGATGGATTCACTCCATTTGAAGTCTTTGTTGTACCATATTCATGTTGGCCAGTGTTTGTCATACCATATAATCTTTTGCCTGAGTTGTGTATGACAAGCCCATATTTGTTTCTAACTTGTATTGTTCCAGGTCCACACAATCCAAAAAAATTGATTGATGTATACATGCAGCCCCTGATTGATGAGTTGAAGTTATTGTAGCATCAAAGTGTGAAAATATATGATATATCAACTAAGAAAAAATTCAGATTGCTTGCTACTTTAATGTGTACTATAAATGATTCTGCTTATGGAATGATGTCCGGGTGGTCAACTGTCGGAAAGTTAGCTTACCCGACTTGTATGGTAGACACAAAGGCATTCGCTTAAACTTGGAGGTAAGAACACATGGTTTGACTGTCATCGCCGCTTCTTTCCAATGGATCATGAGTTTAGGAGAAATACCAGTACATTTATGAAGAACAAAACTGATTATGAGGAGCCACCACAAGTCTTGTTGCTAGAAGAGATTTGGAATAGAGTTAGGAATCTACCTAAAGTAATAGAGTATCAATTATCTAGTAAGATAGCGGGTTATGGTGTAATACATAACTGGACTAAAAAAAGCATATTCTGGGAGTTACCTTATTGGAAGCACAATCTTCTTCGGCATAATCTTAATGTCATGCACATCGACAAGAACATTTTGATAACTTGTTTAATACTGTGATGGATGTTAGCAACAAGACAAAAGATAACTTTAAGGTCACGATGGACTTAAATGAATATTGTAGGCGAAGTGAGTTGTACCTGACATACTTCAACAATAAGATTCAGAAGCCTAAAGCAAGTTACACATTCACTTTGAATGATAGAAGAGAGATTCGTGATTGAGTTAACAATTTGAGGATGCCTGATGGATATGCGTCAAACTTATCTAAGTGTGTTGTCATGAAAGAAGGGAAGTTGATGTCTATGAAAAACCATGACAGTCACATTTTCATGGAATCTTTGAGCTTATTGCATTCAATGCTTTGCCTACTAGAGGTACAAAGATGCATTCTTTATACAAAATAGTTGAAATAAAATGCACGTGAAGGTATAGATTCTATGACCAATTAATCATTACACAAAATGTGAAATAAAATGTATTACGCACCTTATTCTTTATGCAAGAAGAAGGCTGCATGGAGGATAGTGATAAAAATAAAGCCCGTGGGTAGAGTAGAAGTCGAGGATGCATTAGATGTAGTATACCAAAATGACATTTCAAGGGTTGAAGCAATGGTCGATGATGA
This sequence comes from Nicotiana tabacum, assembly GCF_000715075.1. Taxonomy (NCBI): domain Eukaryota; kingdom Viridiplantae; phylum Streptophyta; class Magnoliopsida; order Solanales; family Solanaceae; genus Nicotiana; species Nicotiana tabacum. The sequence goes on along the minus strand of NC_134083.1, from coordinate 100,857,185 downwards.
AGTAGTAGGTGAATTGCAGGATAGTGAAGGCCTCTATGAAGAATTCGATCCTTCAGTCCTTAGATTAAATTAAAGTGAATATGAGGAGGAACAACCACGGAAAATGAGGATGGAGACTCAAGTAATGAATATTAATCAAGCGAGGATGAAGAATTATATGATGCAAATAAAACAAGCGATGATAAAGATAAATATGATCAATATGAAGAAAGCAATGAGGATTGATTTGTTTGTGTGTTTTGTGAATTGTTTGGTTTCTTATGTTATTCCTTATGTTATTCTATTATTTTTATATCTTGTTGGACTTTTTATATGTTATTCCTTTAATCATTTTAATATGTAGATAAATTACTTTATATTGTTAAATGACATGTTATTTTTTTTATTATATCTGTTTTATTTAAATTACACAGATGGCTTCTAGGGATAAAGAACAGAAACAATCTAAGAAGAAAAAAAATACTTTACCAACTACAAGTCACATTCCTTCACATATGCCAAGTATGAGTCCTCCTCCTAGTTTTTCTCGTCCTTCTTAGTCGACTTCATTGCCACTCGAGTGTTTTAGAGTCCTCCCCTCCCCGTCTAGCACTATGCCGACCAATAGTGATTCAGTCTCGACTACCATTAATTGTATGCCCGCGCCTACTTTTCCACCTTTGAGTCAGCGTGTCCCTGCTAGTCAGCATGGTGGCTTACCATTGGGTCCATCCCTGAGCGACTATAAAAGTCAGCATGATGGTTCGTCTTTTGTGCCTCCATCACCGTCCACTCCATTATCATCTCCATCATTATCTACTCCTAGTATATCTAGACTGTATATTGGAGGCTCTCAAATGGTTGTATCCTATCTACTAGTACTTCTTCAGTTGCTCCTTCACGAAGACAATATGTTGATGGGACTGTAGAGTATGATTATTTGCATTAGTTGATCATCGTACCCATGAGGATGGATAAGTTATTTTTTATTTTTAATTATTTGAATAAAGTTCTACATATATTCAATTTAATAAAGGTTTAATTTACATGTTAAATGTAATGCAGGTTTCATATGGTTGTGGAATCTATAAAGCCATTTTTTCATGAGTTATGGAATTCTTGGAGAGAGATACCATATCAGATTATAGTGAATATATGGCATAAATTTAATGTACGAAGAAATAAAATTTATATAATACTTATTGTGTTCGTCTAACTTTTATTTTAATTGCAGACTAAGTGTGTATGGCAGCCTCAACATGAAATTCAGGTGAATGCTAATTACTAGAAGAGAGCTTAGAAAAGAATTAAAGATAGTCATTTTGTTGATCGGAAAGGTGGCAACAAGCCCAATTGGTTGCATCAAGATGTCTGCCTTCAACTTTTGGAGAAGTGGAATACTGATGAATGGAAGCTGAAGAATGAGAAAGAAAAGGCAAATAGAGCTTCCGGTAAGGGTGGATCGTTGCACATCGGATGTTCAATTAGTTTTGCGGCCCATCAATTGAGATTGGTAATTTATTTATAAAATTTTTCTTAATATTACTTATACGTGATCAAACATATATTAACTCATATTTTTTATTTTGGCAGGAAAAGATACATGGGGAAATGTGTCTCATGCTCATGTGTTTGAGGAGACACATAAGAAGAAGAAGAAGGATGGTACAAGAGGATAGGTTGAACCGCGTGCATCAGAGATATATGTAATATTCTAAATTCAATACTACTTTTTTTTGGTTAAAATTAGTTTGTTTATGTAATGTTTATCGTTTTTATTTCAAGAAGGGTATCAAAAAAGATTGGAGGAATGACAACAAACTCAGCATGATTCACGACCCCCGCCCGAAGATATGACTTCAATATGGACACAGGCAGCCGATTGAGTAAATAAAGGTATAGAATTTTATAGTAATATTTAGTAATATTCGTTTTAATATTAGAATTTGTAGTAATATTAGTTTTATATAATATTTATCATTTTTTTCTTTAATTCTCATAAAAATAAATAAAGGCAGAGTCTACGGACTTGGAGTACAAACATCCTCCAGTCGTCTAACCGCAGTTATTTAGTGCTGTTTTTGCTTCACTCGAACAAATTGAGACTATGTGGACATAAATTAATAAATTGTCGCAACAATGGAATATTGCTCAAGAAACAATAAGTATGATGCAGACATTCATGGAAAAGCATGGCAATCAACGTACAATGGAGAAATATAACAACGAGGAGACTGAAATTGATGAGGAGTAGTATTTGGAATTTGTAATATGATATTTAGACTTGATTGGTTTCGACTTGGTTTTTAGACTTGGTTCGTTTTAGATTTGGTTGCTTGTGAATGTTATTTGCTTAATGTGTTTTAGACTTGAATGTCATTTTGGTTGAAAATTTTAGATTTTAATGTGGTTTAATAGAATTGACACTTGTTAAATGAGTTTGTTATGTTTAAACTAGTTTTATATTTGATAATTTGGGCTCAAATGATTGAGAAATTATGATATTAGGTTGAATGATATTGGTTATTTGATTTGGCATGGGGTGTAGCTTAAAATACAGCAGAATTCTGTTGAAATTTACCAAATTTTACGTCTGATTTTCGACCACTATAGTCGGAATTTTTAACTGAAAATTCCCCAGATTTTTTACTGAAGTGGTCCGAAATTTTAATTAATTATTAAATTAATTTTAATATTTCCGACCGATTCGATTGGAAATTTTGAATATAATTATAATTAATTATTAACAATACTGATCAAATCAGCCGGAAATATTAATAATTTAATTAATATTTATTTTTAAATTTGCGACTGAATCGCTCGCAAGTTTATCAACCAAAGCAGTCGAAAATTTTGATTTTATTCGGTCAACTGGAATTTTCCTATTTGCAACCAAGACGGTTGGAAGTTTCTGACCGATTCGGTTGCAAATATTTTACGACATCAATTTTCCGACCACTTAAAATCCGTAGAAAATAATGGATTTCCCGATTTCCGACGGATTTAGTAGTTAGAAAATTGACATTTTCAAGTAGTGATTTCTAAAAGGAATAACTGTCTGTGGGAGAGGCATATTTGAATCGAAAGATAGTGGTTAAGATTCCTATTAATCGAATTGTATAAAGGTAAACGAAGACATATAAGACAAACCGTATAGGAGAGGCAAATTTAGACTTTTCTTCCCAGTAAACAATTTGTGAACAAATACAAAAGAAATTTTCATGTAAGTCGATCGAATTCTTGACCTAATCTAACTTATAAGCTGAAACACTATTTCAAGCAATTTTTAGTGTTTGCCAAGTAGTACATAGCTTCTTTCCTTAAGTTAAATCTCTCGTATGATTACACAAAAACTATTTTTTAAAACAGATAATAGAAAATTTCATAATTAAACGGATTAGTTTAGTGATTCTACATTTTTTTGGTGTTTACTTCCAAAACAGGTTTCTAGTAAAAGAGTTTCTAGAATAACCATTTCGTGCTCTCCCAGTTGAATATTAAACAATAAAACTTGGGAATTTTAAAGATAAGACTCTCTTGTCTAATACTAGAAGGATGAAAGTAATATCAATTTCAGACATGTATGCACTCAGAAGTAGCTAAAACATTATAGCTAATTAGTTGATACCTGTCGATAATCTCTCAAACAAGTTGGACAAACCGAATTAATTAATTTGCATGTCATCGAAAGTAAAATTTTCTGCTTCTCGTTTGTTTTTCTTTTTCATTCTGCACAATCCCACGTTATTAGTTTTTCAATTAAATCTGTAATTTTGTAATAATCTCTTTGGTTTTAATTACATTTTGGTTGATTTTGTAGGGGTTTTTACGAAAAACATTAGCAGGGCTTTTTTGTCATTAAAAGTCTTTTCAGTATAATGAATACTTAAAAAATATGAAGTGAATAACAATCTGGGATAATAAATAAAGGTTTAAACTACCACAACATCTTTTTCAAACTAACTTATCAGCCGAATCATGATAATAGATCGATTTTACTTGCGTAAAATTCTACGTTACTATATGTTTTCTCTTTTCTTTTTCTTTAATTATTCACTTGACTTCATTGACTGTGTCATAGTTCGGACATCCATATTAGATTTCATATGATAAAAAGTCAAACATACAATGAATGTCATGATTAGTTCTTAGAATCATAAAGAAATATATATTTGCAACGCAGATTACTGAATACTGCAGCTTGATACGTTAGTGAGTAGTAACTTGGACTTCGTCAAATTTTAGAACGTTACACATGCATGTGCAGGCCGACATGACACAACATATATTGATGTTTAGTCAAAAGTAAGAATCATGCTAAATTAGGTTTATTTGTATATTGTTGAAGATAATTTATCATTTTTGAAATATTTTACGTAGAGAAAGAGCTATGCAATGAGTGATGTAAAGAGGGCCTAACTTTATCTATTGGGAAAAGGGTTAAATTTGCCCCTCTATCATGACCCAATTCTCCTATAGGCCGTGATGGCGCCCAACTCCGCCGCTAGACAAGCCAACAGTGAACTAACCGTGTATCCATTCTTTTAACATTTTTGAAAAAGTTAATTTTTAATTATTACATAAGAAAGAGATGAGGAATTTAATAAAATAAAACGTAACAAATTGTAAGATCAAATATAGTGAAATTAATACTCAAAAATCATTAAGTGTCTACTAGCAAAATTCCAAGACCTGGTGTCACAAGTGTATGAGCTACTAGTAGAATACACAAAATACTAAACTACTGTCTGAAGTAAAGTAGACAGAAAGTAAATACAAAAGAAAGACTTCGGTTGCTGCAGATTGGGCTCGGAAGGCAGCTCACCGCTAAGTTTCGATGTATCAGGAGTGCGTGCCGGGATGATGTCCAGATGCACCTGCCTCAGATCCTGCACGGTTAGTGCAGAAGTGTAGCGTGAGTACATAAACAACATGTACCCAGTAAGTATCTAGCCTAACCTCGAAGAAGTAGTGACGAGGGGTCGACTTCCACACTTACTATGGGCTAATAATAACGTACCAAAATTCTAAATAAGCATGAGTTATGTAAACAATCATAAATCTTCATAACAAGCGGTAAATAAATATTTATTCCACTAATAATAAATCCTAAGTCAATTTTCATCATTAAATAAATGTAACCTCTCAAGCCAATAAAATCACATCAAGAAGATTAGGGTCCAAGTATTATTACGCACAATTTATGCCAAGGTCGTACGATCCGATCCAAAATATATATATATACTATGTGCACTGTCGAGGGTCGAACGACACGAACCATAGATGCATCTATAAACCTACCGAGGCGAATGGCCCGCTCCCATGAGAGTAGAGGAAATTTATCTCGCTCGCAGAAATACTTGCGACGCGAGTGAACATAGATTTCTCAAAGTTATTATAAAATTCTTCCATTCTTCCCCACACATAAGAAATTTAGACGAGAGACTTTAAATTTTAAAATCCTTAATCTCAGCTCTAGTTAAGATAACTAATAGGCATGACCAACATATTAGAGCAAACAAAGCATGGTGTAAGCTTAAGACTACCGGACATCACATAGAATATAGCTACGCACGAACTCTCGTCACTTAGTGCGTACGTAACTCCCCACATATATAATTCACAACAAAATACACCTAAGGGGATGAGTTCCCTCTTACAAGGTTAGACAAGAGACTTACCTCGTCTCAAAGCTCGATTTTCGGTCTCAAATTTGCTCTAAAGCCTCAACTCGGTGCCAAATGACTCGAAACTAGTCAAAGGTTATATTATTTAGTCAATACATGTTCAAAAGTTCATAATTTAACTACCAGAGTAATTTTTCATCCCAAATTGGAAGATTTCTAAAATTATCCCCAGGCCCACGTGCCCAGATTTCAGAAATTTTCGAAGATAATTGTTACCCATAACTTCATGAACTCAAATATATAATTTCTACTCCATTCCATAATCATTTTTGTGGTTAAATCTTATTTTAATTAAAACCCTAGTGTTTTCACATTTTCTATAAGTTGCACAATATTTTCATGTTAAATCTAGCTAAAAACCGCATAATTAACTCAAAAATGGATGGGAGTTGCTTACTTTAGGATATTGATGAAAATCCCCCTCCAATGAGCTCTCAAATTTTCCCTAAAGACTAAATGAAAAAGTGAGGAAAAAGACCTAAGTCCCGCAATAAAAGCCTTTACTGCCTCCAGCGATTCCGCTTCTGCTGACCTTGGGCCGCACCTACGGTGTCGCTTCTGCGTACAACGGTCCTCTTCTGCGAAAGACACCAGGCCCAGCACTTGGCGCACCTGCGGCGTGGAGCCACACCTGCGAGCCTGCTTCTGCGGCTCGCCCATCGCACATGCGACCACGCCCACGCTGCCCCCCCTCCGCACCTGCGATCCCCCACGTCGCAGAAGCGAGTCCGCTTCTGCGGACTATGATCCCCCTTCCTCTTTATGCTTCTGTGAGCCATGCACAGCACCTGCGGGCCTACTCCTGCGGCATTCTCTCCGCAGGTGCGAATGCACCAGATGCCAGGCACCAGCAACCCTTCTCAAAATAGGAAACCAAACTCCACCGAACCTCCAAAGTCAGTACGGGGGCCCCGATGACCCGAGGCCCCGACCAAACATACCAAAAAGTTCAAAATCATAAAACGGACTCGCTCGCACCCTCGGAACACGGAAAACAATATTAAAACTAAGAATCGCAACCCAAAACCGATAGAATCAACTTATAAACTTCAAGTTCTTCCAACTTACTCCGAACGCGCCGATTCATACTTAGAAAACTCGGAATGACTCCAAACTTTGTGTGCAAGTCTTAAATCACTCTACGGTACTATTCTCAGGCTCAGAATCCCAATTGGACCTCGATAACACCAAATCCTACTTCAAACCAAATTTAAAGAACTTTAAAACCTTCAATGTGCCAACTTTCAATATTAAGCGCCGAAATGCTTTCAGGTCATCCAAAACCCGATCCGAACATACGACCAAGTCCAAAATCATCAGACGAACCTATTGGAACCGTCAAATCCCGGTTCCGAGGTCGTTTTCTCAAAATTTTGACTCAAAGTCAAACTTAGCCCTTTTTAGCCAACCTTAAGGAACCAAGTATTTCGATTTCAACCTGAACTCCTCCAAATCCAGAACTAACTATTCCCGCAAGTCATAAAATAGTAAAATCTTATATGGGAAGTCTTATTTAGGGGAACGGGGATCTAGAAGACAAAATGACTGATCGGGTCGTTACACCCTATTCCTTTAGAAATATCCAAGATGGACATTCAATAATCCCCATGGCACTGCATTCGATTTATTAGTTTCTGCTGTGGGTTAAGTTTTGGTTATCCTAATTCACTATGAAGCTTAGAATTTTCTATGAAGAGAAAATTTTGTGTGTGAATTAGATGAATGGCGTTATGAATAAAAATAAAAATATCAAATAATGCACAATTTAGGTTTCCTACTATAACTCTGAATTAGTTTTTTAGTAAGTTGGAAAGTTGTGGCTGAGGGAAGGGGGTGAGGATGTGCTACTGGTGGAAGGAAATGGGGGAGGGGGTAAAGCGGGTAGGGACAATAAGGGGCATGTCACGTGATGTTCACCTCACCAAAAAGTCAGTGCCATGTAGATTTAAACATCCACTTGGATAGTTCTAATAGAAGAGGAGCATATTTGAGCTACTTGTGTAACGGTGGAGGTATTTTTGCATCGAAAATATAAAAATGAGTAAATATGATCTTTTCCGCATTCTAGAGGGCCAAACCCTTTTCCCTTATTTAGTTTAGTATCATTGAATTTATATTATATGCCATACGATTATATGTTTTACAATCCTACCCTCAAATTATATTATGGTGGATCAAAGGAAGAGAGTTCGCCAAAAAAAGAAAGGAAGGAAGAACAGAAGAAGGAAAGAAAGAAAGAATCATACAAAGGAAGAGATAGACTGCAACGATCCAACCGGTCGTTTTGAGTATTATATCCCCATTCCCCCATTTATTGCTTATTTACTATTCAATTATGGTTATGTGACTTACCGGGGTGGTTGGTTTGATTTCGGGGATATTTCGGAATGAATTGGGATACTTAGTCCCAAGGTTGGAAGCTTAAGTTGAAAGAGTTGACCGGATATTGACTTATGAGTAAACGAATTCGAAATGGAGTTTTGATGGTTCCGATAGATCCGTATGGTGATTTTGCACTTGGGAGTATGCCCAGATATTGATTCGGAGGTCCGTAGGTCGTTTTGACTTGAATTGGCGAAAGTTGAAGGTTTGGAAAGTTTAGAAGTTTGACCAAAAGTTAATTTTATTGATACCAAGCTCGGATTTTGGTTCCGAAAGTTGAAATAGGTCCGTTGTGTCATTTATGACTTGTGTTCAAAATTTGAGGTCAATCGGAGTTGGTTTGATAGGTTTCGGCATCGATTGTAGAAGTTGAAAATCCATTAGTTTTAATAGGCTTGAATTAGGGTGCAATTCGTATTTTTGATGTTGTTTGATGTGATTTGAGGCCTCAACTAAGTTTGCATGATATTTTAAGAGGTGTTGGCATGTTTGTATGGGGTCCTGAGGGCCTCGGGTGAGAATCAGATTGATTTCGGATTGAGTTTGGGGACTTAAGAAAAATCTGCTATTTTCAGGTTTGGTGTAACCGCACCTGCGTGGAGTTGGTAGCAGGTGCGGAACCGCAGAAGCGGCCAGGAGGGCACAAAGGCATAATTGGGCAAGGTTGGGTGTTTGAGCAGGTGCGAGAAAATTTCCGCACATGCGAGCTCGCAGGTGCGGGCAGATAGATGGCCGCAGAAGCGGAGGTTGGCCTTGGAGGCATTGTTGCAGAAGAGGACCCATAGAAGTGGGGTGAGAGCCGCATAAGCGGCTGATCGGGACTTTAGTGGGCTTCACAGAAGCGGTTTGTTTTCAGCAAAAGTGAAACCGCAGATGCGGCTTTTGTGTCCACAGGTGCGTGACGCCTGGGCAGAAGGTTATAATCGAAGGTTTTGAGAATTCTCTTATTTTTGAACTTTGGAAGCTCGACTTGTGGCAATTTGTGAGAGCGACTTCACTCTAATTCAGGAGGTGAGCAATCATTTATCACTTTTATCCAATAATATTAAATACCTATTGATTTCTACACCTAGATTATGTGTTTTTAAGGTGAAATGTGGGGGATTTGTGGTCTATGTATTGGAGAGTAAGATTTGGGGATTTGAGGTTCGACTTGTGGTCGGAATTGGATGATTTTGGTATTGTTGGACTCGTTATTGAATGTGTGTTTGGATTTTATAAATTTTGCCGGGATCCGAGGTATAGGCCCAGGGTTGACTTTTGGGTTGAATTTTTGAATTTGGTTAAAGAACTTAGCTTTATCGTATGGGATCGATTCCTATAGCTTGTATTGATTATATTAGGTTGTTTGTAACTAGATTCGAGTCGTTTGGAGGCAGATTAGCGAGGAAAAGGATTGTTGGAGCATAGAGTTGCGCACTTTGAGGTAAGTAACACTTCTAAATTTGATACTGAGGTATGAATCCCTGAAATACGTGTTATATGATTGATGTTGAGGTGTTATGCTAGGTGACGGGCATTTGGGCGTGCACCGTAGTAATTGTGACTCGGTTGATTTTGTGGTACTGTGTAGTTATCTAGTCTTATTTTATCTGTGTAATTCCTAGGTGTTAGAGTAATTGGGCCGTGATTCATATTAGAAATCATGTTTAGGCTATGTGTTTATTCTGTTGGGACCCACTGAGGTTATTTTTGCTGTTGAGTTATTTTCTTAAGTTGCAATTATGTACTCAGTCATATTTATTCATTGTATATCATATCTTAGTCTCTGCTATTATTTACTATTACCTCATATTATCATTGTTTGGGCTGAGTGATATGCGATTTGTGAGCCCGTGAGACTAGAGAGATTTATGACTGAGTTGGGGCCTGAGAGCCGGATTGTTAGTGATATTGTGGATCGGGCTGCACGCCACAGCACGCCATATTGGCTTTATATCTATTATTATTATTATGGATCTGGATGTAGGTTGCAGCAGGCCTTATTGGCTTATTTATTATTATGGATCGGGCTTCACGCTGCAGCAGGCCTTATAGGCTTTATATTGGCGCTTGGGTAGGATACGTCACTCCAAAGTCTGACATACCAGCAGTGAGTGTAGGCACCCGTATAGTGCTGAGTGATTGCGTGTGATGAGTGGGAGTTTGAGATATACAGATTGAGTACTCTCAGAGTATGAGTACCTGTGATTATTACTGTGATGCATTACATTTGACATGCATATTTTGCATGTAGTCACAGAGATGTAACATTCCTCATGCTAGCTGTACTTGGCATATTTTCTCAGTGTTGAGCTTAAATTGTTGAACTTGGAAGCATGCCTAAATTTCTGTACTGCGTACGAGTTGAATATGGAAGTTCTCTGAGTTATTACTTTCATTATCTTGTTATATATGTGTTGTCATTATTTTGATCGGACTCTATCTTTCTGAGCTCGTCACTGCTTTCAGCCAAATGTTAGTCCTTTTACTTATTGATTACATTGGGTTGGTTGTACTCATACTACACTCTGCACTTCATGTGCATATCCAGGTACACTTGGATGCGGTGGTTGCTAGTGTGGTGATAGTACATGTTCGGAGACCTCGAGGTAGTCACTGACGCTCGCAAACCTTGACTCTACTTCCTTTCATTTTATTTCAGTACTGTTCTATTTTCTGAGATAGTTGTACTAGAGTTTTAGACTATGTTTACATTAGTAGCTCATGCACTCGGTGATACCAGAATTTTGGGATGTGTTGTAGTTGAGTTGCAATTATTTTTATCAGTTATTTATGAGACTTTCCATTGTTGAACTTATTAAATCATGTTTTTAACTCAATGCGCAGTTGTTATGTGATTGTCGTCTTGCCTAGTAATGTATTAGGCGCCATCATAACATGTTGGAATTTTGGGTCATGACAAGTTGGTACCAGAATACTAGGTTACTTAGGTCTCACGAGTCATGAGCATGTTTAGTAGAGTCTTGCGGATCGGTACGGAGACATCTGTACTTATCTTCGAGAGGCTACCAAACCATTAGGAAACTTCAATTTCTTGTATTCTTGTCGTGCAGATTTGGTGATTCTGGAAATGCAACTTATATTATTCTATTCTCTCACAGATGTTGAGGACACGTGCGACTAGATCAGGTGGATGGCCACCAGTACCACTACCGAGGGCCGCGAGAGGCCGGTGCCACGGTAGAGGCCAAGGTGCAACACGTAATGCAGCTAGAGCAGCACCTGTGGAGCTACCAGTTGCTTTAGCTCAGGAGTAGGTACTAGATGCGGTTGAGCCGGTGGAACTAGCTCAGGCATCAGTTGTGCCCATTGTGATTCTAGGCCTTCAGGAGGCTTTATCCCACATATTGACTGTGCATAAACTTGCTCAGGCGGTTTCAGTTCCGGCCACACCAGCCACTTCTCAGGTTGGGGGAGGTGCTCAGACTCCCTCCGTCCGTACTCCAGAGCAGGTAGTTTAGGGACTCTAGACACCAGGGGTACTACCAGCCCAGCCGGTTGCAGCTGCTCTGGCCCAGGCTGGTCCACCTATAAGTGATGAGGAGCAGAAGAGGCTAGAGCAGTTTGGGAGGTTCAGGCCTCCAGAGTTCAGTGGAGCTGAGTCAGAGGATGTTCAGGATTTCTTAGACAAGTGCCAGTGGATCCTTCGCACGGCGGGTATTCTGGAGACCAGTGGAGTCTCATTTACTACTTTTCAGCTATCGGGTGTAGCCTTCAGATGGTGGGAGGTCTAGAAGTTGAGCAGGCCAGTCGGCGCTGCACCACTTATGTGGCATGAGTTCTCAGTTCTCTTCTTAGAGAAGTTTGTTCCACAGACCCGCAGGGAGGAGTTGCATAGGCAGTTTGAGCAACTACGCCATAAGGGTATGTCAATGACCCAATATGAAATGGTATTTTCAGAGTTGGCTTGTCACGCGATATGGTTGGTTCCCATTGAGGGGGAGAGGATTAGGAGGTTCAATGATGGCATTAACTATGGACTGCGCTTCATCATGACTCTGGAGATTGCTTCAGGTGCCAGGTTCTACGATATGGTTGATATTGCTAGGTGGCTAGAGCAGGTTCGTAGTTAGGAGCGTGAGGAGAGGGAGGCCAAGAAGCCTCGTGGTTTGGGTGGTTTCAACAGTGCCTCATTTGGAGGACAGTCCCACTATAGCAGGGGTCGTCTTTATAGGCCCGCTCAGATGGCTCGTTCGGTTCATCATGGTGCATCAACTAACCATGGTTCATACAGTGCTCGTTGGGGTCAGTCATCTCTCATTGCCCTCCTAGCTCGGAGTTCATCCGGTGCTCCATCAGTTTAGGGTTCATATGTACCAGGTCTTTCTAGTAGTTATTCTGGTTCTGGGGGTCCGATTCAGTCCCCGCCGCCATTGATGGATCGGAGTTGCTTTGAGTGTGAAGAGTTTGGACATGTGAGAAGGTATTGTCCTTGTTTTTTAGGAGGCCCGATTCAGCAGAGGGGTCAGCCTATGACTTCTGTACCGGTTACTTCACCACCCGTTCAACCAGCTCAGGGTGGGACTCAGGCAGCTCGAGATCGCCCTAGATGGGGAGGCCGATCAAGTGGTGGTCAGGCCCGATGCTATGCCTTTTTTGCCAGGCCAGAGGTTGTTACTTCAGGCGCAGTGATCACACGTATTGTGTCAGTGTGCCACAGGGATGCTTCCATACTATTTAAACCCGGTTCCACTTATTCATATGTATCATCACAGTTTTGGAGAGCAGTGCAGTGAGAGTTAGTCACACGGGTTGTGTTGAGTGCATCCTTCTACCCTCAGACGGATGGACAGTCCGAGAGCACCATTTAAATATTGGAGGATATGCTACACGCTTGTGTTATGGATTTTGGTGGTTCTTGGGATCAGTTTCTACCGCCTGCAGAGTTTGCCTACAACAACAGCTACCAATCGAGTATTCAGATGGCTCCGTATGAGGCCTTATATAGGAGGCGATGTCGGACTCTGGTTGGTTGGTTTGAGCTGGGTGAGGCTAGGCTGTTGGGTATTGATTTGGTTCAGGATGCTTTGGAAAAGGTCAAGTTGATTCAGGATCGGCTTCGCACGACACAATCTAGACAGAAGAGTTACGCCGATCGGAAGGTTCGTGATATTGCCTATACGTTGGGAGAGAAGGTATTTCTCAGAGTATTGCCCATGAAGGGTGTTATAAGGTTCGGTAAGAAGGTCAAGTTGAGCCCTCGGTATATTGTCCCTTTTGAGGTCCTTGAGAGGATTGGAGAGGTGGCCTACATGCTTGCATTGTCACTTAGTCTATCGAGTGTTCACGTAGTGTTTTATGTTTCCATGCTCTAGAAGTACTACGGTGATCCGTATCATATTTTAGACTTCAACACGGTTCAGTTAGATGGAGATTTGGATTATGATATGGAGTTGGTGGCCATTTTAGATCGGCAGGTTTGAAAGTTGAGGTCAAAGAATATAGCTTCAGTGAAACTTCAATGGAGAGGTCAGTCGGTCAAGGAGGCTACTTGGGAGACCGAGTGGGAGATGCGGAGAAGCTATCCACACCTATTTGAGACTCCAAGTATGATTCTAGACCCGTTTGAGGACGAACATTTATTTAAGAGAGGACAAACGTTTGTTTAAGCTATCCACACCCGGCCGGTCCTTTTGAGTATTGTAACCCCATTCCCCCATTTATTGCTTATTCTATATTCATTTTTAGTTATATGACTTGTCGGGGTGGTTGGTTTGGTTCCGGGGATGTTTTGGAATGAATTGGGGCACTTGGTCCCAAGGTTGGAAGCTTAAGTTGAAAGAGTTGACCGGATGTTGACTTATGAGTAAATGACTCCGGAATAAATTTTGGATGGTTCCAATAGCTTCGTATAGTTATTTTGGACTTAGGAGTATGTACGAATATTAATTCGGAGGTCTGTAAGTCGTTTTGGCTTGAGTTGTCGAAAGTTAGAAAGTTGAAGGTTTATAAAGTTGAGATGTTTAACCGAGAGTTGACTGTTTTGATATCAGGCTTGGATTTTGGTTCTGGAATGTCCGCCATGTCATTTATGACTTGTGTGCAAAATTTGAGGTCAATCGGAGTTGGTTTGATAGGTTTCGGCATCGATTGTAGAAGTTTAAAATTCATTAGTTTCAATAGGCTTGAATTGGGGTGCGATTCATGTTTTTGATATTGTTTGATGTGATTTAATGCCTCGGCTAAGTTAACATGATGTTTTAAGAGGTGTTGGCATGTTTGGATGGGGTTTCGAGGGCCTCGGGTGAGAATCAGATTGATTTCGGATTGAGTTTGGAGACTTAAGGAAAATCTGCTATGTTCAGGTTTGGTAACCGCACCTGTGTGGAGTTGGCCGTAAGTGCGGAGCCGCATAAGCGGCCAGGAGGGCGCATATGTGGAATTGGGAAAGGCTGGGTGTTTCCACATGTGCGAGGAAATTTTCGCACCTGCGAGCTCGTAGGTATGAGAAGATGGTTGCAGAAGCGGAGGTTGGCCTTGGAGGCTTTGTCACAGAAGCAGAGCTAACTCCGCAGAAGTGGACCCGTAGAAGTGGGTTGAGAGCCGCAGAAGCGGCTGTTCGGGACATCAATGGGCTTCGCAAAAGTGGAACCACAGATGTGGCTTTTGTGTCCGCATGTGCGAGACGCCTAGGAAGAAGGTTATAATCGAGGATTTTGAGAATTCTCTCATTTTTGTACTTTGGAAGCTCGGCTTGTGGCGATTTTTGAAAGGGGTTTCACTCTAATTCAAGAGGTAAGAAATTTTTTATCACTTTTGTCCAATAATGTTAAATGCATATTGATTTCTACACCTAGATTATGTGTTTTAAAGGTGAAATTTGGGGGATTTGTTGGCTATGTATTGAAGAGTAATATTTGGGGATTTGAGGTTCAATTTGTAGTCGGAATTAGATGATTTTGGTATGGTTGGACTTGTTATTGAATAGGTATTCGGATTTTGTAAATTTTGTCATGTTCCGAGGCGTGGGCCCGAGGTTGACTTTTTGGGTTGACTTTTTGAATTTGGTTAAAGAACATAGCTTTATCGTATGGGATCGATTACTATAACTTGTATTGATTATATTAAGTTGTTTGTGACTAGATTTGAGTCGTTCAGAGGGTGATTCACGAGAAAAGGGTTTGTTGGAGGATTGAGTTGCGCACTTTGAGTAAGTAACACTGTTAAACTTGGTAATGAGGGTATGAATCCATGAAATATATGTTATATGATTGGTGTTGAGGTGTCACACATGCTAGGTGACGGGCGTGTGGGCGTGCTGATCAACATCCAATCTGACTCAATAGTGAGTGAAAACGGTCGTTGGAGGAAAAGTACCCAACAAAAGTCGGGGTCGATTTCCACAGGGAGTTACTATGGGTGTTAGGAGCATATACTCGACGCAATCGAATGGAATAACTAAATTATTCTTCCAAACAATAGGTTTTGATTTCTAATTCTAATTTTACTTTAGACATTACAAGCTAAGAAAAGAAACTAGAAGCGAATGAATATTTTTGGTGTTTTTTCCAAATATTTATAAAGCCTAGGGATGTGACCATAACCTAGGTGTTCACCTAATGGGTTAAATACGTTAATACTTATTTTGTTGATTGGGGTGTATTATAGCTCTCAACTCTACGTTACTCACTCAATACCTCTCGGTCAAAGAGTGATTTTGCCCAATTTGGCTTTCTCAAGCCCAAATGGATATCAAACTAAATAGTTAATATGAGCTCAAGTCGGGTTCTCACCATCTCTAGTTTGAACCCTTTTATTAGGCTAATCAAACCATCAATTATCCCAATTCCTTGTTAGCCAAGTTATCCTAGACTAGGTCCCTCTTTTTCAACTAGAGACCAAGTCAAAAAGGCATGAATCAATGTTTGCAACCATTAATTCTTAAATAGAAGCATGAATTAAGCTAAATAATCAACACCCAATTATAAACATGCATTAAATTAAATACCCATAAGGCTTATACACTAGGGATGAGTCACAACCCTAGTAAGAATCTAGGTACTCATAGTGAGAATTGAAGAAAATAAAGAAGAAATGCTAAATAAACTCATAATCTAAGATTAAAATGATAAAATATAATGTTTAAGACCTAAAATAATCACAAACTTCCTAAAATGGCAAAATGTAACAGTTACAGCAGCTTAAACTTCGAAACTTGACCTAAAAATGTGAAACTTGTCTATTTATAGTGGCCTAAAATTCGCTGACAAAAATGTCCATCGGGAGGTTTTGCGGCCGCACAATTCCATGTGCGGTCTGCAGATTGCTTTAGCTGGCAAGGTCTTGGATTCTGCAGCCGCACAATTCTGGATTAAGTTGTTGTAACGACCCGACCGGTCGTTTTGAGCATTTACGCTCCTTTCAACTATTTGAAGTCTTGAATAACTTCTTACGAGGTATTATGACTTGTGTGAATTGTCAGTTTTGATTTTAAGGTATTTCGAAGTTAGCTTGGAAGGATGAATTTTCATGTTGGAAGCTTAAGTTGAAATAGTTGACCGGATATTGACTTATGAGTAAACAACCTCGAAATTTAATTTTGATAATTCCAATAGCTCAGTATGGTGATTTTAGACTTAGGAGCATGTCCGAAAAATTAATTGGAGGTCCGTAGTGGAATTAGGCTTGAAATGCCAAAAATTTAATTTTGGGAAGTTTGATCGGGGGGTTGACTTTTTGATATCGAGGTCGAAATCTAGTTCGTGAAATTTGAATAGCTTCGTTATGCCATTTATGACTTGTGTGCAAAATTTGAAGTCATTCCAGATTTATTTGATATGTTTCGGCACAAGATATAGAATTTGAAAGTTCAAAGTTCATAGATTTTGATTTGAGGTGTGACTCGTCATTTTGATGTTGTTTGATATGATTTGAGGCCTCGAGTAGGTCCGTGTTATGTTATGGAACTTGTTGGTATGTTCGGATGTGGTCTCGAGGGCCTCAGGTGAGTTTCAGATGCTTAACGGATCGAATTTAGATTTGGAGGAGGAGTTGAAGCAGCTGGGCTGCTGGTGTGATCGCACCTGCATGAAAAAGGGCCGCAGGTGCGAGCTCGCGGATGTGAGGAATGATTCGCAGAAGTGAAAATGCATGGGCTGTCCAGGCACCTGTCACGACCCAACTGGAGGGTCATGACTAGCACCCGGGCCATACTTGCCGAGCACCAACGTACATTTTATCTAATCTTTCTTATTATCTTTAAGGGCTGACAAGATCAATATAAATGGTAGACATGGATCATGAACATCCAACAATGAAAGATAATGTCATGAACATACATAA
Organism: Nicotiana tabacum; assembly: GCF_000715075.1. NCBI lineage: Eukaryota > Viridiplantae > Streptophyta > Magnoliopsida > Solanales > Solanaceae > Nicotiana > Nicotiana tabacum. The sequence continues at coordinate 100,839,852 of NC_134083.1, read as the reverse complement.
CATGGGATGACAAGACTGTCAAGAAACTATATATAAGGTACGAGCTACCATGCTGCCATGAAAGACTATACAACAAAAATCAGCCGACAAGGCATTCCAAACCATACATGAGTCGACACCTATCTATGAGCCTCTAAAAGAACATAAATGCTACAACATTGCCGGAACAGGGAGCGAAAGGCTACGAGAGCCATGCCAAAGGCATATGGCTTTGCTCCCGTAGCATTAAGATGCCCTCTTGGCATAGCTCACGTAGCATTCCTCTCCCGTAGCTTTCCTTGCCTCCACTACCTTGAAGATGTGTTCGCTTCCAGACCCACGACTTCGCCCATATGCCTCTTGCATAGGCGGGATCCTCCCACACTCAATGTGGAGGATACATCTTAGCTTTGCCGTCCCACTTGGCATTTGGCCAGCACTTGGGACGACCTTTGGTGAGTACTACATTCCCAAAGTCATAGCATCGCTGCATTTCCGAACAAAGCTCTTTGTTTTCCAGTTGTCACTTCCTCAGCAAGTAGCCAATGCTCCCGGTAGTAGTTCAATACTCGCCCTATAGACAGGCACCCTCTTGGCCCTGCTAGCACGGCTTCCCGGTTCGGTGTGCCTCGCACCTGGACACTCACGGTCCCCGATCATTCGACATACCTCTTTCCAGAATGATGACACCTTCTAATTTGGAAACTCGCCCCATTTCGAAGCTTCGCTATACGCTCGAATTCGTCTCCTCACCTTGGCAATGCCCTCAGGCAACCCAAAGGTCTTCTCTCGAAGGAAAGACACTTAACATGATGCGTCGCATGCATCCTTGGCAAGATCTCCGCTATGATCATGCCCCAAATTTATAGTCCAAGGCTCCCACTCTTTCGCAATATGGTTGCACGACCTGGCAAACATGGCATTCTCTTGGCCATCCGACTCATCGGCATATCACCTCATTCAGTAGCGACCTAGACTTTGAAAGACAATGGAATCACCCATTTTTTCGTCGACCATCAGTATCGGGTTCTCGATCTTTGGTGGCATATGAACATCAATCTCTGCTTTGACGTGATCTCGACACTGACATCCAAAATGCACCGCAGGGGGTTCCGAGTTTTGCCATTTTGGACCTTCATGCACGGTTGTTGGGACAATTTTGATAGATAATTCAAGGGAAACTTGAGGTAAGTCACTTGTGATCATTACTACTCCATAATATTGAATTATCATCGAATAATCCGACTAGATTACATGTTTTTGAGGTGTAAATCGGGGGTTTGAACTTAGGGATTTGAAAATAAGATTTGAAGATTTGGAGGTCGAGTTGAGGTCGGATTTTGGTAAAATTAGTACGGTTAGACTCGTGATTGAATGGGCTTTCGAATTTCGTAATGTCAGGTTACGAGACGTGGGCCCCACGGGCAATGTTTGGGTGAAATTTTGGATTTTGATGGAAAATTTATATTTTCTTATGGAATTAATTCTTATCGTTTTTATTGACTTAAACGAATTATTTGTGGCTAGATTCGAGGCGTTTGGAGGCCAATTTACGAGGCAAAGGCATACCAGAGTAAAAGATTACACAGTTTGAGGTAAGTAACACTTCTAAACTTGGTTCTGAGGGTATGAATCCCCGAATTTGGTATGATATAAATTGTTTGGAGGTGACATACACGATAGGTGACAAGCATGTGGACGTGCACCCTATAAATTGTGTCTTGAATAAATCCTGTGCAGTTGTAAGATTAATGAATCATGTTATTATCTGAACATTCTCCACGTGTTAGAGAAATTAAGCTGAGGCTCCTATTAAAGATCCTGTTTAGGCTATGTGCCAATAGTTTGGGACCCATGGGGTCGTGTTATTGTTGAATTAATTGTTCAAAAATATACATTTCACACTCGATAATAATTGTCCATTGTGAGGATATTTATGGGATTGAGTTGCGCGATGCAGCAGGCCATAGTGGCTTTATACGTTATTATTATATGGATCGGGACTGCCCGCCTGCAGCAGGTCTTATAGGCTTTACTATTTTATGGATCGGGGCTGCCCGCCTGCAGCAGGCCTTATAGGCTTTACTATTTTATGGATCGGGGCTGCCCGCCTGCAGCAGGCCTTATAGGCTTTACTATTTTATGGACCGGGGCTGCCCGTCTGTAGCAGGCCTTATAGGCTTTGTTATTATACAGATCGGGACTGCCTGCCTGCAGTAGGCCATATTGGCTTTGTATAACGCTTGGGCTGAAGGAGCCCCTCCGAAGTCTGTACATACCCCCAGTAAGTGTAGATGATCATCGATATTCGGGATGGACTTCCCAGGGCATGGACTTGCCTTACTTACTGCTTATATATATATATTTGGGATGGAGTTTCCCAGGGCATGGACTTGCCTTACCTATTTGTATTGTAATGAGTTTACCAGGACATGGATCTTGATCGTATTATTTATATTTGGGGGATAAATTATCCCAGGGCTGGATTGGCCTTATACGGTACTGAGTGACTGACTGCCAGTTGGTGTGTATTTATATACGGGTTAGAACACCCCTGGGCTGGATTGGCCATAAACAGTACCAAGTGACCGGATAATTTGTGACCAGTATTTACGTGAGGTCTTTTTACTGAGATGTCATATGCCTCATATCATGCAGTATTGATCTATTTCACTTGTATTGAGTTTAACTATTGAACTTGAAAGCATGCCTACATTTCTATACTATTATTTTTACTGGACTGTACTTGCGGAGCTCATCATTTCTTTCAGCCCAGAGGTTAGTCTTGTTACTTATTGAGTTAGTTGTACTCATACTACGCTCTGCATCTCGTATGCATATCCAGGTGCTTTCGGATATGACGACTGCTAGAATTCAGAGTTATTTCTGTTGGAGAGTATCCAAGTAGCTGCTTGACGACCGCAAACTTGATTCCTTTCCTGTTTAGTTATTGTACTGTTCTATACTTCAGACAGTGATGTTTATCAGTCAGACTTTGTATTTATTTATATGCTCATGTAATCAGTGACACCAGGTTTTGGAGTGTTTTACTTGAAATTGTGAGATTTCTTCCGCTGAATTTAATTATCTTGTTTTCAAATTAAAAGATATGATATTTTATTGATATTTTCGGCTTGCCTAGTATTGAGATAGGCGCCATCACGACATGTGAGATTTTGGTTCGTGACAGCTGCAAAGCATCTTCTTCGGCCACACTTCAGCAAGGCTTCAGGTCTTGGTCTTTTGCACACTCTCTGAACTTTGAATTTTTTGTCAGTGCAGACCTTGTTCTATGTCCGCACAATTCATGTGCGGTCCGCACATTGGCTAAAACTCTGCTGGGCTATTTTACTTGATCTGCGACCATAGATGGAATTTAGCGGTCTGTACTTTCTTTTGCGGACTACACTTCATAAGTTATGCGCCCCTTCTTGCCTTGTGAGTCGGAATACTCATTTTTGAGTCGGATTTCATCATGGGAGCTCAAACTTCCAACATTCCTGCAATTTGTGCACTTTCATTAGTTTTGGGAACATAAATCAATACTTTCGGACTAAAACAAAAGAAAAAAGGTGTTAATAAGTAGTCAAAATCCACACTTATCAACTCCCCCAAACTTAAGTCTTTGCTTGTCCTCAAGCAAATAAATTTGTTCCCATCTCCTTAGAGTTAAGGGTAATTTCAGCGAGTCAAAGGTGAGCCATTTACACATCAGTTAGGACCAACAATTACCCACACTACTCATGCATTATTAACAAGGTGACATGTCAATTATTCATGCACATATAGTTCTAATATGACATTTGAGCTTCAAGAATTGACTTTACTCATCAAGGACTCTTGTTCTATCATGTAGGTCATGGTGGACTCCAAACTCTTCCTCTTATACTTTCCATTTGCCAAGCTCACTTAAGAAATTATCACTCAATCTTAAGATTCATGAAAGGTTCACTCGTTTCTCACAAAAGAATGTCACAAGTATGGCTTCAAGTACCATAGGCTTGCCCCTCATGTAGATCGTCACTAATGTAAGCTCACTCAGTTTGAAATCAAGTAGGACTTCTTTCGGGTTGTAATGAAGGCTTTTTGGATTAGGGTAGGATACCATATGGGTAAGTGGTTACACCTTTCCTTAAACACTCTACCTTTTCATTTCTCGGCTCACAATTACCAATTCTTTAGAGGCATTTTCTTTTCATTGGGGACTAGAGAGACTTAACATCACTCTTTCTTGTTCATTTCATTCTTTTTCTCCCTTTTTGATTGCTCATGCTAGGGATCTTTACCTCCTTTTAAATCCATCAACCCTTCCACTTATTCACGTTTTGCATTTTTCTTTTTGTTCTTTTCGTTTTTTGCCTTCTCTTATCATAAAGATCATTTATTTTCTCTTTTTGTGCCTTGATACCTTTTTCAAATTCCTCATCTCTCCCCCAAACATATGTTTTAAGCCACTTGTTTCACAAGAGTGTTAAGGAAAGTCTGGGTGCCAAGAGAGGGTCACGACAAAACGGGTAAAGGCTTATAATATGGTTATCAAATGAGAAAGGCTAGCGGCTCAAAGGGGTTGACTAGGGATAACGACATTGGTTGGCAATAGAAAGCTCAACGGGCCAAGGAAAGCCTACAATCACTACTCAAACCAAGCAAAGCTTAGGATTTCACTTTGAAATACATTTGGGGCAAGTTCTAGACCCTTCGCATGGATACTTGGACTAGCAACAATTCATCTCACCCCTCACGCAACTAGATTGTAAAATAGGATAGAGTCGAGAGCCTACAATGACCACATTCAAGTTTAAAGATCACTATGGTCCAATTAAACCACTCGATGATTACCAAAGTCAACTCAAGAGTCACAAAATCATTAACTAGAGCTATTTCTTTCAAAAAATCTTGTCTCTAACCATAAGCACGTAGTTAAGTGTGTTGGTACCAATTGAATCATGATTAACTCTTCGAGAATGACTTGATTAGGTAGTTGTTATTCATTACTACTACTATTATTACCTAAACACGAAAACGGACTCATTTCCTTAAGAAGGTTGTCACGCCATCCAGCGTTGGGACGAGTCACCCGGTTCACACAACAACTACCTTTGGAAAGAACCGTGGTGTTAAGAAAATCTAAGGCTTATTATCTACTAAAGCATAAAAAGAAGCTACCTAACAAAAAACGAACTAATATGCAAAAAATAAAGAAGCTAATAAACAAAAACTACTAAAGAGAGATAAATATACATAAGAAAAGAGAGAGAAGCTAGATAAATACAAATAAGAAAAGAAATATTATCATCAAATTATTACAGACCAAATATATCAAAGTGTACCAATGTGTCAAATAAACCCCCCCCCCCCCCCCCGAATAAAAGTAAGCATTATCCCCAATGCTTAGCAAAATAAGAGTAAAAGAGGAGAGGATGAAGAAAACTCCCTAAGGATCCTTGGACATCTCAGTGTCCCTAGCAATGTCATCTCCCCCAGGGTCAGCCAACTGAATCTCATCATCATCAAATCTAGGTGTGGCTGGGTTGTTGAACATCTCATGCACTACCTCAGCAGTGTCGGCAGCAAGGTTTGGCTCGTCAGACTGGCCAGCTGGTGCTACCGGTGCAGATAGTACTGAAGGATCTGGGGCAGACTGGTGCGGGTCAGTAGCATATCAAAAGGAAGATCTCCAGCTGTAGCAAGTCTAGTCACCTCCCGCCGGAGCTTGTCCACTGATTTCTTGCTGACCTGGGACTTCCTCATCTTCTTTACTTCCTTTCCCAACTCCTCAATCACTGACCTGAGCTGTACCAAGGTGTCCATAATCGTCTTTTGATTCTCCAAAATCTTCTTTAGTGTCTCATCAATGTTAGAAGAAGCATGTGGTGCCTAAGAAGTGGACTACGCTACAACAGTACTAGATAAGTTAGACAACTTAGAAGTAGCTGTTTGCATCCAGTTGTTGAGACTCGCCAATGCTTGGGAGACTCACAGAGCAGATAGGGGAACTGTGGCTTTAGAGTAACTCTAGGGGTTGTGGTAGGGGCTGAAGATAATGGTGGGGGCATAGCAATAGTACTGATAGAAGGCTCAGTAGAGGTGGATGGAAGATCAACTGCCTCAAAAGCCACCACTATTGGCTCATCAGACTGGCATGTGGTGGTAGAAGGCTGGACTTTCTTCTTTGGGTTGCTCGCACACATCAGAGAATACCAGTCGAATGGCTTCTTTGGCTTCACCTTGGTGTCAAAATCCCTCAGCTCTACCTTTGCATGAATAAGGTACTCTGTGATAGTGTTGGGATAAGGGTAGGCCGAGCTGTCCTGCCGTTCAATCACTGAAATGTTGGCCGACATCACGACACCCACATTGATTGGGTAACTAGCTATGATGAAAGCCACAAGCACTGCCAATGGGATATGAAGATGAGTCTCATTCTGGTATGGATACAACCTGCTACAAACAAAGGTTTGCCACCTTTTGCCTCAAACCTCAAAGTACTCCGTTGAATGGGAACCCCAGCGGTAATCTATGGTGGTGGTGGCCCTGGTGATGCTAAAATCTCAGCCAACTAAGGTCGGACTTCTTCCTTCACTGTGCACTTCTCCAGATATTCCTTCTGCTTAACATCCTCGAATCCCAAATACGCATTTATCATATGCTGATCAAACCTCACCTTGAGGTTGCGTACTTTGGTCACATTCGTCCCTTTCATTATATGAGCCACACTGGCATAAAATTCACGGATGAGGTATTCTTTGGCATCCTCTACTCTCTCGGTGAACAACATCCACCCCTTTCGTTCCCTAAAGTGTCTCAATATAGTTGGGTTGTATTTCTCCAAGCCTTTCAACAAAAACTGTCGCTCAAGAGTTAGCGACCTCATTGGCCACCACGTACGAAAACTAGTGAAGGTGGCCAAGCTGACAAAATGATCCTCCCAAACCTATTTATTCTTTCATCTTTCAAGCCCTGTAGCTGTGGCATCTCCCCCTCTTCTATCATTGGGGATGTCATGTGTAACTTGTGCCTCAAGGACTGGTGTAGCTGATGGCTCAGAAGCCTGACTAGCACTCTCCGATCCCTCGGAGGTGCTGTGAGATGAAGACAGCTCATCCCTGAGCTAGTATCTCCCCTGCGGCCTCGACTGTGTGGTCGTCTGCTCCTCCTGGATAGAGGCTGAGTTTCCCTCTTACACCTCTCTAGACGGGACATAGGAGCTGGACTCAGAAAGGCATGCACCTTTCCCTCTGGCGGCTATTATTTTCTTTCTTATTGTCTTGGGCTGGCCGAAGGGGCAAGGCACTTTTGCCTCGACCCCGAGAAGATTCACCTCGTCCCTTTGAAGTGTTGCCTCGGCCTTTTGATCGAACCATTGTCTGTATCAAGCAGAGGAGATTGTTAGTTGCAATTTATTATTCAAACACATATAGGAGACATGTAGGTAAGGGAGAAACAATTGGACACAATGGGGTTGAGAAGTTGAGTCATGCCTGCAGGATAAGGGATCTGCAGGTCCGCATAATTTGACCTGCGACCGCAGATGGGAACTCGCGATCCGCACATTTCTGTTGTGCGGCCACAGAAGGGAAGTGCGATCCGCACATTTGAGGTTGTGGCCGACGTACTGAGTCCCAAAATTATGAACTCTCTGATGATAGAGAAATGGTCAATCTGTGGCCGTAAGAGGAAATCTATGGTCCGCATAATTTGACCCGCGGCCGCAGATTCCTGCCTCACATAAGCTTCAAAACAATCAGAATCTGCGGACCGCACAATTCAAGTGTGGCGGCAGAATTCAAAAAATTACGAGCAGATAACTTTTTATTCTAAGATTTTTCAATTTCTTGCACAAATAGGCATGGCAATATTGTAAAAGCATGAAATTTCACTAACCCAATCCTAATATAGCATGTATCAAGTTAACCCTGTTCAGATCTACCCTACATGGACACACAATTGAACTCTAATAACAGATGGCCTAAAAAGAACTAAAAAATCTACAAATTAAACTAACATAAAAATTAACATGAAATTGAAGCATACCAAATAGAGTGAATGCACTGAGTGATTAATATAGGTGGTTGTGTGTGTGGACAATTGAAATCTCTAAGAAAATTTATTAGGGTAACAGTGTTTTTCAAATTGGGAAAAGAGTAAAATGAGGTTTCTTGTTCTATTTATACCAACAATTTTGAGAAGGGGGAAGAGATGAGTGCGCCGCACATTTTCATGTGCGGTCCGCACCCTGAGGATTCTTAGAACCTAATCTGCGGTCCGCACATTTTCAGGTACGGCCATAAATTTCACGTCCGGTCACAAATCGACCTTCACACTGACAAGCTTAAACTTCAGAGAGATGGTATTTTTGATGTTTCAAATATGTGGTCCGCAAGAGAAATGTGCGGCCGCAATGCTCATCTGCTATGGCACATAAAAAAGTGCAATCCGCACAAATAAAGTGCGGTCCGCACTCTTTTGAACACTTAGCCATATTTTCGTCCACAATTCTTGTAAATCACACTCATCCCTGTAGCATACTTCAAATCAAGATAGAACACAAATAACACCTAACTACAAAAAGAAAAAGGAAAAGAAACATTGGTTGCCTCCCAAGAAGTGCCTGATTTAACGTCGCGACATGATGCAAAAAACCCTCAAATGAAGTGAAGGACCGCCATCACATGGCTGTCTCCAAACTTGCCCAAGTAGTGCTTCAACCGGTGATCATTGACTCCAAATACTTCATTGTTTTTGTTCTTCAAGTCTAATGAACCAAAAGATGTCACACCCACAATTTCAAAAGGACCGCTCCATTTGGATTTTAGCTTCCCGAAAAACATCCTCAACCTTGAGTTAAACAACAATACAAGAATGCCCACCTTGAACTCTTTGTTCCAAATGTATTTGTCATGAAGATATTTCATATTTTCTTTGTACAAGGACGAACTCGCATAAGCATGGCACCGAAACTCATCCAATTCATTCAAATGTGCAACCCTCAAGTTAGCAGCTACATCCCAATCAAGATTCAACTTCTTTAGAGCCCACATGGCCTTGTGCTCTAGTTCCACCGGAAGATGAAAAGCTTTCCCGAATACTAACCAGTATGGTGACATTTCGATAGGTGCTTTGTAATCCATCCGATAATCCCATAATGCATCATCAAGCTTCTTGGACTAATCCGTCCGATTAGCATTCACTATTTTGGACAAGATACTCTTTATCTCCATGTTGGAGACTCCCACTTGCCCACTAGCTTGTGGGTGATAGGGAGTCGTGATTTGTGAGTAACACCATACTTGCTAAGTAAAGTGTCGAAAGACTTGTTGCAAAAATTTGACCCTTCATCGCTTATAATTGCACGTGGAGTACCAAACCTTGTGAAAATATTCTTCTTCAAGAAAGCCACCACGCTTCTCGCCTCATTTTTGGGTAAAGAAACGGCCTCAACCTATTTGGACATGTAATCCACCGCGACCAAGATACAGGTGTTTGCATAAGAACTCACAAAAGGGCCCATGAAGTCAATAACCCACACATCGAAAATATCAATCTCCAAAATGATTGTGAGAGGCATTTCGTTTTTCTTTGAGATTCCACCGGCCCGTTGACATTCATCATATCTTTTCACTAACTCACTAGCATCTTTGTAAAGAGTAGGCCAATAGAAACTACAACTAAGCACTTTGGCCATCGTTCTTGGTCCACCATGATGACTACCATATGGCGAAGAATGACAAGCCCCAAAAATTTCACCTTGCTCTTCTTCTGGTACATATCTTCTAATCACCCCACCCGTGCAAATTCGGAAAAGGTATGGTTCATCCAAATAATAATCTTGACAATATCGTTTGAGCTTCTTCCTTTGGCTTGAAGAGAACTTAGCCGGAATGATTCCATACACAAAAAAATTTGCTAAATCCGCCAACCATGGAACCTCTTTCATTGAAATTGCCAAGAGTTTCTCATCGGGGAAAGAGTCATTGATCTCAAGGCCATCATGCGGCCTCCCCTCCTCCTCCAAAAGAGACAAGTGGTCTGCCACTTGGTTTTCACTACCTTTTCTATCTTGGATGTCAATATCCAATTCTTGTAACAAGAGCACCCATCCAATCAATCGAGCTTTGGAGTCCTTTTTTGTCATAGGATAACGAAGGGCCGCATGATCTGTTTGGACAATAACTTTTGTACCTATCATGTACGGGCAGAACTTCTCAATTGCAAACACAATAGCAAGGAGCTCTTTCTTCATAACGGTATAGTTGACTTGGCCACTATTCATGATCTTACTATCATAGTAGACTGGATGAAAAATATTGTTGATGCGTTGCCCCAAAATAGCCCCAACAGCTATATTGCTTTCATCACACGTGAGTTCTAAAGGCACACTCTAATTTGGAGCGATGATGATGGGAGTAGTTGTCAACTTGAGCTTCAACAATTCAAAAGCTCTCATGCAATCATCATTGAAATTAAACTTAGCATCCTTCTCAAGAAGCTTGCACAACGGGTTCACCACCTTAGAGAAATCTTTGATGAAGTGTCTGTTAAAACCCGCATGGCTTAAGATACTCCGCACACCCTTCACCGAAGTTGGGGGTGGAAGCTTAGAAATCACCTCAATCTTTGCCTTGTCAACTTCAATTCCATTCTTTGAGATTTTGTGGCCAAGGAAAATACCTTCCTCGACCATGAAATGGCATTTCTCCCAATGGAGCACCAAATTTGTTTCTTCACATCTAGCTAACACTTAGTCCAAATTTGGAAGACGATCATCAAAAGAATCTCCAACCATCATTAAGTCATCCATGAAAACTTCAAGGTAGTACTCCACCATGTCTGTGAAAATAGCCATCATACACCTTTGAAAAGTCGTCGGAGCATTGCACAAACCAAATGGCATCCGCTTGAAAGAAAAAGTACCATAGGGACATGTAAATGTTGTTTTCTCTTGATCTTCCAGATAAGTGAGAATTTGGTTGTAGCCCGAGTACCCATCAAGAAAGTAATAGAAAGCACGACCGGCCAATCAATCGAGCATTTGGTCTAAGAAAGGAAGTGGAAAGTGATCCTTCCTTGTGACTTTGTTGAGCTTGCGATAGTCCATAAACACTCTCCAGCCAGTCACTGTTCTAGTAGGAATCAACTCATTCTTGTCATTGGTGACCACCATCATGCCCCCCTTCTTTGGGACACATTGAACCAGAGAAGTCCATGAACTATCAGATATGGGGTAGACAACCCCGGCATCTAACCACTTGATAATCTCCTTCTTGACAACTTCTTGCATAGCCTCATTGAGTCTCCTTTGATATTCAATAGATGGTTTGACACCATGCTCCAACATATCACCAACAATGATTGTAACACTTGTTTCACCAACAATAACATCGGCCACCAAGTCCACAAAAGAACACACCTCATTGCTATTTGGTTGCCGTATGGACTTACACACATGGAACACCATGTTTTCATCACCAACCCGGAAAGTGAATTCTCCGGCTTCAACATCACAAAGTGCCTTACTCGTAGAAAGGAAAGGTCTCCTAAGAATAATTCGCACTTCATAATCAACCTCACAGTCTAGAATGACAAAATCCGCCGTAAGAATGTATTTATCAACAACCAAAACATCTTCAATCACTCCCATGGGCCTCTTCATAGTACGATCATCCATTTGCAATCTCATAGAGGTGGGTCTTGGTTGCCCAATTCTCAAAGTCTTAAAAACCGAATAGGGCATCAAATTTATACTTGCCCTAAGATCACAAAGAGCTTTAGCAATTTGGGCACTTCCAATTGTACAAGGAATCGTGAAAGCACCAGGATCCTCTAACTTAGGAGCCATTGGATGCATAATTGCACTAACTTGATGAGTGACTTTGATGGTTTCAAAATTCAATGACCGCTTCTTTGTTACAATATCCTTCATAAACTTTGTATAACCGGGTATTTGTTCCAAAGCTTCAACTAATGGCACATTGATTGAGAGACTCTTCATCATTTGAATGAACTTCTAGAATTGATTCTCACCATTTTTCATGGCAAGTCTTTGAAGGTATAGAGGTGGGAGCTTAGGTAATGGTGCCTTAGACTTTTGTACTACCGGCTCCGGTATGTTAATAATGGGTTCCCTCTATGATTTCACCTTTTCTTGAGTCTCTTCCACATTATCATCAATATCAATCCGAACTTCATCATTAGGCTTGAGGTGGGTTCATTCCCGCCTCTTCCGCTTCTTGTGATAACCACCATGGCATACCCCGTGTTGTTACCACCCTTTGATTTTTCCACTGTGTCACTTGGTAGTGCCCCCTTAGGACGAGAATTTAAAGCTTGAGAGATTTTCCCCATTTGGACTTCGAGGTTTCGGATTGATGTGTTGTGTGAGGCAAGTTGGGCATCCGAATCGGCATTCTTTTCCATCATTTACTTGAACATATTTTCAATATGTCCCATCTCATTATTTGAAGAACTCGAACCATGGGAAGAATAAGGAGGTAAGTTGCTTGGTTGTTGGTACATTGGGGGCCTTTGAAAACCCGACCCCCGGTTGCCTTTATTGTTGCTCCATCCGCCTTGATTGTTACCTCCCCAATTTCCTTTGTTGTTTCCACTCTAATTTTCTTGATTATTGTTGTTATGCCAATTCCTTCATTGTTGCCTCCACTCCAATTTCCATGGTTGTTAGAATTCCAATTGCCTTGATTGTTTTGTGGTCGCCATTTTTGTTGGCTTGGGCCTTGGAAGTTGTTTCTTTGCCCTTGAAAATTATTCACATATTGCACTTCCTCTGATTGTTCATTATAGGAAACATCTTGCTCAAAACTACTATCTTCTTGCACATAGTTCTCCACTCAATTTTGCACTTGTGGACCCTTGGTCCTCCCCTTGTTCACCATCATGTTCACTCCCTCCATAGCATTGACTTGCTTAGGAGTTTGCACTTGATTTAGTTGGGCCTTTGCTAGTTGAGTCATGATAGTTGTCAATTCGGCAATGGCTTGCCCATGGTCTTGCAATTCTTTGTGAAGGTGGATCATATTCGGATCACCTTGTGGAACATTGGCCCGGGATTGCCAAGCCGATGACGTTTCTGCCATCTCATCCGAAATCTCACACGCCTCCGCATATGGCGTAGTTATAAAGTTTCCACCGGTTAGTTGATTCACTACACATTAGTTGGTTGTGTTAATCCCACGATAGAAGGTATGTTGAATCATATTTTCCGTCATATCATTGTTGGTACATTCCTTGACCATAGTTCTATAGCACTCCCATATCTCGTGTAGTGGTTCATTCGGCTCTTGCTTGAATGCCAAGATCTCATCTCAAAGTGTAGCCATGTGTTTGGGAGAGAAAAACTTAGTAATGAACTTTATTGCCAACTCATCCCAAGTGTGAATTGAATGGTTTGGCAATCATTCCAACCAATCTAAAGCTTTCCCCCGTAAAGAGAAGGGAAAAAGCCTTAGCCTCAATGCATCCTCGGAGACATTTGTTTGCTTGCTCCCCCAACAAGTGTCCACAAACCCCTTAAAATGTTTATACACATTTTGTGTTGGAGCACCGGTGAAGAAACCCCATTGCTCAAGCAAAGTAAGCATCACATTAGTGATTTGGAAGTTGTCCGCCCTAATACGTGGAGGGACTATTGCACTAGCATAACCTTCGTTGGGTAATATCCGGTGTGGAGCCGCTCATGGTGGAGATGGAGGTGGGGGTGTGCACATTGTCATGAGGTACCCGGCCTCTCTGATTGGCTTGTTGCTCATGAGGTACCTCCTTTACTTGCTCCTCATCCGCATCCAAATCCACCAAAGGAATATTTTCGAGCTCATTGTTCGCCATGGTTGTACCTAAGATTTCTCACACAAGTTAGTAACATGGAAGAAAAAGAATATATTCCAAAAACAAACCCAAATATATATCTAACACCATTTTAACTCCCCGACAATGGTTCCAAAAATTGATCCACGTCCAATCTGCACTCAATAGTGAGTGGAAACGGTCGTTGGAAGAATAGTACCCAACAAAAGTCGGGTTCGATTTCAACATGCAATTACTATGGGTGTTAGGAGTATATATTCGACGAAAGTAAATGGAATAACTAAATTATGCTTCCAAACAATAGGTTTTGATTTCTTTTCTAATTTTACTTTAGACATTACAAGCTAAGAAAAGAAAGTAGAAGCGAATGAATGTTTTTCGTATTTTTTCCAATAGTTAAAAAGCCTAGGTATATGACCATAACCTAGGTGTTCATCTAATGGGTTAAATATATTCACACTTATTTTGTTGATTGGGATGTATTATAGCTCTCAATTCTACGTTACCCACTTAATACCTCTCGGTAAGAGATGATTTTGCCCAATTTGCCTTTCTCAAGCCCAAATGGATATCAAACTAAATAGTTGATATGAGCTCAAGTCGGGTTCTCATTATCTCTAATTTGGGCCCTTTAATTAGGCTAATCAAACCCTCAATTAGTCCAATTCCTTGTTAGCGAAGTTATCCTAGACTAGGTCCCTCTTTCTCAAGTAGAGACCAAGCCAAAAAGGCATGAATCAATGTTTGCAACCATTAATTCTAAAATTGAAGTATGAACTAAGCTAAATAATCAACACTTAATCATAAACAAGTACTTAATTAAATACCCATAAGGTTTACACACTAGGATTGGGTCACAACCCTAGTAAGAATCTAGCTACTTATGGTGAGAATTGAAGAAAACAAAGAAGAAATGATAATTAAACTCATAATCTAAGATTAAAATGATAAAATATGATGTTTAAGACCTAAAATAATCACATACTTCCTAAAATGGCAAAATGTAACGGTTACAGCAGCTCAAACTTTGAAACTTGACCTAAAAATGTGAAACTCGTTTATTTATAGTAGCCCAAAATTCGCTAACAAAAATGCCCCTCGGGAGGTTCTGCGGCCGCACAATTCTATATGTGGTTCGTAGATATCTTCAGCTGGCAGGGTCTTGGATTCTGTAGCCGCACAATTCTGGATTGCGACTGCAAAGCATCTTCTACGGCCGCACAATTCTTGTGCGGTCCGCACTTCAGCAAGGCTTCAGGTCTTGGTCTTTTGCACACTCTCTGAACTTTGAATCTTTTGTCAGTGCAGACCTTGTTCTACGGTCGCACATTGGCTAAAACTCTGCTGGGCTCTTTTACTTGATCTGTGGCCGCAGATAGAATCCGCGGTCTGCACTTTTTTCTGCGGCCACAGAAATCCTTCTGCTGATCGCACTTCGCAAGTTCTGCGCCCCTTGTTTCATATGGGAGCTCTAACTTCCAACATTCTTGTAATTTGCACACTTTCATTAGTTTATGGAACATAAATCAATACTTTCGGACTAAAACAAAAGCAAAAAGGTGTTAATAAGTAGTCAAAATCCACACTTATCACGTACATCATGGTAATTATGACTCGGTTGATTCTGTGGTACTGTGTAGTTATTTAGTCTTATTTTATCCAAATAATTCCTACGTGTTAGAGTAATTGAGTTGTGATTCATGTTAGAAATCATGTTTGAGCTATGTGCTTATTCTGTTGAGACCCACTGAGGTCCATTCTGCTGTTGAGTTATTTGCTTAAGTTGCAATTATGTACTCAGTCATATTTATTCACTGCATATCATATCACAGTCTCTGTTATCATTTACTGTTACATCATGTTATCATTGTTTAGGATGAGTGGTATGAGATTTGTGAGCTCGTATTGATGACTGAGTTGGGGTCTGAGAGCCGGATTATAAGTGATATCGTGGATCGGACTGCACGCCGTAGCAGGCCTTATAGGCTTTATATTAGCGCTTGGGCAGGATCCGCCCCTTCTGAGTCTGACATACTAGCACTGAGCGCAGGCACCCGTACAATGTTGAGTGATTGCGTGTGATGAGTGAGAGTTTGAGATAGATATTTTGAGTACTATGAGAGTGTGAGTCCCTGGGATTATCAATGTGATGCATTACATTTGACATGTAGGTATAGAGATGTAACATTCCTCATGCTAGTTGTACTTGGCATATTTTCTTAGTATTGAGCTTAAATTGTTGAACTTGAAAGCATGCCTAAACTTTTGTATTGCGTACGAGCTGAATATGGAAGTTCTCTAAGTTATTACTATCATTAGCTTGTTATATCTGTGTAGTCATTATTTTGATTTGGACTGTATCTTTCTGAGCTCGTCACTGCTTTCAGCCCAAGGTTAGTCCTGTTACTTATTGAGTACATTAGGTCGGTTGTACTCATACTACATTCTGCTGCACACCTGGACGCATTGGTTGCTAGAGTGGTGATAGTACATGTTCGGAGACCTCGAGATAGCTGCTATGACGCCCACATACCTTGACTCTCCTTCCTTTCATTTTATTTCAGTACTGTTCTATATTCTCAAATAGTTGTACCAGTATTTTAGACTATGTTGATATTAGTAGCTCATGCACTCGGTGACACCAGGATTTTGGGATTTGTTGTAGTAGAATTGCAGTTGTATTTATCAGTTATTTATGAGACTTTCCATTGTTGAACTTACTAAACCATGTTTTTAACTCAATTCATAGTTGTTATGTGATTGTTGGCTTGCATAGTAATGTGTTAAGCGCCATCACGACAGGTTGAAATTTTGGGTCGTGACATAGACTTTCGTCAAAACTTTTAAGACAGACATTTAACAGCAGGATTGGCCCAATTCTTTCCTAATCAATTTTCCAAAAAACAAAGAAGAAAAGAAAACTATCTAGTTTGACCTTTCAGAGGAAAAATGCTATCAATATTAGCCAATTCATAAAATGCTATCAATATTAGTCCAGTTGGCTATTTGTATGTTTCTCCCTCTCTTTAGTCTACCCTCCCCCTCCCTTCTTTTTCTCTTTGTAGAGTAAGGGCAATATATTCTAAACTTATGGATTCCAGAAAAGTTCCAATACATTGTTGTTGACAAAGCTTTCTCATATTTGCTACTATCTTGCTAGGGCTATTCCTATTGAATGAGTATAAGTAGATACTTTAGTTTAGTAAATGACTTGTGTGGTAGTCTCCTCCCAGAATAGAAAAGTTTGAAGGAAACTTTGTTGATAATAGATCCTATAGTAGCAAACAAACATGTAATGCAACTATTGTATAACATAAGTATAGACTCGGTGTTTCTAGAAAAAAAAAAATTTGTTTTGAGTTGGTATTATTAGAATAGACTGGATACATCTCAAGGAGTTTGAATCTTAATTTTCGGATGATTTGGTTGAGATTTGAGGTAGTTTGAATTGAAATGTGTACCAAATTCGAAGTAGAATATGAACATAAAAGAAGATGATACGTGAAAATTCATACAGATAAAACAAGTGATCTGCATGAAACCTATCTCTCTTTAAGATTAAATTTCCTCTCACCGAAAGCTGAACATGGCAAGGAAATCGAAGACAGGGGAAGAGGGAAGAGACCGCAAGAGAGTGTACCTGATCTCATAGTAGAGAAGAGAGGGATTCCCTGATCGGGGGATGCCAAAAATATGAAAAACTTCAATGAATTGCAAGGAATTCTGACATTGGAAGTTGAGCCAACAAGCAGTAAAGGAATCACAAGTTACATTGATGCCCATCAACAATCGATATAGTATAACAATAGATTAGAACTCAAGTAAATCATCATGGGACATGGTGGAGGAGGACACAGAGAGGAATACAATGATAGGTAATCCTAAAACCCTAGAAATGAATTCAAAATCGAATAGCTCCCAGAGTAAGGTAGTGGGTACGCCTCTTGCTAAAAATGGACGTGACCTAACAACTCAAGGGAGTGCTAGAACCAATGTTAAGATAACCATGGAGGATGTTCAAGATGAAATTGAGTATTGGAGTATAGTTGTGATTTTCTTTGTATTGGGGTCTAATCCTCTTCAATCTATGATGGACGGATATTTCAGAAGAATATAAAAGACATAGGGGATTGACAAAGTAGCTAAGGTGAATCGAGGAGTATTCTTAGTAAGATTCCGCAGCATTAAGGATAAGGGAGAAGGCAATGGAGGAAGGGGTTCAAATATTTGATCGGAAGTCAATAGGTTGTAAATCCATGGAAACCAAAAATTGAGGTTACCAAAGAAAAGATGGATAAAGTACCATATGGATCAGGTTTCCTGGTCTAGTAATCAAGTATAGGGAGAAAGTTGATCTGACTAAGATTGCAAGCTTAGTTGAAAATCCGTTAAAGAAGACAATGCTGCCACTCACAAAGAGAGATTGACATTTGCTAGAATACTAGTAGAAATTATTCACGTTCAGAGGATGAGCATGCGGAACACCTGCGAACGGTACTCCAAACCCTCCGTGATAGTAAATTATATACTAAGTTTTATAAATGTGAGTTCTGGTTGAAGTTTGTAGCATTCTTGGGGCACATTGTATCCGATAGAGGTATAAAGGTAGACACTTAGAAGATTGCGGCTGTGAAATCTTGGCCTAGACCTACTACTCCGACAGAGGTTTATAGCTTTCTAGGCTTAGCAGGATACTACCGGAGGTTCGTAGAGGGTTTTTCTTCCCTTTCGGCACCATTGACGAAGTTGACATAAAAAGTAACTTAGTTTTAGTGGACAGAGGTTTGCGAGCAGAGTTTCCAAGAGCTTAAGAACAGGTTGACCTCAGCGCCAGTTCTAACACTTCTAGAGGGTCCAAATGGTTATGCCATGTATTGTGATGCCTCAGGTATCGAGTTAGGATATGTCCTAATGCAACATGGGAAGGTAATTGAGTATGTTTCAAGGCAGTTAAGGAAGCACGAGCAGAATTATCCGACCCACGACCTCGAGATAGCCACAGTTGTCCATGTATTTAAGATATGGCAGCATTATTTATATAGAGTTCATGTTGATGTATTTACAGATCATAAAAGCCTGCAATATATCTTCAAACAAAATGAGTTGAATTTACGAGAGAGGCGATGACTTGAGTTATTGAAAGATTACGATATTAACATTCTCTACCATCCAGGCAAAGCTAATATGGTAGCAGATTCCTTAAGTCGCCGATCTATGGGTAGCTTAGCACATGTAGAGGCCGAGAAAAGATAATTAACTAGAGAGATTCATCAATTGACTTGTTTGGGGGTTCGGTTAGTAGACTCTGGAAATGGTGGAGTTGTACTCCAAAATTATCTCTCATAGCTGAAGTAAAGGAGAGACAGTACGAGGACCTAGAGTTGGTCGAGTTGAGAGAGCGAGTTCCGCAGCAGAATAAGTCGTTGTTAGAGCTCAAGGGAGATGGGGTTCTTAGATACAGGGGTCGTTTGTGTGTTCTAGATGTGGCAGGGCTACGAGACAGTATTATGTCAGAGGCACATTATTCGTGGTACTCCATTCATCCTAGGTCGACGAAGATGTATCATGACATTAAGGATGTGTACTGGTAGAACGATATGAAGAAGAACATTGCTGAGTTTGTCGCTCAGTGTCCTAGTTGCCAGCAAGTGAAGGTAGAGCACCAGAAGCTCGGAGGGCTAATGCAGACTATAGATATCCCGACGTGGAAATGGGAGGCAATAAACATGGACTTTATCATGGGTTTACCTCGTTCTCATCATAAGTTCGATTCCATATGGGTGATAGTCGATAGGCTCACAAAATCAGCTCATTTCCTACCGGTCAGATCTACACACACTATGCAAAGTTATATATTAAGGAGATAGTATGGCTATACGGAGTACCGGTATCTATTATATCTGACTGTGGGGCCTAGTTTATAGCATATTTTTGGAGGTGATTTTAGAAAGGTCTAGGGAGTCAGGTGAATCTCAGCACAACTTTTCATCCACAGACTGATGGACAAGCCGAGCGCACAATTCAAACGCTCGAGGATATGTTAAGAGCATGTGTGTTAGATTTTAAAAGAAGTTGGGATGAACATTTATATCTTATCGAGTTTGCATATAATAACAGTTACCACTCTAGTATCCAGATGGCTCCGTACATGGCTTTGTATGGGCGTAAGTGCATATCTCCTTTAGGGTGGTTTCATGTTGGAGAATCTGGGTCATCTTCTTGGTAATTTTCATTCATTTTCTTGTGTTAAATGTCTCGACAATCCAAAGAAGAAGGATTCATAAGTCCATTACAAATTAGTGGCATACTTCTCATAGAACTATGAATAAGTGAGACTAGAAAGGGAAGTTATATTAGTCATCCCTACACTTATCTTGAATTAATATCAAAATTCATTTAGTAAGGAAGTTATATAAAAAGGCAAAGCCAAGAACGAAGGTGAGAGAATTTGGAAATTCATACGAGACTCCATATTATAATAGCAATGGGATTTTGCAAGGGAGTAGGGTGCAATCCTTCTCAAGAATATCATATGAATATTTCCCTACTCCAGGTATGTTAAGGTTAAGCCTTTCCTTCATTTTGGTATGATCTCGTAACTATATGCATTTGATAACGAGGCATAAAGAGAAGTTCATACTTCCGAATTTATATACATTATCCTAATCTCATAAGTTACAGTATTTTCCCATATCAGGACTTCATATTCAATTGAATATTTTCTTCTTCCAGTCAAGAGAGCAGAGGGTCTATATATATATAGTATTACAGTATTTTTACTACCATCGAGCTATAATCGATGGGAAGGCCCCTATTGGGCAACCTCTGATCAGATGGTAAGTTATATACCGAGCCTACTGTGGTCGAGCGCCTATGAGCGAGCCCAGAATGGCTGAGATATAGAGCGTAGTATGGCCGAGCGCCTATGAGCGAGCCTACTATGTCGGAGCAGTTACATGTTCCGAGTCTTATAGGGCCGGACACTTATTTTACTTACTATATTGAGAGAGTTGAGTCAGTATCAGCAGGTAAGTATATCTCTAGATCATCTTTGACTCCCAGTTACTTTCAGTTATTATATTATCAGTTCAGTTTCAGCTTTCAGTTATTTTATTGCCTTGCATACTCGGTACATTATTTTGTACTGACGTCCCTTTTTCTAGGGATGCTGTATTTCATGCATGCAGGTTTGGACAGACAGGCGGGTAGACCTCCTCAGTAGGTGTTACCTGAGTTCAGCTTTATCGGTAAGCTCCACGTCCTTCGGAGTTGCCGGGTCTAGATGTTTTGTGTACATCTTGTGTATATATGTATATAGATTATTGGTAGGTCGGGGCCCTGTTCCGATCACGGTACATCCATCAGTAGAGGGTTGTAGACATAACCTGTCAGTTAGTACAGTATGTTGGCTTGTAGGCCTTGTATGTATATTTTGTTGGTTTGTCAGCTGTAGTAGTTATGACGGCCTTGCCGGCCCAACTTTATATTGATGTTTAGTCAGTGTTGGTTTCCATTCAGTTTTATATTTGCTTCGCAAATTGTCTTGCAATGTGGCCCATGGACAAAGTATGACATTATATGTTCAGATTCCCTTAGTCGCAAGTTGGTATGCAAGGATATGTGAGGCACCGGGTGCCGGTCTCGCCCCCAGGTTCAGGGTGTGACAAAGCCCAACTTAACCCATTATTTTTTATAGCTCATTCTAACTCATGAAGTTTACTTATTTCTTGTGTTACATTGTAAAGAACCAATAATAACTACATAAATAGATATAAATCAAAGTTTGTACAAAAAATTGTCTGGGTTATTTTTCTCTAAAAGATTTAATCAACAAAGTTTTCTGAAAATTTTGTGTGGCTGGAATGCTCTTTTCTAAATGAATTTTTTATAAGACACTTCCAACATCAACAAAAAAACTTCAACTAGCCAAACCTTTATCTTGCACAAAAATTTTCTTCAAAAAGATTTTCTAAAACATTGTATTCTTTTTTTTCAGCCGCTATTTTCTTTGCTTTTTTTCTTCTTTCTTATATACTTTTAAATATTTATTTAGTTTTAAAAAGTTAATAAAATCTCATCAATAGTTGAGTGTAAGATTAATCCATATGTGTTTCTTAGCTAAAAATTTAAAATTAGATATATAGCAATTCATCGTCAGTGAATGGAATGAATAAATTATGAAGAAGCTAAGAAAGTAGGGAACATACATATGTGTATAAAAGGTAAACAACTTTGTTTATGCAACAAAAGCATGGTTCTAAAGCATGGGTCAAGTTGGGCGGGTTGGGTTATGACCCATTATTTAGCCCATCTTAACCCAACCCATCCTAGCCCAAGTACACTTTGGGCTAAGTTGGGAAATGACCCATTTATTGACTCAACCCATCTTGACTCGCCCAAATTCAGCCCAACCCGCCCATTTGTCGCTCCTATTCTACACCTCAGTATTCAATTGCTCTAAATGAGGAAATACATGGTGAGTTCACGGGGAAAAGGGGATTGAGACAAGGAACCTATTTCCTCCTTCTCTTTGTTATAAGTATGGAGTAGTACACAAGGAGCATGAAGAGGGTAACGACAATAGAGGGGTTTGCATTTCACCCATAATATAAAGGTCTGGGGCTAAATCACCTCTGTTTTGCAGATGATATGTTTATCTTCAGTAAAGAGGAGTTCAATTCATTGCTGCTCATGCTAAGGGGACTCAAAACTTTTTCAAATGCATCAGGATTGTGCACAAATAATGCAAAATAAAATATTTTCACTACTAATATAGAGGATCAGGTGGCAGATGATTTATGCATGTGAGCTGACAGGGTACACAAGAGGAAAACTTCCATTCAGATATCTGGGAGTTCCTATATTAGCAAAGAAACTATCTGCAGTAGAGCCTATATATGTTAGTGGACAAAATGACATGTAAAGTGAAAACTTGGGGGATAGTCCAGTTAATCAATTTAGTACTGCTGCACATACACTCATACTGGGCATCCATGTTTATTCTGCCCAGGAAATTGATAAAGCAAATAGTTGCTATATGCAGGAGATCTTATGGAGTTGACACATCCATGCTAATAAATCTCCTCTGATAAATTGTTGACTGCATTGTGTGGAATGAAGCTGCTGTAGAAAAAATATGTATGGAATATTGCCAAAAAAACTGACAACCATGGGTAAAGTGGGTGAATCACATCTATATAAAGGGCCAAAATTGGTGGCAGTGTGAAGTGCAACAAGATAACAGCTAGTATTGGAAGAAACTTTGTGGAATCAATGCTTATCACCCTGAGCATAGGATCTATGTATAGGAAGACAAATTGTAAAGATAGATCATGGCTGGAAGATATACTAAAGAGAGGAGATGTATAGATGAGGCTGAATAGGAGTAGACAGTAAAGTGGAGTGTAATTTCTTAGGCTTGGACTCTTGAAGTCGTAATTTCTTTTGCTGTTGTGAATAAGATGTGGTTTGTTCGACAAAAAAACGAAGATGATATGTGTATATCCGATGTATTATTTATGTATCCTATATGTATCATATATGTATCTCTTGTGTATCCTCTGTATATTCATGTATACCTTGTATGTGAGATACGTGTGAGAAAAAATGTTAGATATATATATATCGCAGAGAAATTTTTAAACTCGATTTAAACTATGAATTTTGGCTCAAAATTTATCCAAATCACCTTCACTCTTCCTCAAATATTGTATATTTCCTCATCTATGTGTTTTCAACAAATTTCAATTATACCTACCGGAAAAACAATTGCCAATATTTTTTGAATATTGTATATCATAATAACGAATTTTGACTCCAAACTAGTCCAAATCATCTTCAATCTCTCTAAAATTATTTGCCTTATTTATGTTTTATTCAACAAATTCGAAACATACCAATTGATAAAAAAGAATTAAAATTATTTTTTTGCTAGGTTTTTTGTATGTTGTATATCATTGGTAACTTTTTATTGTTATTTTTAATAGTGGCTAATAGTTAGTAGATACGGTCTATTTGTGGCTATTCCTATGAGATTCTCATAGGAACACTTTAATTCGTGTGAAACCTTTTAAGGAAAATCGTGTGGGCTTGACCCTATAAATAGTATCATACACAATATTAAAAGTATATTTGGGTTGACTTAGCCAACAATAATAGGGGAAAGGAAAATTAACTTATAATTTATTTTCTCTAAAAATGTGGTGCCGGTTAGAAAGACAAGCTACAATTGCAGTAACCTGAATCGATAACTTGATTATGTTTTATCTAACTCGGACTAAGTACAACTTGAGTTCATTAAACATGTATAGGTCCATGTTTTGTTGCATATCGTGATTTATCCTGGACCGTTGACTGAGTGGGATTTATACAGAAAATGAATAATTAATATAGATATTTTGTATATTGCTTTGATAAGTTTGATTAACAGAGCATGAAGAACGAGTTAGAAAGGTCTTAAAATAAAATAAAATAGGAAAAGAATATTAATACAAGTAAGAAAAAAAAAACTAGGATATTCCTCCTCTTATACAGTGAGACGTGGAGTAATACCAACTAGATCTCCTAGTAATATTATCTTGAATTCCAAAAAATTCCTTGACACATTCTTCCATAAATATCATTGAAAACTTTTATCGGAAAAGAACAAGTAAAATATAATGACATCTAATGTGAAGAATAAGTAATGGAGGAGAAACGCAGCCATTGTGAAAGCTTCTTGTATAATGAATACTTATGTCAGATATCTAATACTCAAGAATCCCCCAGGACTATAACTGGAATAGAGATATGCACAGGAATCTTTATCTAGTGTAGATGAAATATGAAGATGTGAGATAGCAACATATAACTTATAATTACTATTGTTGGAACAATTAAATGTCCAACTTCCCAGAATTAATGAACATTCATTTACTTAGTAATATAGTGTTTCTATCACTTATATTAGCCAACAAGCCATTAACAACTTATCTCTTTTTGGTAAATCTTCTACCATCAAACAATACACATCTATTTCCTTTGACTTTCATCAATCGTAGATAAGAAAATACTTTTTTTTTGTTGAATTAGCTTAAGATTTCTCTTTAACATTATCTTTTTCTTGTTCCTCGCATATATCTCGAAGAAAATATAATTTAAGCTTAACTCAACCCTAAAAAATACAGTTCAACCGATGAAAATCATCAGAAATTTATAAGAACACCAATACACTTAAAATAATGTGAGTATTGTAACAATTTCCCCTTTTTCCTTTCACATGCGCCCCAAGCTAAAATATAGCATGGAGTATCATAAGTCATAACATGGGTAGCCTAACATAAAAAAATGTCGGTCTCTAACTTTATGTTGAAGAATATAGACACTAGGCATAACATAATGGACGTTAAACCAACTCAACTACAGAAAATAACTTAATAGTAATGATCGTTCAAGACTATATAAGAAGATATGAATAGTATATAAATATGGAGATTCTAACAGTATGATATTACTATAGAACCTCTACGATGAACCAAAAAAAGAAATATATATAAAAAATAAAAATAAAAAGATGTTCCTATAATTACTTTTCTTATCTATCAAAATCACCTTACTCAGGTAAGTTTCAATTGCAATTCACCCCCATCTGCAAATCCCATTCATTAAATTTTTGCGTGTTACTTTCCAACCTCATTGCCCACGAGGCACGACGTATAATTTTAAGAATATGATTGTCGTTATTGGAACGATCGTGCGACCTAGAAGGAATCTATTTTTTCCAATTTGTATAGAGAATGGAAGAGAATTTTTTTTCTTTTTTTCCTGTTTGTTTTAATATTTTGACCGTTTGTTGTGATAAAATATCTGTTATGGAGAACCAACTTGGGGTGCAAAATGCTTTTAGTAGCGCAATTTCTTTAATTTTAATTACTATGGTTATGATTTTATCCCCTATGTCATATTCATATCGAAATGTTCCTCCATTTAATCTTTCGCTTCTCTGCTTCTCGGTTTTAAAGATCTTTTTGACACTCCATATAAGGACTTTCACGTGGTTTGGCAAAAGAACATGTTGCGAAGACAAGATTTGAACCCAAAACTGCCATTACTCTTTAGTTTTCTGTTGAGGTCTATCATGCAGGTAATCAAATTGGATCACTGAATCCCTCTCTTTCCGTACAACATTTAATGTGCTATTTAATTTAATTTCGATTAATAAGGAAATGATTCTATCTTTTCTGTAAATATATATAGCGTGGTATAACTTACACATCTTACCTTCTCTTAATATAGCTGTATTTCGTGTCCGTCACAAGTTGCTTAAAAAGGAATTAAAGAGAATATCATCAGAAAGGTTGCAACTGTGAACTGCATCTAGAGGAAGAGAGACTGTAATATGGTTGCAAAAGTGAAGTTTTATGAATGTTGGTGTTGCTTGATGAATTGGTTAATGTGATTCTTAAAGAAGAAGGAAAAGGTACTACTGTAGATAAAAACCCACTTTAAAAATCGTAGTATATCATATCTTTTCAAATGCTCCTACTAATAAGATACTCGAGAACATAAGAATGATAGTTTCTTTGGAAGGGAGATAAAAGAGAGAAAGAAATACTCTATGATGTTGTGTGGGACAAATTAAATCATGATTCATGCAAATTAATTAGTATATTCAACGTGTAAAATAAGTACTAAAATTCCGTTTAGAGATGGAGATCTCAAATTTAACCTGGCAGGATAAATATTTTATTAAACAAAAGAATTAATATTCCATGTATAGAGATAATCTCAAACATCACATGTAATAATCTTTTTATGTAATCATATAATATGAAAAGAATTTACACTATTAGTATACACTGAGGCGGATCCAGGATTTGAGGCTTATGGGTTCCTACCGTAATTTCAAATTAATATGCAATAATAACTGGGTTCACAATTACATATTTACAAATATTTAGTAAATTTTTTAATATAAATACAGGATCTACGCAAGAGTTATTGTGTTCCCGGGAATCCGTATTCAATGTTCTAGGTCCGCCCCTGAGTATACATACGTTAAACTCTTTCTTAATTCATTCATAAGCCGGTTTCAAAAATGTCTTTTAGGTAGAGCCTTTTCTATAGAGGACTATGTAGTTACAACAAATTATGAAATTCCTTCGTTTAATTTGCTAATTATAGCAAGTAGTCTTTTCTATACGGCAAAGAAAATTTTAAGCACTATTTCATTACCTTCGGAGGATCACTTGTAAGATACTTTGCTGTTATTTCTTTTGTAGGAAATCAGAAAAAGCATTGATTTTAAGGCTAGGATGGTCGTTTATTTACCTAAACAATATTACTGCGATTATAGTTATTTGAATACAAATATGTGTTACTATATACAGTTTTACCGTATAAACGTCAGATTTTTTCCCAGTGTTATGAATTTAGAATCACTACCTCAGTATCCTCAATTTATGTAACCTTTTTTTTTTTTTTTTTTTTTTTTTACAGTTGTTTTCTATTACACGGGGGACGGATTAGGGAAGGGGAAGGGAAGAGCACAATTAGATTTTATTCACGTATGTAATGATTCTCACCGATGCTATTAACCTATAAATAATCTTATGCTCTATCTAATTATGCTATTAACCTATAAATAATCTTATGCTCTGTCTAATTTCTCCTATATTACGTAGATCTTTAAAAGATCAAAAAAACATATAGAAATAAGTATGCATTGCGAGTTTACTGTGCGTGTACAAACTTTTTACTATCATTTTTGTACTGAAAGTTTTTCATAAATCCAATACTAATAACGGAAAAATCATCAAGATTGCTGATGTTTTTCACCCTCTATATATGTAACCTAAGTTTACTGCATTTAAGTCATTCAACAAAACCAAATCAATTGGTTTCTTTATTCTTTTTATTCTTCTTACGATGATTCACTTTCAAACTGGTCTCTTAATTACTCTCTTTCTTGTTGCTACTCAATATGCAAGCAATGGTAATGCATACGAAATTCCCTTTAACCAGACATATTATCAGATATGGGGAGGTAACCATCTAACAATTTCTGACGAGGGAAAAGAAGTTCAGCTATTGATTGACCAATATTCAGGTTCACTCTAATATCTCTAATTACTGGCTTATATTTTGTCAAATTCATCTCCATCCGCAGTAGTATAACAATATGATTTATTTGTCAAATTCAGGTGCTGGATTTAGTTCGAAACAAAATTTTGGGTCTGGAGATTTTCGGATCAAGTTAAAGTTACCAAAGAAGAATAGTAAAGGAGTTATAACAACATTCTATGTAAGATCTTATACTTTCTTAACATCTAAATCTAATTATGATATATACTTTGTAACTTTTTTCTACTTTGCAATGATGTTATATAATTTTTTATAAATTGGATAGTATTGTATAAAATTTCATGGTGCATAGCCAATCCTAAACATGTCATTAAATTTGACCTATTAGTTGAAAAGAAGTATAACACACATCACACATATCTATATACTATAAAGGAGTAAAATAAGACATTAGTTTGATTTTGTTGTGCACTTTCAATTTGACTAAAGTAGAATATTAAGTTTAGCTACAATACTAAGGAGATAGTATATAGTAGCAATTGTGGTTGTTTAATTTGCAGTTAATATCAAAGGAAGTTAATGAACCAGCAAGACCCAAACATGATGAGGTTGATTTTGAGTTCTTTGGAGGAGATGGCAAATATACATTAAATACAAATATCTTTGCAAATGATGAAGGGCATAGGGAGCAACAGTTTAATCTCTGGTTTGATCCTACAGCTGATTTTCACACATATGGAATTCTTTGGAATCAGTATCAAATTGTGTAAGTAATAAACTCATATAATTTTTTTTAAAATTATATTTATTTATTTTGACACATATTTATTTACTTTTTTTTAAATTATTGTGTACCTTGATAACGGGAAATTCTGCTGATATAGTTGTCTAAAACTGAACTATTCAAAAGATCATATAAATGGAATTAGGTATATCTACTTAATTAAGAACCATCATACGTGCCCGATGAGTTGATATTTTGAACTAGTATAATGTTCAGTTTTAAATAATTATATATCATCTACAATTCCTTTGAGCAAATAATCCAAATGAAACAATACAATATATCGATAAAAATGAGCTCAACAAGCAAACGAAATGAAACCCTTCGGGGTTGCCCAGTTGGTTTGGAGGGCGGTCATCCATACGGATGACCTGTGATCGATTCCCCCCTCAATGCCTTCTGGGTTGAGCATGTCGCACAGGGCTTGCCTAGTGCGGTTTACATCCCCTGTGTGGTTTGCAGGCTATTACATAGAGGGTTTACCCAGTGCGCACAAAGTGCTCACCCGGAGAGTAGAGGTTGTGGTAAAGGTTGTAGCAGCGGGTTTCCCCTCTTACCAATAAAAAAAAAGAAGCAAACGAAATGGGAAAATGTTGATTATAGACGCCTTCCATGAGGATTTCGTATAGTTAAGAAATTACCTCGAAGTTTAAGGTAATCGATGAAGTTAACGTATGAGGTATGACATAAAGTCAGTAAGCTTGAAATGAATATCATTGAAGCATTATGTACACACGTTCTTTATTTCTTTTTCGTCTCACGTATTATATACGTATGTATACGATTTGTACTCAATTATCTTTCGCCCATGATAGACATTGCTTCTGGCCACCTAGTTCATACGACATGGATAAAAAATAATCATCAATCAAGTGACGTATACTATGTGTTATCTCGATTAAAATTTTCATTTCTATCAAATTTGAAACTATCTGTACGTAGTACTAAATAAGAAAATAATAACGGTTTTTCACTTAATTCTCTCAAGGTTATATGTGGATGATATTCCCATAAGAGTTTTCAAGAACAATACAAATCTTGGAGTGAACTATCCATCAAACAAAATGCACATAGAAGCAACAATGTGGAATGCAACAGTTTGGATTGGAGAAGTTGACTGGAGCCAAGGACCCTTCACAGCTTATTTTCGCGAATTTTCAATTAATGGCTGCCAATATCAAAAATCAAACCCTCAATACTGCTACAGAAATAGCTATTATTGGAATAGAATCAATTACTGGAAGCTTAGCCCAAAACAACAGCAGCTATATGAAGATGTGAGGGAAAAACACATGACTTATGACTATTGCCTGAGGAACGCCAAAGATTTTCCAGAATGCTAACATATAGTAGTAATCTAAATCGTTGTATTTTGTTCTCTGGCCAACTTAAATCAAATTCCTGCTCCCAATACTAGTGATTAAAGTGACTCTTGTTTTTACTAATCTAAGTACAAACACTACATCTTTTGCAGTCCAGTATCAATAGTCATGTTTCGAACTCTAAACTTCTACGGTTCTACCCATACCATAGACCAATTTAAATACTACATATAAATAAGCAAACAAATCAATTCTACAAGGGTGAACATGGTAGACCCGTATAGAGCCATCGTCATATCTAAAGTTTTCATTCTTTTTAGTTCTTACTCTTTCTCTAATTTTTCTTCTTTTTTCCTTTTACTATGTTGAATAGGAAAAAGATGTTTTGAATGCATACAGAGAGTTGACTTCTTAGAAAGTCACCAATGGAAATTGTGGTGAAACTAATCAATCTATTTTGGGCATCGTAACTGAAAAATCACTCTAATGTGGCATTTTTCTTTTCAACCAAATCATTTAAAAAATTAAATCCATCCATTAAAAGTATTTTCTTTTCGGCTTCTCTTCACTCTTTTGTGTACACACTAAATCTACTAAAAGTAAATTCCAATACTTGTTAATAGTAGAATAAAGAACTTGTAGTTGGATAGACAATTATATAGAAGGCTACATATCTAACCCTTGAGCTTGTCAATCTTCTTATAGGCGAGTTTTGAGAGCTGTTGTTGATTGGTCTTTTATTGATGCCCGCAATATTTTACTGATATTTGGCTCAAGAGAGGTGCCTCTGATTCCTTCATGAGAGATGAGCTCGATTCATTTAAGTGCTCCATGTCGGAAATCCAGGGAGTGCTCCATGCTCCATGCTTTATTGAAGAAAGGGGCAACACTCAAATTGTCTCCCATTATGTTGTGTTTTCCACTCAAATTGTCGTGCTCCATGCTTTATTAAAGAAAGGGGCAGCACTCAAATTGTCTCTCATTATGTTATATTTCCCTTCCATTTTGAATCTCCTACTTACTGCAATCATGTCTATTATATCGTTTCACTTTGTTTTGGATCTCCTGAATTACTTTTCCAACAGTTCATTCTTTGCTTCTCACAGCTTGCACCTTTTAAATCTAAAGGAGATTAGATTTGACCAAAAAGATATTTTCATAAAGAAGCTCTTCACATGGGCTTTTAAATACTACAAAGAATTGCTTTTGGATCGTTTTCTCCACGTGCTATTCAAGAATTCATGATTGACTTTCCATAATCCTTGTCTATCAAAGACCACTCTTCAATCATCCTTTCTTGTAGTTTTTCAACGAGATTTTTTTTCCTTCTTTACTAGACCAATTTATTTGCTTCTTAAAATATTCCATGCTATCTCCTTCTAATAAAATATTCCTTCCTTTGTGAAAGACTTTTCCTTCTATGGTATCTCAAAGACTTTAGTGCTTTATTTGATTGTGTAAAATAATACTAGTGACCCATGTCACATCCTTTTGCCAATTTGAATATTTTCTCAATTCATCTCTCCTTTATACTTTCCAGATTTTATCTCGGTTGATGTGCCCATTCAGTCCTGCTAGATTAGCGACAGAGTTCTCCTCCTCATCTTCATTCCTTTTTGTAATGACCCGACTTGTCATTTTAAGAATTAGCGTCCCGTTCAGTGGCTTAAAACCTCAAAAAATTTTATAATGTGTATTATGACTTGCGCGCGCGGTTGAGTTTGGTGTTCGGATGATTCGAGATTTAATCGAAAGAACAATATATTCTTGTTTTGGAAGCTTAAATGAAAAGAGTTGACCGGAGTTTGACTTTTGTGCAAACGACCACGGAATGAAACTTTGATGGTTCCAATAGTTTCGTATGGTAATTTCGTACTTAGGCGTGTGAGCATCTAATTTTTTTACCACATTTGAATTTCTCACCACTTTTAGTATTTAAATAGTTTTAAGTTTAATCTTTATATATTTTAGTTTTTGTTTCACCTTTTATAGGTTTTATTTGAGAAAATTAAAAACCAAAAAACAAAAAGAATTACTTGGCCTTTGTTTAATATATTTCCTATTATAGCAAGTTATTTTAGTTTATTCTTACATAGAAAAAAAATTATTTTAAAAAATAAAATTAAAGAAGAGAGACGTTTGAAGCAAAAAGCAGAAAACAAGAAAAGTAGATTTATAAGGAAAAACATTCTTTTCACTTTTTAAAATGTGGACCCCCCACCTTATCCCTCCATAATAAACTCCACCTGCACCACGTTACTAAAGTCGCCAAAAAAGAAAATCGGGCCCCAAGCTTCCTTCTCACACATTCTATATAAGGAGAAAACCTAGAACTTAAAGGGGGGAGACGCCACTCACTACTCCTTCTTCCTTAGGTGATATTATTTTTCCTCCTCACTAAACCTTCACGAGTCACTGAAAATCAGTCATAAAATTATCTCAAACCCATCCCGAAACAGATGTAATTCCACTAGTTCGTCGCTACTGCTTTAGCTGTACAACCACCAGTGAAACACCATCCAAAACAGTCCCTTTTCTCTGTTAAAACCTAGTTGGAAAATGCAGCAAAAACCCCCTTTAAAACCATCGTAGTTCTTCCTCAAAGCAGCGTGCAATTGGGTTGAGTCGGGTTTGAGTTCATGACGAGATTTCGTTCGTGGTTCCGGCGAGGTCTTCCATCGCGGATCTATAACGTGTTGTAGTAGCTGTTATTCCAAATTTTATAAAGGATCTCTATATATTGCAAGTCTAAATTGCTAAGCTCAAGGTCCATTTCTACTTTAGATCTTTATTTCGTGCATGGCTTGATGTTTAATGTTGCTGAGCTTATATTACTTGCACATTGTTTATATATTTATGTGGTGATTCGTTCTTAGTTTGAGAATTGTTGTGATGTTATGCTGATTTTCAGTTTCTCTCGTTAGCTTTGCAACTGCATTTTAGTATAACAATTGTGGCTTAGAGTTAATTCGTATGTTTCAAGTTATTTGCTAAACGGATCAGTTGAATAGGATTTTATTAAAATTAGAGAATGAAGATTCAATGTGATATTTATGGGAGTCTTACAAAATTGAAGTGGGTCCTAGGCTTTTGACTGCTAATGGGTATTGAGTTTAGGCTGATTTGAACGAATAAGTGGACCAGGTTATATTGGGCTTGAATTTTACTCATTGACTAGCTCGTCGTTTGATCCATAGCTGCTAATAACTCCAAAATGCCTTTTAGCCCGTTAATGACTTGTATTTTAGATATTGTTAATTAATTTTTTCATTGATATGCCTTTTATTCACGAACTCGCTTGCGTAGCGTGATGTTTAATATTTAGTAAATTAATTCTATAATCTCCATAGCTTAATTACTTCCTAATTTAATTAGTCTCTTGTTCTAATCGAGGATTCGCTTGCGTAACGCGATAGTGGCATTTAATAATTTCCTAAAACTAATGTCACAACCCAAAATCCATTAAAGGTCATGATGGCGCCAGACACCACTGCCAGGCAAGTCCAAAAATAAATACTTAATTGGGTTCTCATTTTAATATTTTTGAAATCATATTTTTCTTCAATTAAATAGTAAAAGGTAGAATATCCAGAATAAATAATAATATTTTTAACAAATTCAATACAGAACAACCCAAAATCATCCCAAAACCCGATGTCATAAGTGCATGAGTATTAACTAGGAATATAAAATAAAATACAACAGCTGTCCGAAATACAAATTGGACAGAAAAAATATAAGTACTCTGAAGGAGACTCTGCTGGTTGCGGATCGTAGTATAGAATGCAACTCACCTAAGTCCCCGCCATAACCGCGCCGTTGCGCCCACAAGGCCACTAAACATATATATACGTGCACAAAATTGTGCAACAAGTGTAGTATGAGTACGTAAATCAACGCGTACCCATTAAGTATCCCGCCTAACCTCGAAGAAATAGTGATGAGGGGTTGACTTCGACACTTACTATGGGCTATAAAGAGGATATCAATGATAAAATTAAGTATGGATTATATACAAAACGGTTGCAAGCTCAATATTTTGAAGTAAGCAAGAAATTCTTTTATAATTAAGAAATCTTCAAATTTATTTCCCATTATTTAATAATTTATCTCAGGCAAGGAGGCAATATCATTTATTGTAAATTTCAAAGCAATCAATTCAATCATGCGCAAATCATGTTGAGGTCGTACGGCCCGCTCCAACATAAATATTTAAACTATGCACTGCCGAGGGTCGAACGGCGCGAACCATAGATGCATCTATTTAATCTGCTGAGGCGTTTGGCCCGCTCCACAAAAACTAAACACATTCAACAGTCAATCAAGAATTCTTGAAGGAGCAATTATCCAAGAAAATGTCAATTCTCATTTAACGGTCAAGAAAAACGAAATTTAATGTTTTTAAAAATTCTTTTACCAAGTTCAATATGATTTAAGCAATTTAAATTAACAATAAGGTTTCAACTATAGCAAGTATAGCATGATTTGGGTCCTAGACTACCCCGGACTTAGCATAATAGTAGCTATGCACGGACTCTCATCACCTCGTGCGTACGTAGCCCCCACAAATAGAAGCACATATCGTATTATTTCGCCTATGAGGTTATTTCTCTCTTACAAGGTTAGAAAGGAGACTTACCTCGCTCCGAAATTCCATCACCGGCTCCCAAGCCCTTTCAATAACTCAAACCGATGCCCAACGCTCTAAAATTAGTCAATAAACGTGCAAATCCATAAATATACACTCTAGTACTTATTATAATCCAATTTATAACAATTCCTAACTCCGCTTAAAAGTCGATAAAATCACCCTCGGGCCCACATGCCCGGATTCTGAAAATTTTTGAAGATAAACCTTACCCATATCACCACATGCTCAAATATATAATTTATTCCAAGTTCCACGTCCAATTTCGTGGTCAAAATCTAAAAATATAATTTCTAGGTTTTCTACCAAACCCCCCACAATTTCTACTAATTTCCATGCTTATATCCTTATACAAATCATGTATTTAACTTGCAATAGGTGGGAATCACTTACATTGTGTTGCTTGATGAAAGTCCCTCCTTGAAGCTCTCCAAAATCGCCTCAACTAAGCGGAAAATGAGAGAAGAAGAGCCAAATCTCGCTCTTTAAAACAATCTGCCCAGCGACCTCTCGCACCTGCGGTCCCTTGACCGCTTCTGCCGTTCCGCAAGTGCGGCCACATTACCGCTTCTGCGGTCCTCCTTCATACCCCTCTCTGCATCTGCGGCCCCCAACCGCTTATGCATCTTCGCTCATACGGCTCCACGTGCGCAGGTGCGGTCCCGCTTTTGTGGAATTCGACCGCATCTGCGGTCCTAGCCTAAGCCTCTTCGGCGACCCTCATAGCGCTTCTGCAGCTCCGCACCTGCGGCCCTAACCTCGCAGGTGTGGTTACACCAGAAGACAACGACCCTCAGCCCTTCTTCCAAGTCCAAACTCGATCCATTTACCATCCGGATTCCACTCGAGGCCCTCGGGACCTCAACCAATTATACCAACACGTCCCAAAATACATTATGAACTCAGTCGAGCCTTCAAATCACATCAAACAATATCGAAACTACGAATCACCCTCCAATTCAAACCTAATGAACTTTGAAGCTTCAAACCTTTACCTTCGATGCCGAAACCTATCAAATCACGTCCGATTGACCTCAAATTTTGCACACAAGTCCTAATTGACATTACGGACCTACTCGAACTTCCAGAATCGGAATCCGACCCCGATATCAAAAAGCCCACTCCCGGTCAAACTTCTCAAAATTATCCAAATTTCCAACTTTCACCCAAATGACCCCAAAATGACCTACGGACCTCCAAATCTACATCCAGACGCGTTCCTAAGACTGGAATCATCATACGGAGCTATTCCCAGACATGGAATCCCAAACAGATGTCGATCTCATTGAAATGCACTTCAACTCAAATTTATGAAATCCTTCCAAAATGCCAACTTCCACAATAGGCGCCGAAAAGTTTCCGGGTCATCCAAAATGCCAACTTCCTCAAACCGCCGAACGACGCGCTGGAGCTCAAAACGACCGGCCGGGTACTTACATTCTCTCCCACTTAGAATACGTTCGTCCTCGAACATGCTAAGAACTGCTTTAGATTTTTCTGAAATCACTGTTTAACACTTTGTGCACCTACCTGTGCTACCACAACTCAGTTGAGCACATTAGCTCGAGAAAATCTGAAGATTCTCCCCTTTATTTAGGCAAATAAGCCTTAGAGCCAAATTCCAATGTCCGGAATTCTCTACTAGGCCCGCTTCCAACATACGAACACCGTTCCAATCACTACACGGTGTACCAATACATGATTGTATACTCTCAATGAATTCACGCCATGCACCGCATATTTCAAATGACCATAATAACATCCTCCGATAACAATAGTCGAAATCCCACTAATCTGATGCTCACAACACATCTCATGACACATATAAGTCTTGTTCCAATTCTCGAAATGCCACGACAGAGAAGGTGTGTAGAACTTATAGCCACCTGCCGAATAACAATATATGGAGTCTCTCCTCCCAAAAAGAACCATTACCTTATTCTGGACTGAATAACAATATCTACTCTTTAATATGTTTCATATAAATCGGATCCCACTGATCCCAGGTCCAAAATTCTCGTCTCACCCAGTACAAGTCGTTCCGGCAATAAGCCACCACAAACACTACCAAAGGTCTCATATGATGCCACCATGTGCCAACAATCCACAAGCTCAAATGTGATACATAAGGAAAACGAACTCTGGAAAGAGTTAACCCACGTAGCTAATTAAACAACCGAAAGGATGTTAGGAACCTTCCTCAGGAAATGAGAGGAAAAACACACCATAATAGATATGGGAAACTATACTCAATATCACACTGTTGCGGCGTGCAACCCGATCCAACCATAATACCATTGCGGCGTGTAACCCAATCCAACCATGATACCCATGGTGGCGTGCCACCCGATCCAAATAACACATCTGTGACGGCGTGCCACCCGATCCACACCTGATAACCTATAAGGAAATACTTTACCGAGCTAAAATGCTCATAACTACAAAATTCCCGATTATCGACCATAAGCACGCCAAGTGCATAATACCATCCCTGGGGAGATAGATAGCACCATACGCTACAAAACTCAAGCACGACTAAGGTGCGATATATGATATGCATCTCGAGAGCCATCCTGCTCACATAACACCATCGCTATGCGGAACCTCAACACATATGCAATTAATCAAACCGTTTCATAACCCACACGGCACAATTTAGTATTACATGAAATAACTGACGACGAAATAACATCCAATGTTTGAATACTCCTCTATAAGGAGCACTATGCTGAGATGAACACATCCGGCCTGAGATAGAGCCCACATTCATATTTTAGATCCATCCACGGACCTCAAGCCAATTCTGATCATAACATGCTTGGGCAAGTACCCTCTCAAGGATCCACAATGACCCTTTTCCCATGGCATACAAGAACAGTCGTCGAATTCGGAACAAACTTTCACAATTTACAACCAACTAAATATAGCGCCTTTCAGGCCTAAACTCTCACATTAGCGATAGTACCAAATCTCCATACTTGGTTTCAATCTTTAATCAATCAAGTGACTACATGTCACACTTATGCAATCTTCCTGTGGGATACACTCCCACGACCTTCCGCACCAAGCAACGAGTCTACACATCCATGCCACATGCCACATAAATGCTGTAAAGAAATCAAGAATCTGCAATCAGTACGCAAAACCTCCCATACAAGATACTGATCTCAGGTGACGCCAAAGACAATACCAGCTGACTCTAACCATCTGAGTCCTTTCTCACTCATCCAAGCTTGTGATATTCCTGCCAACACCAAATGGCAACCTTGATCCTCGACTTCTGATTCCCATGCTACCTCTTGCACCTAATCATGCCCATACGCAAATGTACAAGAATTTCATCATAACTCCTGAACAACTAATAGAGTACACACATTATCATATAGAAACCTTTCACTTAACTCATTTCAGGAGAACCATAGCGATACACGACTGAATTCCCATATCCGTAGAAAATACAAACCTCAAGTAGTGGTCTAAACCACCATAACTCTTACGGAAATCCCTTTACACCACAAAGCCATACGAATCGAATGCCTCCCAAATCAACCAAGTTGTGGTGGCGCTCAAGCCCAAATGTACAACCACAAACCATATATATAACTTTACGCTGGAGAAAATGGTCACTGCCATAACCGTGCTGATTCAACCATTCCCAACCGAGCCACTTCTTCTACTTTACTAAGGACTTGCCCTAGAAATAATAATAGCTCCATTCAAAACATCACGAACCCAAATCGCACTTATCCGGAGTGACCTTATTTCATGAGACTGTGCTGTCTCAAAACCTATGAACCATCACATACTTTTCTTGTGCGCATATTCGCATCTTCAATGGGTACACTCATTCTGATAATTTCCCTATGATGTCGAAGTTATTTTCTCCCATTCTTCCACTGCTACACCGCATACCGAAGATAACATAGAACACTTCAAGCCCCTTTTATAATCTGCTGTAACAGCTCAATACTTAACCATACTACGGACTCGAAATCCTTAGGCACCACACTTTAACTTTTCAACCCACTAGGATCGTTGTTGAGAGTCACCCACTCTGACTCGGTCCCGAATATAATCAAACTCCAAGGCTCCACTAGCACATGAACGCCCTCTCAAGAAGCACCCGGCTGAATCACTTTCCTTGTAAATCACCT
This sequence comes from Nicotiana tabacum, assembly GCF_000715075.1. Taxonomy (NCBI): domain Eukaryota; kingdom Viridiplantae; phylum Streptophyta; class Magnoliopsida; order Solanales; family Solanaceae; genus Nicotiana; species Nicotiana tabacum. The sequence continues at coordinate 100,801,083 of NC_134083.1, read as the reverse complement.
CTACACGAAGCATAAATCCTGAACCTTCCCAAATCCTGAACATGAATCGATAAGGCCAATTATAAAGTACATTCCTCAAATCCTTTACTCTAATTGCCACTGATGTTTTCTTTCCTTAGTCATAATAACCTTTCTATATGGTGCTAACCAGAAACCTCATAAGTAGATAACTATACAATCCAATCGTAGGCGGTGGGGCTCTCCCACTTAGCTCGAAGCTACCATTGCATAACTTTGGAACCCACCAAGATTCCTTATCCCCCATTGACATGATCTTGCACAATCAACCCACTAAATTCCTCGAAACCTTTCTATTAAACTCTTCATAGCCACTCTGAATCACTAGCCACATGCACATATTCGACCTTTTCCTGAATAATCAGTAGAAATTCTTCGTAGAAGCTTTATTAACACCACGTAACCGCTAACCTGCTCATAAGAGATAACCCGCCTGTGGAAACCCCATGCCGACATCATCCAATGCCACTGCATTGGGTACAATTACTATGAAATTAGTAACCCATCCTGAGCCTATGCTCATTCACCAGCGGTACTAGTCCGTTCACTCCTCATGGACATCAATTAAAGGTGCGACAATACATCCCAATCCAAAGTCCTGTTATATCCTTCTTCATATTAAGCAACTCTTTTCCGTCGTATCCAACCCTTCTCCGTATAGCAGCCAATATTCCAACTTAAGTTCGTAGACTTAGTCACTGTCCACCATGAGTTCCAAATCACTCTAAACTTTCTCAAGGTGTGTAGTCATCCTACCAAAGAACCCATATGCTACTCTGCCACTCTCCCACTTTGGTCAAACTATCTCCTTTAAGCAACTACCCGATTTCTACTTCTCACACTTGGCCTTCTAGAAACTTAACCGCGATAAGACACTTCCCACATGTTCTTCCTCATCCTTCGCTGCCCAGTTGTTGCCTTAAATCAAAATCTACCTCTGTAGCACTTGAACCAATCGATCGCTACTGACTTTAACCTTTCCGAAGATCATCTTCCTTGAGCCCTCAACACCCGGACCACCAATTGAGTCCTGAACCACCGCACACTGCGATCTGTGATAGCCGCTTCCCTGCCACTGTTTTCACACTACCCTGCCTTGAAGGAAAATTGATGAAGACCATAACATCGGCGAACTTAACACATTCGATCCAGGGCGATGACACCACATCACAGATGAAAATTGCACCATGCTCGAATTACCAAGTCTCGTTACTCTGTTACCCCAACCCTGAACATTCATAGTTTGATTGCCTTTCCTCTGCCGGAAATAAAATACTGGATTATTCCTTCCCAGTCATTCACTGCTTCAACGCATAGATAAGCATCCTACCATTACACAAACACGGTGCGATAGCAATGCACGAATCATCATAACAATCAATGTCAAACCTCAAAACCTTCAGAAATACAGCTACTGAGCTGAGATGACAGAACATCCTTCCACAAGGCGACGACATTAGTCCAATCTAATACGTAGGGAGAAACATCCAGCACCATATCTGTAGTACCATTAAAATTCCTCGATTCCAAATTTATAAATAGCGCTTCACGTCACATAAGACTGAATAGGAAGGGAAAAAAGGCATAAGACTCAAAGGAATCGAATCGCTCGATGAGGAATCAAGAAGGGAAGTGCTCCTAACACTCTTGTAGCCTCTCGAAGATAAGTACAAAAGTCTCTGTACTGATCCGCAAGACTCTACTAGACTCGCTCATTAAAGGTCGTGATGGCGCCAGACACCGCTGTCAGGCAAGCCCAAAATTAAATACTTGATTAGGTTCTCATTTTAATATTTTTGAAATCATATTTTCCTTCAATTAAATAGTAAAAGATGGAATTTTCAGAATAAATAATAATATTTTTAACAAATTCAATACAGAACAACTCATAATCATCCCAAAACCCGATGTCACAAGTGCATGAGCATTAACTAGAAATATAAAATAAAAAACAATATCTGTCCGGAATACAAATTGGACAGGAAAAATGTAAGTACTATGAAGGAGACTCTGCTGGTTGCGGATCGTAGTATAGAATGCATCTCACCTAAGTCCCCGCCATAATCATGCCTCTGCGGCCACAAGGCCACTAAACATATATGTACCTGCACAAATATGTGTAACAAGTGTAGTATGAGTACGTAAATCAACGCGTATCCAGTAATTATCCCGCCTAGCCTCGAAGAAGTAGTGACGAGGGGTCGACTTCGACACTTACTATGGGCTATAAATAGGATATCAATGATAAAATTAAGTATGGATTATATACAAAACGGTTGCAAGCTTAATATTTTGAAGTAAGTAAGCAGTTCTTTTATAATTAAGAAATCTCCAAATTTATTTCCCATTATTTAACAATTTATCTCAGGCCAAGGAGGCAATATCATTTATTGTAAATTCCAAAGCAATCAATTCAATCATGTGCAAATCATGCCGAGATCGTACGGCCCGTTCCAACATAAATATTTAAACTGTGCACAGCCAAGGATCGAATGGCGCGAACCATAGATGCATCTATTTAATCTGCCGAGGCGTTCGGCCCGCTCCACAAAAGATAAATACATTCAACAGTCAATCAAGAATTCTTTAAGGAGCAATTATCCAAGGAAATGTCAATTATCATTTAACGGTCAAGAAAAATGAAGTTTAACCTTTTTAAAAATTTATTTGCCAAGTTCAATATGATTTAAGCAATTTAAATTAACAATAAGGTTGCAAATATAGCAAGTGTAGCATGATTTGGGTCCTAGACTACCCGGACTTAGCATAATAGTAGCTACGCACGGATTCTCGTCACCTCGTGCATATGTAGCCCTCACAAATAGAAGCACATATCGTATTATTTCGCCTATGGGGTTATTTCCCTCTTACAAGGTTAGAAAGGAGACTTACCTCGCTCTGAAGTTCCATCACCGGCTCCCAAGCCCTTCCAATAACTCAAACCGATGTCCAACGCTCTAAAACTAGTCAATAAACGTGCAAAACCATATATATACATTCTAGTACTTATTATAATCCAATTTATAACAATTCCTATCTCCACTTGAAAAGTCGATAAAATTACCATCGGGCCCACGTGCCCGGATTCCGAAAATATTCGAAGATAAACCTTACCCATATCACCACAAGCTCAAATATATAATTTATTCCAATTTCCACGTCTAATTTCGTGGTCAAAATCCAAAAATATAATTTCTACATTTTCTACCAAACCCCCCATAATTTCTACTAATTTCCATGCTTAAATTCTTATACAAATCATGTATTTAACTTGCAATAGGTGGGAATCACTTACCTTGTGTTGCTTGATGAAAATCGCTCCTTGAAGCTCTCCAAAATCGCCTCAACCAAGTGGAAAATGAGAGAAGAAGAGCCAAATCTCGCTCTTTAAAACAATCTGGCCAGCGACCTCTCACACTTGTGGTCCCTTGACCGCTTCTGTGGTTCCGCAGGTGCAGCCACATTACCGCTTATGCGGTCCTCCTTCATACCCCTCAACTCCGCATCTACGGCCCCCATCCGCTTCTGCGCCTTCACTCCTACGGCTTCACGTGCGCAGGTGCGGTCCCACTTCTGAGGAAATCGACTGCATCTGCGATCCCAGCCTTCCCCAGCCTAAGCCGATTTGGCGACCCTCATGACCGCTTCTGCCGCTCCGCACCTGCGTCCCTAACCTCGCAGGTGCAGTTACACCAAAAGACAGTAGCCCTCAACCCTTCTTCCTAGTCCCAACTCGATCCGTTTACCATCCGGATTCCACCCGAGGCCCTCCAGACCTCAACCAATTATACCAACACGTCCTAAAATACATTACGAACTCAATCGAGCCTTCAAATCACATCAAACAACATTGAAACTATGAATCACCCTCTAATTCAAACTTAATGAACTTTGAAGCTTCAAACTTCTATATTCGATGCCGAAACCTATCAAATCACGTCCGATTGACCTCAAATTTTGCACACAAGTCCTAATTGACATTACGGACCTACTCCAACTTCCGAAATCGAAATGCGACCCCGATATCAAAGAGTCCACTCCCGGTCAAACTTCTCAAAATTATCCAAATTTTCAACTTTCGCCCAAAGGACCCCAATATGACCTATGGACCTCCAATTCCACATCCGTACGCGCTCCTAAGTCCGGAATCATCATACTGAGGTATTCCCAAACTCGGAATCCCAAACGGAAGTCGATATCATTGAAATGTACTTCAACTCAAATTTATGAAATCCTTCCAAAATGCCAACTTCCACAATAGGCGTCGAAACATTCCCGAAATTCAATTCCGACCATGCGCACAAGTCATAATATCTGAAGTGAAGCTACTCAAGGCCTTAAACCGCCAAACGATGTGCTAGAGCTCAAAATGATCGGTCGGGTCGTTACAACTAATTTCCTTAATCACAAATGTTGTAATTTCTCAAAAGTACTATAATTATTTGATTGTCATGATTCCGGATTCGCTTGCGAGGCCCGTTTATGAAAAGTCAATTAATTTTGTTTTCGATCACGCATTCACTTGTGTAGCGTGGTCATGACAACGTAATATTCTCCAAATCATTCTTTAGTAATTCTAACAATCACGTAATAAAAGCGGACATAGGAAAAACTTGAAAATCATATAAAACACAGTTCCTCCAAAATTAATTCAAGCCAAGTATAAGTCAATAAAAGCGATCGCGCTAGAACCACGGGACTTGGGGAATGCCTTACACCTTCTCCCCGGTCAACAGAATTTTTTATCCGAACTTTATTTTTGCAGACCAATAATAAAGAGTCAAACCTTCCTTTGACTAGGGATTCAAATAAAAGGTGACTTGGGACACCGAAAAATCAATTCCAAGTGGCGACTCTGTAAATAAAATAATCCATACTCAAGTTTGTCACTTTAATTGGAAAAACTCTTTAAACCACAATCCATAACATACATTATTTTTTGGACTAAAAAGGGGTATGACAGCTCTGGCGACTCCGCTGGGTAATCAACCAAAATTCGAGCTTGTACATGTTGACTTTTATTTGGCTTTATTAATTTTGTATATGCTTTGATTTTGTTTTTGGGCCTAATGCTACTTGTCTGCTTTTTACCATTTTGATATTGTTGAACTGTACATTATAAATTGTCTTCTCACGCACCCCCTCTGAGTCTTCTTGAAACTAAATTGGGCATTTGCTTGACATAGCCCGCTTTCTTTGAGATAGCCGAGGTGCCTGCCACCCGGTGAAGGATTTTAGTGACACATGTTTTAGGCGGGGAGCACCACCAGCTAAGCCTGAAAGCAATGCTACCGGTACGTTGTCCCTCCTTGACTCGAGTTGTCTGCTCGAGTAAGCCAGTCTAGATACCTTCTTCACTAGGATTTAAAGCTAGATGAGCAAACCTGATGCTAGTATATCCCTTGTAGGTTCGCTTTATTTGCATCATGTGCATTTGACTTAGCAGCGCTCGGCACATGGGTCGGGTTCTGTTTTAGGAAAGCTACCTTATTGAGACCAATATGTTCATGTTATGTGCTACCGGTTGCATTAATTGGGAGTCTTGCATGTTGACCAGCCTTAGGATAAATCAGTTGAATGAACAAGAGAGAAATCCTCTGATTTTTGTACGAATGTCCGTTAAAAAAATCAAATAAATAAATAAAATAAGGGGACGATGTGGTCTAGTTCCATGGTTTTAAGGATTAATTTTCATAAATCATAGTCGATTTTTACTGAACTATGCGGGTCTGATTCTCACCAAATGTGAGATACGTAGGCAAACCTCATCAGTTCCGGCCCCAATTTTTAAAAAAATCCAAAATATTTTCCTTTAATTTTTTCTTTAGAAATATTTCTTTTAGACATCAAATCCAAAAAACATTTCTTCCTTTTTCAAAAGTCTTTTTCCAAAAAACAAATTTAAAAAAATTCAAAATTCAAACAAATATTTTCTTTCTTTCGAAAATTACCAAAAAATAAAAACAAAATAAAAAATAAAAAACCAAAAACATTTTCTTTCTTGTTTAGAAGTCTTTGTTTGGAAACTTTTGAATAAAAAAAGAGAGAAAATTCAAAATCCAAAATATTTTCCTTATTAGGAGCTTTTGTGGTATGATTTTCAAAAAATAAAAAAGATTGATAAATAAATTAGAAAAAGAGTTAGCTTATTTACTTTATTTCTGGTATCTCCGAACTACGTAATGATCTGATTCATGCGGTGTCATGATACATAGGCAATCCTCATTGGATTCGATCATAACCATTAAATAAATCGAGTGAAAAAAAGAAAGAAAAAGAAAAAGCAAGAGTGAAAAAGTCCAAAAAGAGAACTCTTTGTTCAATTTAAAAAAGAAAATAGCAAAAGGCTTCCGTGAATATGCTGTCAAATGGCGCGAGTAAGCCGCCAGGGTAAAGCCTCCAATGGATGAACCTGAAATGATTACGGTCTTCCTATAGGCGCATGCTTGCGGACTTCATGCCTAGATCCTAAAACGCTGCCAGACTTCGAAATAATGAATCAAGAATCAGAATGCAATGAAGATAAGTTTAAGGAAATAAAACAAAGACACGGAATATCTAAAAGAAAATTGGCTCCAGATTGGAAAGGTCTATACATTGTAACAAGAGTACTGCCAAAAGGGAGATTTGTATTTGGGAGATATTAAAGAAAATATATCCATGCCAGCTGTCAATACATAAGCGGTCAAAAGGTAATATGTTTGACCCTTTTATGCAGCTTTAATTCTCTCTGATTGGGATGACGAAGGTTTTCATTCTCGCTACCCAAACACTATCAACTATTTGCAAACCCTTTGAGCTGGTTACCTTTTCTTTGATTACCCTCTTTGGAACCTGAAGTGTTATTGAAAAGCAAAAGAAGAAAAAAAAGGGGAAAAAATAGAGACAAAAGAAAATGAAATAAAAAATGAAAAAAAGAGGAAAAGGAAAGGAAAAATAAAAAGAAAACAAAACAAAACAGAAGAAAAAGAAAACAAAACAAAAATCCAAACAAGTTCCTATTAATTGAAGTACGTTTGACTTGATTCCGAAAGGATACGTAGGCTGCCTCTCTCTGGGGTTTAGTCACACCAAAATAAAAATCCACATTCCCCCAAATGTTGAAACTGGGGCAGATGTTATAATGGTTCGGCAAAGGTTTTGACTGAGAGCTTCCAAAGTTGTAATTCAATCTAAATCCTTTTCAAGTCCTTCCGATAAATCAACGAGAATGTTCAAAATTGGAGGATACAGTCACTTGGATCTGGTGCAACCAAAATAAAAGAAATAAAATAAGAGAGTCTTATTGGTGAAAATCCTTATGGGCATCGTAAGGCAATGGTGAGTAAAGAAACTAAAATGAGAGAGTCTTTTTAGTGAAAACTCGCAAGGAGCACTATAAGGTGATGGTGAGAAGAGAAAGGTCAAATGGTGAAAACCCACAAAGGGCGCCATTGATCGAAAAGAGGATCCTCACAACCATTGGCATCGACACAGTCGTAGGCAAGGTTTCTCGATTTCGAGGCAAAGGTTGTGATGAGTTTCTTAAAGTCAGACGATTTACATAGATCATACATCCAGTCTAAAAGGCATGTCATGTTCATTGAAGTCCTCATGTACTCCAGATAAGTCCTTCTTTCCTTTCCCCGATAGGGATACCTCTTGTCTAAATTCATTGTCCATTACATTGTTTGTTGTTCTTTGAATCCCTTTCGGTCTAATTCTATTCCAAAACTAAGGCTAAGAAGGGATGGCAAGACTGATTTACAAGGCTTTTGTTTGATACAAGCTAATATTCAAGAGGCACCCAGCCTCAATAGGGGCAACAAATCAACCCTGACTGGTCATGGTGGCTGATGCTTTGAAATCAAAAACTCTCGAAAATAGGAAATCGAATTGAAAGTGCCTACAAGGGCAAAATGAAGTTGAAAAGGTTAAGTCCCAAGTGGCTAACCGTTTTGGCAAAGTTTGAAAAGCCAAAGGTTCCCCAATGCTCTGAAATTGAAAGTTTTGGAAGAAAAAAGTCGAAAGTGAATTGCCACAAACGCAAAATAAAGTTGAAAAGGTTAAGTCCCACGCGACCAACCGTCATGTAAAAGTTTGAAAAATTCAAAGGCTCTCTGGGGCCAGAAATGCAAGTGGTATTCACGAAACATCTAGTGACAGGTTGAAATCATCATCAAAAGAAGATGGGCACAAAGCCAAGCTGCCAAAGACATCAAGGCCACAAACCGACCACCACTTTTAAAACTCACAATTTTTCTTTGTTTGCAGCAGGAACAAAGCAGTGCAGAATGGCGACTCCTAAAAGACGAATGTCACCAAAGGTAAGTTTCCTCAAAATCTCCACTTTCCTTTATTTTTAGCATGCATCACTATTTTTCATACCTTTCATTTTCATAGGTTAACCCAGGTAGAACCTTTTCGCCTAGGGGGATCCAGCTCATAGTTCCGGGTAGAAATACTCTTCGCCCAGGCTTGTTTTTCGTAGCTTAACCCAGGTAGAACCTTTTCACCTAGGGGGATCCAGCTCATATTTCTGGGTAGAAGTAATCTTCGCTCATGCTTGTTTACGTAGATTAACCTAGGTAGAACAGTTTTGCCTAGGGGGATCCAGCTCATAGTTCCGAGTAGAAGTACTCTTTGCCCTGTCTTGCTTTTCGTAGCTTAACCCAGGTAGAACCTTCTTGCCTAGGGGGATCCAGCTCATATTTCCGAGTAGAAGTACTCTTTGCCCAGGCTTGCTTTTCGTAGCTTAACCCAGGTAGAACCATTTCACCTAGGGGGATCCAGCTCATAGTTCCGGGTAGAAGTACTCTTCGCCCAAGCTTGTTTTACGTAGCTTAACCCAAGTAGAACAGTTTCGCCTAGGGGGATCCAACTCATAGTTCCGAGTAGAAGTACTCTTTGCCCTGTCTTGCTTTTCGTAGCTTAACCCAGGTAGAACCTTCTTGCCTAGGGGGATCCAGCTCATATTTCCGGGTAGAAGTACTCTTCGCTAGGCTATTTTTCGTATCTTAACCCATGTAGAATATTTTTGCCTAGGGGGATCTAGCTCATATTTTCGGGTAGAAGTACTCTTCACCCAGGTTATTTTACGTAGTTTAACCCATGTAGAACCTTTTCGTCTAGTGTGATTCAGTATTTCCTTTTCTGTAATATAGGGCACCAGTCCCTGGTTACATTTCATATCAGTAATACAGGGCACCAAACCCAGTTACATTTCCTTTTTCAGTAATACAGGGCACCAACCCCTGGTTACATTTCCTTTTCAGTAATACAGGGCACCAACGCCTGGTTACATTTTTTTTCAGTAATACAGGGCGCCAATGCCTGGTTACATTTCTTTTTCAGTAATACATGGCGCCAACACCTGGTTATATTTCATTTTCAGTAATACAGGGCGCCAACCCCTGATTACATTTCCTTTTAAATAATACAGGATACCAACCCCTAGTTACATTTCCTTTTCAGTAATACAGGGCATCAACCCCTGGTTATATTTTCTTTTCAGTAATACAGGGCACCAACCCCAACCCCTGGTTACATTTCCTTTTCAGTAATACAGGGCACCAACCCCTAGTTACATTTCCTTTTCAGTAATACAGGGTGCCCACCCCTGGTTACATTTCCTTTTCAGTAATATAGGGCGCCAACCTCTGCTTATATTTCATATCAGTAATACAGTGTACCAACCCCTGGTTACATTTCTTTTCAGTAATACAGGGTACCAACCCCTAATTACATTCTTTTTCCGTAATATAGGGTACCAACTACTGATTACATTCTTTTTTCGTAATACAGGGTACCAACCCCGGTTACATTTCCTTACCAGTATAGGGTACACCAATCCCTATCTATGTTTTCCAATATAGGGTCTCCACTCCTTTGTTGATGTGAGCTTAAATGCAGGTTACACCACTCCATGATCTCCTTACCAGTATAGAGTACACCAATCACTAGTTGTGTTTTTCAATATAGGGTACACCACTGCCTAGTTGATTTGATCTTAATACAGGGTACACCACTCCCTGATATCATTGCCAATATAGGGTATACTATTCTCTGGCCACATTTTCCAAACATAAGGTAACCCAATCCTTAGATGAGACATCATTTTTGACAATAAAGGAACACCACCCAAAAATAAAATAAAAATAAAAATAAAAACAATCAATCATCATGATCTTTTCTGGGTACACCATTCCCGATCTTTTATTTCTTTCAATAAATAAGTAGTTTAGAATTTTGTTACAATAACTCGCGAAATGTTCCTAGTAAAAACCGGGGTAGAAAATTTTCGTTCGTTTGTTTGTTTTGGTGTCTGAGCGGGGTTCGAGATGAACAAAAGAAGAAGTCTCAATCCAAAAAATTTTTAAAAAAAGAGAGAGAAGTGAATCCAAATGCAGAAGCGGATGGAAAGGATATGGACTGCTCAAGACGATTGAAGTTACGAGATTTACATTTCCCGTTTTGATTAGAAGAATCCGTAGAAGAATGAACTAGCACCTGCAGCTAGATAGCATCAAGGTTCAGATCAGAGTCTACATGATGAACCAGTCAAGACTCAAGATCAAGTTTTATAAGACTTATAGATAAGAATCTTGTAACTGATAACTGATAGGCTTGTTTAGATTCTTTTAATTTTGATGTAATAACAGGACTACAGACCGGTGTCTCGACGGAACCTCACACGACTCTTCAACTCAGCATTTCATCCTTTTCCTTGAATTACACGCGACCTGATTTCCGTATAACCCCGGATATATAGGTTGTCCACAACCAGGACTCGGTTGCACTCTTCCCTTTTTGTTTATTTTCCTTTATCTTTAAATAATGGTTTAGTCAAAAATTAGTCACATGGCTCACCTTGTCTTTGCCAGAAAGCTCTTCATGTTTACAAGCAAAGAGGGCCATGCTATGAGCATCTAATTTTTTACCATATTTGAATTTCTCACCACTTTTAGTATTTAAATAGTTTTAAGTTTAATCTTTATATATTTTAGTTTTTGTTTCACCTTTTATAGGTTTTATTTGAGAAAATTAAAAACCAAAAAAAAAGAGTCACTTGGCCTTTGTTTAATATATTTCCTATTATAGCAAGTTATTTTAGTTTATTCTTATACAGAAAAAATATTATTTTAAAAAATAAAATTTAAGAAGAGAGACGTTTGAAGCAAAAAGCAGAAAACAAGAAAAGTAGATTTATAAGGAAAAACTTTCTTTTCACTTTTTAAAATGTGGACCCCCCACCTTATCCCTCTATAATAAACTCCACCTGCACCACGCTACTAAAGTCACCAAAAAAGAAAATCTGGCCCCAAGCTTCCTTCTCATACATTCTATATAAGGAGAAAACCTAGAACTTAAGGGGGGGAGCCGCCACTCACTGCTTCTTTTTCCTTAGGTGATATTATTTTTCCTCCTCACTAAACCTCCTCGAGTCATTGAAAATCAGTCATACAATTATCGCAAACCCACCCCGAAACAAATGTAATTCCACTAGTTCGTCGCTACTGCTTTAGTTGTACAACCACCAGCGAAACACCACCCAAAACAGTCCCTTTTCTCTGTTAAAACCTAGTTGGAAAATGCAGCAAAAACCCCCCCTTTAAAACAATCGTAGTTCTTCCTCAAAGCAGCGTGCAATTGGGTTGAGTCGGGTTTGAGTTCATGACGAGATTCCGTTCATGGTTCCGGCGAGGTCTTCCATCACGGATCTATCACGTGTTGTAGTAGCTGTTATTCCAAATTTTATAAAGGATCTCTATATATTGCAAGTCTAAATTGCTAAGCTCAAGGTCCATTTCTACTTTAGATCTTTATTTCGTGCATAGCTTGATGTTTAATGTTGCTGAGCTTATATTACTTGCGCACTGTTTATATATTTATGTGGTGATTCGTTCTTAGTTTGAGAATTATTGTGATGTTATGCTGATTTTCAGTTTCTCTCGTTAGCTTTGCAACTGCATTTTAGTATAACAATTGTGGCTTAGAGTTAATTCGTATGTTTCAAGTTATTTACTAAACGGATCAGTTGAATAGGATTTTATTAGAATTAGGGAATGAAGATTCAATGTGATATTTATGGCAGTCTTACAAAATTGAAGTGGGTCCTCGGCTTTTGACTTTTAATGGTTATTGAGTTTAGGCTGATTTGACAGACTCGCTTGCGTAGCGTGATATTTAATATTTAATAAATTAATTTTATAATCTCCATAGCTTAATTATTTACTAATTTAATTAATCTCTTGTTCTAATCGCGAATTCGCTTGCGTAACGCGATAGTGGCATTTAATAATTTCCTTAATCACAAATTTAGTAATTTCTCAAAAGTACTATAATTATTTGATTGTCATGATTCCAGATTCGCTTGCGATGCGCGATTATGATAAGTTAATTAATTTTATTTTTGATCACGCATTCGCTTGCGTAGCGTGGTCATGAGAACGTAATATTCTCCAAATTATTCTTTAGTAGTTCTAACAATCACGCAATAAAAGCGGACATAGGAAAAAATTGAAAATCATATAAAAAACAGTTTGTCCAAAATTTATTCAAGCCAAGTATAAGTCAATAAAAGTGACCATGCTAGAACCACGGGACTTGGAGAATGCCTTACACCTTCTCCCCGGTCAACAAAATTCCTTATCCGGACTTTGTTTTCGCAGACCAATATTAAAAGAGTCAAACCTTCATTTGACTAGGGATTCAAATAAAAGAGGACTTGGGACACCGACAAATTAATTTCAAGTGGTGACTCTGTAAATAAAATAATCCCTACTCAAGCTTGTCACTTTAATTGGAAAAACTCTTTAACCCAGAATCCATAACATACATTATCTTTTGGAGTTGGAAGCCCGTGGAACAATTCATCGCATTTTGGCAAAATTAGAAAGTTGATGTGTTCTAATTATATTATTTTGTGTGCGGATGAGGACTATTAATATGATGGATATCAATTGGATGTGATAACAAGTGTACGAGACATATTATAAGTGATGTGGGGTCTAAGGAGAGGCCTAAGTCTAAGTCAAGTTGGAAATTTTATGATAGGCTAAAGTTTCAAATGAGTACGCATAAGACCAAATTTTGGACGAACATATATACATATATATAAGGAGTTATGTGATGGACAACTCATAAAATGAAAGATCTTCGAGTATACTTTCTAACTCTTCAAACCGTTCATCATTTGGACATTCTTATAAGAAGTTATGACCAAATTACCAAAAGCTAGTAGAAACACTACCGCGCCGTCCCACGCGGCGCGCCTGTGGAAAATTCTAGAACGCTCCAAAATTTCATTTCCATATACTTTTTGCACAGCCGCAACGTGCCGCGGATGTACAAAAATGGGTTTTTATTACTCGAACCCCATTTTATTTTACTCGATTGGGCTTTATTTTTTGGGTAATTTTTGGTGTTTTAGAGAGAAGGGAGAGCGATTCTAGAGAGAGGAAAGGGGAGAACTATAGATTTCACTACTCTTCTTGAATCAAACCTTGAAAACGCATTAAAGGGTTACTAGAGCTTCAAAGAGGTAAGAATTTCTTTCCCCAATTCTTCAATTTCAAAATCTAACTAGAAATGGGTAATTAGTAAGATGATTCTTGGATGTGAGAGTATTAGTTATACATGCTTGTACCAATAAGGTTGTGGGGAGATTTTTAAGTTCAAATGGGTAAACATTGGGTTGAAAAATGGTAGAAATCTTCAAAGACTTTAATTGAAGATTTGAAGGGCAATCCGATGTCAGAATTTAATAATTTTTATATGGTTGAACTCGTATTGGAACGGGTGTTTGGATTTCATGAGTTTTTTTGAGATTCGAAATGTGGGTCCCACTATCAATTTTTAAAATGAATTTCGAATTTTAATACGGAATATTAGTAATTTCATATGAAATTAATTCCTACAATTCGTATTGAGTATATTGAATTGTCTGTGACTAGATTTGAAGCATTCGTACTCGAATTCGCGAGGCAAAGGTTTATTGGAATCTTGAATTTGGTTGCGAAGCGAGGTAAGTATCTTGCCTAACCTTGAGTAGGGGAATTACCCCTTAGACATTGAGTCTTATGTGGAAATTATATAATTGAAAATCATGTACGCGAGGTAACGAGTACGTACTTGGTTTATATGTGCAAATTATATCGGTTGAAATTTGTATACGCCTTTAAGTATTAAATTGGAAAATTATTGGAACTTAGTAAATCCTTGGATTTGTCATGCCCCATTCCTTGTTTGCCAAGTTTGTATTTTATATGATAATTTGGTGTAATTGCCACTTGAATTTTTATGTGAATTCTTGTTGATTTGATATTTTCTTGGAATTAAATTCATTATGGATTTCTTATATGTAAGTAATCATTAAATAAGTCTAAAAGGAGGCGTTAGCATAATTATCTAAAAATTGGATTAAAGAAGGCGTTGTCCTATGTTGAGTTACTTTTCCATCTCTGTTGTTGTGTTGAAGTTTATATTTGTTGTGTGGAGCCTTGGGCTATTTGTTGAGAAATTTATTGATTTTGTTATATCTTTGGAATTGGTTGTGGCTTATGGGCAAAATCGTGGTATGAATTATTGTATTGTGTTGTCGTGATAATATTTTGTGTAAATTGTAGTATGATTGGAGTTATTATTCTGAGGAAATAAGGGTGGCATTCCACTGTTGACATTATGTAGGTATAAGGGTGGCATTTTACTGTGCTTATGTGTGTTGGGATACTGGCTGGGCGGAGTGATAAGTGTGGCAACAGGAGCGATAAGGGCGGCTATAGGAGCGATAAGGGTGGCTGTTGATATTCAAGAGCGGAGGGATAATGGTGGCTACTATTATGGAGTGATACAGGTGGCTACAGGAGAGATAAGAGTGGCTAGTGTCAGGGATGATATGTTATGATGTGGGATTATTGTGTTGATAATTTTTATGTGTTGTTGTGATTTTCCTTGTGGTTAACCTTATATTTTGTGTAACTTGTCTTGTTGTTTCTGTAAACTTGATAATAGCCTGATCTATGTTGAAATTGTGAGCATGTGGCTATTGCTGGGCATATAATATTATATGGGATTGGGTTGCACGCTGCAACAGAGATGATATGTGGGCACGAGGTGCCGAAAAAATATGATGGTTTTTATTATTGGTACGTGAACTGTGCATGCAGATGTGATATGAAATGTGGGCACGTGGTGCCGGGAAAAAATATGATATTTTTTATTATTGGCACGTGAACTGTCCGTGCAGATGTGATATGAAATGTGGGCACGAGGTGCCGAGAAAAATATGATGGTTTTAATTATTGGCACGTGAAATGTCCGTACAAATGTGATATGAAATGTGGGTACTAGGTGCCGAGGAAAATATGATGATTTAATTATGCGCACGAAGTGCCGTGGAAATATGAAAGTGGGCTGAGACCCGTGTTATGAAAAATATGAAAGTGGGCTGAGACCCGTATTTTATGATTATGAAATGTGGTGTCATAGGGTGACTTTTATTTGAAAGAATTTTATTCAAAATATTTATTTGGAAGGATTTTATTCAAAATATTATTTGAAAGAATTGTATTCGAAAGATATTTATTTGAAAGAATTATATTTGAAGGATATTTGTTTGAAAGAAGTATATTCGAAATACATTTGTTGGAAAGGATTATGTTCTAGAGATTTCCATTGAAAGCTTATAGATGAAAGATGTATATTTTGAAGGACTTGATTATTGAATGTACTTGTGTTCATTATCTATTTGAGCAATATTTAAGGAGTTCTTGTTGCCTTGTTGTTTATATCACTAGTTGATTTTGTTGCTATCTGTGATGACCCAAAAGGTCATCTTATATTTTAGAACTTGAATCTGCACTCTTAAGCCTTAAACAAATCTCATTTTTACCTTCCTCGATTTGCGTACACAGTCCAAGCACGTTTTCGAAAAGCTTTTATGTTGAAAACTAATAAAAATAAGAATGTTTGTCTTAAAAGTTGATTTTAGTTGACTTTGGTCAATATTTTTAGTAAACGGGCCCGGATCCGTAATTTGACGGTCTTAGTAGGTCCGTATCAAATTATGGGACCTGGGCGTATGCCCGAAATCGAATTCGGAGGTCCCTACCTTGAGTTATGAATTTTTGATGAAAATTAAAAGTTTGGAAATTATTTATTTTTAAGAATTCATTGATATTTGGCATTGTTAGTATCGGGTCCGTATTGTAGTTCCGGAGCCCGGTACAGGTTCATTATGATATTTAAGACCTGTCTGTGAAATTTGGTGAGAAACGGAGTTGATTTGACATGATTCGGACGTTCAGTTAAGAAAATAGAAATTTTTAAAGTGTTTTTGAGAATTTCATTTGATTTGATACTAAATTTGTAGTTCTAGGTGTTATTTTGGAAATTCGATCGCGCGAGCAAGTTTGTATGATATTTTTAGACTTGTGTGCATGTTTGGTTTGGAGCCCCGAGGGCTCGGGTGAGTTTTGGATAGGCTACGGAATGAGATTTGGCTTGGAAAACACTGCTGGTGCATCTGATATTATTGCAGGCCTCTGATCTCGCATTTGCAAGATCAGGCATCGCAATTGCAACCTCTGAGAGGTTCGCATTTGCGAGCTTCTCATCGCAAATGCGAAGAGAAGCTAGGTCAATAGTTTTCGCATTTGCGAAGGGAGTCGGGGAAGGGCAGTGATCGCAAATGCGATCATTTAGTCGCATTTGCGAAGATTCAAAGGTCGCATTTGCGAACTTATCTTCGCATTTGCGAAGGCAGCAGAAGTGTGAAGGGCTTCGCATTTGCGAAGCTCAGGTCGCAAATGCGACATCTGCAACTGATCAAAATAACTTTTGGACGGGAATTTTTATTCATTTCCCAAATTTCCAAGACCTAAAAAACAAGAGGCGATTTTACAAAGATCATTTCTTCCCCAAATCATAGGTAAGTGATTCTAAACTGGTTTCTTTTAATCTTTCACTACATTTTGCAAGATTTCAACCTAAAATCTAAGGTTTTCATGGTAGAATTAGGGGTTTTGGGTAGAAACTAGGGATTTCGGAAATTTGGGGATTTAGACCTCAATTTGAGGTCGGATTCCAAAACCAATTATATATTCGTGCTCGGGGGTGAATGGGTAAATAGATTTTGGTCCGAACCTCGGGTTTTGACCAAGCGGGCCCAGGGTCGATTTTTGACTTTTTGGAGGAAAATTTGGAAAATCTAAATTTATGCAATGTAATTGATTCCTTTAGCAATATTTGATATTATTGAGTCATTTTTGAATAGATACGAGTGGTTTGGAGGTGAATTCTAGAGGAAAAGTTGTGATTGAGAATTAAGTGGCCTTTGGAGGTAAGTGTTGTGTCTAACCCTGACTTGAGGGAATTAGGAACCTTAGATTAATTGCTAAGTGAAATTCATGTGAGCGGCGTATATGTGAGGTGACGAGTACCTATGCGCCGCCAATTTACCTGTTTTTCCATGTTTCTCTATTTATCTGACATTGCCTCATTCCTATGCCAAATTGCTACGTGTTATACTAGTGTTATCCAAATTATCGTTCTTATTATGTTTACGGATTTTCTGGTGATAATTGAGTTTTTATTTCAAAGTTGAGATTGATGTTATGGAACCAAATGTTGAAGTAAGGTTTTTACTTGTTATTCTATCTCTCTGTTGTTATTTATGCATTGCATTATGGTAAGGGAGAGTGTTAATGCACGAAGGATAATGTCGTGCCATATTGTGAGTGTTAATGCACGAAGGGTGATGTCGTGCCATATTGTGAGTGTTAATGTACGAAGGTTGATGTCGTGCCATATTGTGAGTGTTAATGCACGAAGAAGGGTGATGCCGTGCCATTTCTATTAATTTTATGGTGAGATTGAGAGTAAAAGCACGAAGGGTGATGCCGTGTATTTTTCCTTAATGTATTCACTATTCTTGTTGATTCATGGTATATTGACTGCTCGGTGATCATTCTGTTGTAGTTCTTTATCTTGTATTCTCCTCAGTATGTTCCCCTCCCGACAATTATTTGTATATACACTGTTAAATGGTACAGGTTGATTCGTAGGTGCCTTGCCTAAGCCTCGTCACTACTTCGTCGAGGTTAGGCTTGACACTTACCAGTACATCGGGTCGGTTGTACTGGTACTGCACTCTGCACTTTCTGTGCAGATTTTGATACCAGCTCGGGTTGATCGAGATTTTGCTATTAGTCCGCTGTCCGGAGACTCAAGGTATATCTGTCGGCGTTCACAGACCTTGAAGTCCCCGTCTATTTTTCTGTTCTACTGTTTCTTTCATTCAGACAGTTGTATTTCTTTCAGACTATTACTTGTAGTAAATTCTAGAATGCTCGTGAATTGTGACTCCAGATCCGGGTGGTAGTAATTAATACAGTTTTATGATATTCCGCACTTATTATATTTTATCTTAGTTAATTATTGTTAATTACTGAATGGAAATAAGGAATTGGTTTAATGATTTTCTAACGTTGGCTTGCCTAGCAAGTGAAATGTTAGGCCCCATCACGGTCCCGTCGGTGGGAAATTTTGGGTCGTGACAGTTGGTATCAGAGCACTAGGTTGTCTAGGCCTCGTGATTCACGAGCAAGCTTAGTAGAGTCTGGAGGATCGGTATAGAGACGTTTGTGCTTATCTTCTAGAGGCTATGAAGTTTAGGAACAAGTTTTACTTCTATTCTTCCCTATCGTGCGATTTTTCTTTCTCAATACTAATTGAACTCTTCTACTCTTATTCTCTCGCAGATGGCGAGATCACGTATCGCTTCCTCAGTTGAGCAGCAGCCAGAGCCCTCAGTGACAGCTCTTATGCGGGGAAGAGGTCGAGGCCGAGGCCGAGGCCATGCGAGAGGCCGAGGCAGGGGCAGGGCTCAGCCTAGGGCCCGAGAAACAACCCCAGCAGTGGAGCCTCAGATAGAGCTTGACGAGAAGGTTCCAGCCCAGACTGTTCCTGCCAGACCAGCTCAGGCTCCGGAGGGGTTCATTGCTACCCCAGTGCTTCAGGACGCTTTGGTCCGTTTGGTGGGCCTTATGGAGAGTGTGGCCCAGACTAGCGCATTTCCCATGGCACTAGTAGTCTCTCAGGCTGGAGGAGGAGCCCGGACTCCCACCACTCCCGCTTCGGAGCAGATAGCTCCCCAGTATCAGGCTCCAGTAGCTCAGCTAGTCGGATTAGTTCAGCCGGTTATTGCGGCACAGGTCGGAGATGGGCCAGTTATGTCTTCTGAGGCTTTATGGAGATTGGACAGGTTTACCAAGCTCTTTCCTGTTCACTTCAGAGGTGCTCCTTCAGAGGATACCCAGGAGTATCTTGACAGCTATCACGAGGTTCTACGAAACATAGGTATAGTGGAGATCAATGGGGTCAATTTTGCTGCATTTCAGATGACTGGTTCCGCCAAGAAATGGTGGAGAGATTACTTGTTGACCAGACCAATTGAGTCACCTGTTCTTACTTGGGACCAGTTCTCTCAGCTCTTCATGGAGAAGTTTCTGCCTATCACATTGAGAGAAGAGCGTCCTCGTCAGTTTGAGCGTCTTCAGCAGGGCAGTATGAATGTTACTCAATATGAGACTCGTTTTGTAGATTTGGCCTGTCATGCTATTCTTCTGCTTCCCACCGAGAGAGAGAGAGGATGAGGAGGTTTATTGATGGACTTGCTCAGCCTATCAGATTGCAGATGGCTAAGGAGACTGGGAGTGAGATTTCTTTTAAAGCGGCTGCTAATGTCGCCAGATGAGTCAAAATGGTTCTTATTCAGGGAGGTCAGGGGTATGACAAGAGACCTCGTCATTCCGGTGAGTTCAGCGGTGCCTCATCTAGAGGCAAGAGTACTTTTGGTAGAGGCCATCCTCCCAGTCCATTTCATTCAGCGCTCCAGGCATCCCATGGTGCCTCAGGTTGTCGTGGCCCTCAGATACATTATTCTGACCAGCTAGCCTACAGTGTACCACCAGCTCCTATTAGTTCACCTCCACTCCAGAGTTATCAGGGAGGTTATTCAGGTCGACAGGGTCAATTTCAGGGTCAGCAGTCACAACATCCGAGGTTATGTTATACTTGTGGTGATCCGAGGCACATTGCTAGATTTTGCCCTCGGGCAACGGGCAGCTCATAGCATCAGAGTTCTCATGCCATGGTTCTGGCACCAGTTGCTGGACCACCTGCTCAGCCAGTCAGAGGCAGGGGTCAGGCAGCCAGGGGTAGGGGCAAACAGTTAGAGGTGGAGGTCAGGTCGTTAGAGGTGGAGACCAGCCAGCTAGAGGCCATCCCAGGGATGTAGTTCAGGGTGGTGGGGCCCAGCCACGGTGTTATGCTTTCCCAGCCAGGCCTGAGGCTGAGTCATCTGACGTTGTTATCACAGGTACTGTTTCAGTTTGCTGTAGAGATACTTCAGTTCTATTTGATTCGGGATCTACTTACTCCTATGTGTCATCCTATTTTGCTTCCTATTTGGTTGTGCCCGTGATTCTTTGAATGCTCCTGTGTATGTGTCCACACCAATGGGAGATGCTATTGTTGTAGAACGTGTTTATCGTTCATGTATGGTCACTATTGGGAGTCTTGAGACTAGTGTGGACCTTCTACTTCTTGATATGGTAGATTTTGATGTCATCTTGGGTATGGATTGGTTGTCCCCTTATCATGCTATATTGGATTGTCATGCCAAGATAGTGACCCTAGCTATGCCGGGGTTACCTCGGCTACAATAGAAAGGAACTCCTGGCCATTCTGCCAGCAGGGTTATTTCTTATATGAAAGCTCGGTGTATGGTAGAGAAAGGGTGTCTAGTCTATTTGGCTTATATCCGTGATCCCAGTGCGGATGTCCCTTCTATGGACTCAGTACTAGTTGTTCGTGAATTTGTAGAAGGATTTCCTGCAGATTTGCCGGGGATGCCACCCGGCAGAGATATTGACTTCTGTATTGATTTGGCTCTGGGCACTCAGCCTATTTCTATTCCACCATACCGTATGGCCCCGCCAGAGTTGAAAGAATTGAAAGAACAGTTACAATACTTGCTTGATCAGGGATTCATTAGACCTAGTGTCTCGCCCTGAGGTGCACCAGTATTATTTGTAAAGAAGAAATATGGCTCTATGCGGATGTGTATAGACTATCGGCAGTTGAACAAGGACACTATCAAAAACAAATATCCGCTGCCAATAATTGATGACTTATTTGATCAGCTTCAGGGTGCCAAGGTATTTTTGAAGATCGATCTGAGGTCTGGTTACCATCAGTTGAATATTAGGGCATCTTATGTCCCTAAAATAACTTTTCGAACTCGGTATGGGCATTACGAATTCCTAGTGATGTCATCTGGGTTGACAAATGCCCCAGCAGCAATTATGGATTTGATGAATCGGGTGTTCGGGCCTTATTTGGATTCTTTTGTGATTGCATTCATTGATGATATCTTGATTTACTCCAGCAGTCGAGAAGAACATGAGAATCATCTTTGAAGTGTGCTTCACACCTTGAAGAATAATCAGTTATATGCCAAGTTTTCAAAATGTGAGTTTTGGTTAGACTTAGTTGCCTTTTGGGGGCATGTTGTATCGGCAGAAGGCATAAAGGTGGATCCTAAGAAGATTGAGGCTATTCAGAATTGGCCTAGACCTACATCAGTTACAGAGATCTAGAGTTTCCTGGGTTTAGCAGGTTATTATTGTCGGTTCGTGGAAGGGTTTTCATCTATAGCAAGCCCATTGACCAGATTGACCCAGAAAGGTGTCCCATTCAGATGGTCAGACGTGTGTGAGTTGAGCTTTCAGAAGCTCAAGACCGCTTTGACTACGGCGCCAGTGTTGGTATTACCCACAGGTTCAGGATCGTATACGGTATATTGTGATGCATCTCACATTGGGCTTGGTGCAGTATTAATGCAAGATGGCAAAGTAATTGCATATACGTCGCTGTAGTTGAAAGTTCACGAGAAGAATTATCCTGTTCATGACTTAGAATTGGCAGCCATTGTTCATGTGCTGAAGATTTGGAGGCATTACCTCTACGGTGTCTCGTGTGAGGTATTTACTGATCATCATAGCCTTCAGTATCTGTTCAAACAAAAAGATCTTAATTTGAGGCAGAGAAGATGGTTGGGGTTGTTGAAAGACTATGATATCACCATTTTGTATCACCCCAGAAAAGCCAATGTAGTGGCCGATGCTTTGAGTAGAAAGGATGTGAGTATGGGCAGTCTTACGTATATTCTAGTTGGTGAGAGGCCATTAGCTGTAGATGTTCAGCCTTTGGCTAATCAGTTTGTGAGGTTACATATTTCAGAACCCAGTCGGGTTCTAGCTTACACAGTCACTCGGTCTTCTTTATATGAGCGCATCAGAGAGAGGCAGTATGATGATCCTCATTTACTTGTCCCTAAGGACACGGTGTGGCATGGTGATGCCAAACAGGTTGTTGTGGGGGAAGATGGAGTTCTTCAAATACAGGGTCGTATTTGTGTGCCTAATGTGGATGTGCTTCGTGAATTAATTCTTGAAGAAGCACACAGTTCCAGGTATTTTATTCATCCAGGAACCGCCAAAATGTAACAAGATTTGCGGCAACATTATTGGTGGAGGAGAATGAAAAAGGATATAGTTACATATGTAGCTCGGTGTCTGAATTGTCAGCAAGTTAAGTACGAGCATCAAAGACTTGATGGTTTGCTTCAGAAGTTAAAAATTCCTGAGTGGAAGTGGGAGCATATCACTATGGATTTTGTTGTGGGATCATTTCTTGCCAGTTGCATAGTTTGCTTATAATAATAGCTACCAGTCGAGCATTCAGATGGATCCATATGAGACATTATACTGAAGGCGATATTGATCGCCAGTTGGTTGGTTTGAACAGGGAGAGGCTCGGTTGTTGGGTACCGATTTGGTACAGGATGCCTTGGATAAGGTCAAGATTATTCAGGATCGACTTCGCACAACTCAGTCTAGGAAAAAGTACTATGCCGACCGTAAAGTTCGTGATATTACTCCGGGTTTCACCTATGAAAGGTGTAATGAGGTTCAGAAAGAAGGGCAAGTTGAGCCCTAGGTATATCGGACCCTTTGAAATTCTTGAAAGGGTGGGTGAAGTAGCCTACAGGCTTGCATTACCACCTAGTTTACCAGCGGTTCATCCGGTGTTCCATGTGTCTATGCTCCGAAAATATCATGGTGATCCATCCCATGTGGTAGATTTCATCTCTGTCCAGTTGGACAAGGATTTGACTTACGAAGAGGAGCCGGTGGCAATTTTAGCTCGGCAAGTTCGCCAGTTGAGATCAAAGAGTTACCCCTCAGTTCGAGTGCAATGGAGAGGTCAGCCTATGGAGGCAGCTACTTGGGAGTCCGAGTCCGATATGCGGAGTAGATATCCCCACCTTTGCACCAGCCCAGGTACTTTTCTATGTCCGTTCGAGGACGAACGATTGTTTTAGAGGTGGAGAATGTGATGACCCAAAAGGTCATCTTATGTTTTAGAACTCGAATCAGTGCTCTTAAACCTTAAAAATCTCATTTTGACCCTCCTCGATTTGCGTGCGCAGTCCGGGCAGGTTTCCGAAAAGCTTTTATGTTGAAAACTAATAAAAATAAGAATTTTTGCCTTAAAATTTAATTTTAGTTGACTTCGGTCAACATTTTTGGTAAACGGTTCCGGATCCATGCTTTGACGGTCTCAGTAGGTCCGTATCAAACTATGGGACCTGGGCGTATGCCCGAAATCAAATTCGGAGGTCCCTAACTTGAGTTATGAATTTTTGATGAAAATTAAAAGTTTGGAAATTATTTATTTTTAAGAATTGATTGATATTTGGCATTGTTAGTATCGGGTCCGTATTTTGGTTTCGGAGCCCAATATAGGTTTATTATGATATTTAAGACATGTCTGTGAAATTTGGTGAGAAACGGAGTTGATTTGACGTGATTCAGATGTTCAGTTGAGAAAATAGAAATTTTTAAAGTGTCCTTGAGAATTTCATTTGATTTGGTACTAAATTCATAGTTCTAGGTGTTATTTTGGCGATTCGATCGCGCGAGCAAGTTCGTATGATGTTTTTTGACTTGTGTGCATGTTTGGTTTGGAGCCCCGAGGGCTCGGGTGAGTTTCGGATAGGCAACAGAGTGAGATTTGTCTTGGAAAACACTGCTGGTGTATCTGATATTATTGCAGGCCTCTGATCTCGCATTTGCGATATCAGGCATCGCAATTGCGACCTCTGACAGGTTCGCATTTGCGAGCTTCTCATCGCAAATGCGAAGAGAAGCTGAGCCAATAATTTTTGCATTTACGAGTTTTCTTTCGCATTTGCGAAGGGAGTCGGGGAAGGGCAGTGATCGCAAATGCGATCATTTAGTCGCATTTGCGAAGATTCAAAGGTCGCATTTGCGAACTTATCTTCGCATTTGCGAAGGCAGCAGAAGTGTGAAGGGCTTCGCATTTGCGAGGACTCCTTCGCATTTGCGTGCTTCGCATTTGCGAAGCTCAGGTCGCAAATGCGACATCTGCAGCTGATCAAAATGACTTTTGGACGGGAATTTTCATTCATTTCCCAAATTTTCAAGACCTAAAACACAAGATGCGATTTTTCAAAGACCATTTCTTCCCCAAATCATAGGTAAGTGATTCTAAACTGGTTTCTTTCAATCTTTCACTATATTTTACAAGATTTCAACCTAAAATCTAAGGTTTTCATGGTAGAATTAGGGGTTTTGGGTAAAAACTAGGGATTTCGGAAATTTGGAGATTTAGACTTCAATTTGAGGACGGATTCCAAAACCAATTATATATTCGGGATCGGGGTGAATGGGTAAATGGATTTTGGTCCGAACATCGGGTTTTGACCAAGCGGGCCCGGGGTCGATTTTCAACATTTTGGAGGAAAATTTGGAAAATCTAAATTTATACAATGTAATTGATTCCTTTAGCAATATTTGATATTATTGAGTCATTTTTGAATAAATACGAGCGGTTTGGAGGTGAATTCTAGAGGAAAAGTTGTGATTGAGAATTAAGTGGCCTTCGAAGCGAGGTAAGTGTAGTGTCTAACCCTGACTTGAGGGAATTAGGAACCTTAGATTACTTGCTAAGTGGAATTCATGTGAGCGGCGTATATGTGAGGTGACGAGTATTTATGCGCCGCCAACTTACCGGTTTTCCATGTTGCTCAGTTTTTTTTATATTGTCTCATTCTTATGCCTAATTGCTATGTGTTATACTAGTGTTGTTCAATTTATCGTTCTTATCATGCTTTCGGATTTTCTGGTGATAATTGAGTTTTTATTTCAAAGTTGAGATTGATGTTATGGAACCAAATGTTGAAGTAAGGTTTATACTTGTTATTCTATCTCTCTGTTATTATTTATGCATTGCATTATGGTAAGGGAGAGTGTTAATGCACGAAGGGTGATGTCGTGCCATATTGTGAGTGTTAATGCACGAAGGGTGATGCCGTACCATATTGTGAGTGTTAATGCACGAAGGGTAATGTCGTGCCAGATTGTGAGTGTTAATGTACGAAGGGTGATGTCGTGCCATAGTATGAGTGTTAATGCACGAAGGGTGATGACGTGCCATGATATGAGACTTAATGCACGAAGAGTGATGCCGTGCCATGATATGAGACTTAATGCACGAAGAGTGATGCCGTGTCGTTTCTATTAATTTTATGGTGAGATTGAGAGTAAAAGCATGAAGGGTGATGCCGTGCATTTTTCCTTAATGTATTCACTATTTCTGTTGATTCATGGTATATTGACTGCTCCGGTGATCATTCTGTTGTAGTTCTTTATCTTATATTCCCCTCGGTATGTTCCCCTCCCGACAATTCCTGTTTAGATCTTCATCTCTGTTATTTGTATATACACTGTTAAATGGTACATGTTGATTCGTAGGTGCCTTGCCTTAGCCTCGTCACTACTTCGTCGAGGTTATGCTCGACACTTACCAGTACATGGGGTCGGTTGTACTGATACTGCAATCTATACTTTCTGTGCAGATTTTGATACCGGCTCGGGTTGATCGAGATTTTGCTATTGGTCCGCTGTCCGGAGACTCAAGGTTGATCTGTCGGCGTTCACAGTCCTTGAAGTCCCCGTCTATCTTTTTGTTCTACTGTTTCTTTCATTCAGACAGTTGTATTTCTTTCAGACTATTACTTGTAGTAAATTCTAGAATGCTTATAAATTGTAACTCCAGATCCGGGTGGTAGTAATTAATATAATTTTATGATATTTCGCACTTATTATATTTCATTCTTAATTAATTATTATTAATTACCGAATGGAAATAAGGAATTGGTTTAATGATTCTCTAACGTTGGCTTGCCTAGCAAGTTCGTGACACTATCACTGCTAGTTGTTTTCCAGTACTATTATATACTGGTATTTTGCACAGGTTATTTGACTAGTGAGTGTCTTGACTGTACCTCGTCACTACTCTACCGAGGTTAGTCTTGATACTTGCTGGGTACCGACTTGTATGTACTCATACTACACTTCTGCATATTTTGTGTAGAGTCAGGTATTGGAGATGCCAAACTCGGGCAGAGTTAGTATGTTGATCGCAAGGATTCAAGGTAGAGCTTCTTGGTCGTTGCAGTCGATTGGAGTCTTTCTATTTTGTTTTGTACTGTCAACTCTTATTCGAATAGTATTATTTATTCGATCCTTGAGATCATTGCATATATTCAGTTAGAGTTCGTGACTCAGTATTACCAGTCTTAGGAGGTTATTATATTTGTTTCCGCTTCTGATTTCGACACTTGTATTATATTATATGTAAAAAAACAAAATGACTTGAAATATATTTGTAATCGACTTACCTTGTCTTAGAGACTAAGTACTATTACGACGCCTATGGCGGGATTTTGGGTCGTGACACTTTTATTTCTATGATGAATTCATAAAAGCTTCTTTTCCATATTTGTCCGGGTCTTCATCAAAATAATTCTTCTTTGTAAATGCCTTCATTCCTGTTTTGTCCAAGTCCTTACATAACTGACAAACGTGTATAAAATAAATTTATCATAAGTAAATATTTTTTGATTAAGATATGTTGGTTTGATATAATCAAAATATGTATGTGAAACCTTGGAGCTAACAATCTCCCCTTTTTGATGATGGCAAACCATTGGGTACAAAACATAAAAATTTAATCAAAGAATTAATTAAAGATCAATAAAAGAATAAGTCAGATAAGTCGGTTACTTCCCTGAAATGTCAAGCTTTCTCTCCCTTACTTTAAGAGTTCCATTGTCGTACTCCCCCTATCTTCATGCATCTTGTCTATAAACATTGCAAGTAAAGTTTTGTACATACTCCCCCTGTCTTCATACATCTTGTCTATAAACTTTGCAAGTAAAGTTTTGTATATATCTTTCTCCCCCTTTTGTTATCATCAAAAAAGGTGGAAACATCTTGCATAAATTATGTAAGCAAGTATCCACAATCACAGTATACAAAACATAAAAATTAAACGAAAACATAGTATAGTTATTTGAATGAAGCGTGGCAAAAATTAAAAAACTCATGTGACACTTGGTTTTATTTTTTTTTAAAACATTATTTAGCATATAAGAAGGTGTAATCGTACATAGTCACTTAAAAATCACTAGATGGTTTAAAAAGATTAAGAAACTTTTGATATCCTCAAATGTTAAAGTTTCAAAAAATTTGAACAAAAGCTTAAGACCCTTAGAAAGACTACAATGTATTAATGCATATAGGAATCAAGAAATGGTCATGTATTCATATTACCAAGAAAAAAAGGATGTGGGATCATTCATATGAAAGTCATTTTCTTTTTACTAGTGTAGAGTAGAACTTCATAAAACGACTATTTGAATATCTCCTTTAATCAACTATCTTTCACACATGATTATGAGAATCATATTCTAAAGGATTCATCACTCAGCAAGAAGTCATATAATCTTGCTTATCCAGTCTTAGAACCATTTCCAAGCATAAAATAAGTCATTAGTAACAAGTGATTCATCTTTGACTTTCAGGTCAACTTTTCTTTTCGCAATGTAAGAAAATATCTGGACGCTGCAATAGATCACATGGAGAAATATTCACTCTTGGCTAGATGAGCCTATTGAACCTTACACTTATCGTTTTCATGACATGAGAATAAAAATTCTCCAAGCCAATATTTCTATTTCAGTCCACTTTATTGCCTGCAAGGTTTACATATGAGAATATCCTACTAGATCATATCAATTAGTTCTTGCATACAATAAGCCACAATTTAGAAGTCAACCGAAAATATTTTGTGGCACTATAACGATATTCTATGGGATCAGGTATACCAAAATATTTATTAAAAAGTGCAATAGAGAGTCGGTCATACCTTGATACTTTATTCGATCGGTGGACTTACTAATTTTCTTTTTGCTTCACATTATTTGGAATGTGAAGATAAAGGTTAGTTCTCCATCATGCTCATTTCCAAACCGATCATCTTCCAGAGGCTTAAAGCTTGTCATGCTTTTATTTAGTATTAAATAAATATGCTCTGAAATGCATAGTTGAAAAAAATAATTGTCAAATGATAATTATGAAATTTTTTTAAATAATAACGAGTCTTGATCACAAAAAAATGTGGTTCAAAAATTTTTAACTCTAGAGAAAGGCGATAGAATAAAGTTCTGCTATTTTCAAACCATTTAAAAAAATATTTCAACATCCATACAGAGATAATTTATAAAATTTGTAATGTGAACATGAAAAATAATATTCTAACAAAACTCTCCATGAAGAAACAAACCTTCTTGTTGTGAAACCTTGGGCTACAAGTGTACCCTTAATTTTTACAATCTTACCAATCTCATCAAGCTTCTTGTTGGATATCCATGATTGCAACTCCTTTGCTTGATAATAGATTTCAACACTTTTTGTTCTTTCAGCTTTGTTCAGCAGATCTTGCATAGCTAGAATCCATTATAATGAATAAGGAATATACCAAGAGTCCTACCAAGACAGTTGCAACCAAAGGGAATAAGATAACCAAAAATTAATTTTTCTCCCTTTCCATAGCTTAGGCAGAATTTCATTCAAGATAAGATCTAATGAAAAAATATTAAAGCACATATAAGCCAATGATAATAATTTATGCAAAAATTATGCTTTTTTTTTAATTCTGTATTCAATTCAAACGCCAAACTAAATATGTGAGAAAACATGTATGACACAAAAAAATATCGAACAAATACTATAACTCACATCTATGATCAAATGCATCATTTTCTTATTAAAGAATATAACCTAGGCAAAAACATCAATAGAAACATACACATGTACCTTCTAAACTTTTGAGTCATAGGAATAGTCAAGTATCTCCACATGTGTATGAGTTATTTGCCTTAAGGTTAAACATCCTTCTTAAATTTGAAAGAAGTATTGATACTCTCACCAAGAGAATGAATATCATAAGTAATTTTAAAAAAATAATTTAAGCACATGACGATATAAAAAGTATATGTATGCTTGTTTATCCTAATGTTAATACAAATGACATGGTTTATGAAAGACATACATTCGTGCTATTTAAAATCTCTAAGTCAAGGATAAAAATAACACCAAACAGAATTATCGAATAATGCAGCTAGTTGACTCAAGCAATATATACTTATCATATTGCACTTAAAAAAAATAACTAGATACGCATCACCTTATAATTCATCAAAAGAAACTTGGATAAACTTTAATGATACCAGTCACTCAAGTTTTACCAGTACGTGTAATGGTTCCTTCATTCTCTATAGAGTATGCGTAAACTTTGAAGCATCTTTAAGCATATTCCTGGACCAGCTGTTATGCAAATATCATTTATTCCTTTTTATGGTTGGACTCAGAATTCCTACAAAATAAATTAATTTATTTTTGGTACCCAAATCTTTTTGGTTCCTTGGGGGTTAGTAGCTGGTGTAATTGGAGATGCATTTATCTATTTGACTCTCCAAACATATTTTGATCTACCATAATTTTTTGCATAATTGCATAAAAATACTTTATGTCCAAAATTACCAAAGTAGTGACATGTAATATGAGAAAAAGAATGTTTACCTACAGCTACCTTATTAGTTGACTTGGAACTTCCCTCAGTCAACTTGTTTAAGGTAGGACGTTTATCAGTAGATCCTTTTTTCAGTCGACTGATAGCTGTTAAGCCAAGGGGACGACTTTGATCGATCAAAGTAGTGGCTAGGAGATTTGTGCAAGCTGCTTATTTGTTTGCGAAGCTCAAAATTTTCTTCTTGAAGCAAGTTGTTCTCCAACTGATATTCTTCAAGCTGAATATCCCAGTCTTTCTTTTCATTTCTCAACTTGTTATATTCTTCAAGTTGGATCTCCCAATCTTTCTTCTCATATACCAACTTGTTATATTCTTCAAGTTGGATCTCCCAATTTTTTCCCTCATGTATCAACTTGTTATATTCTTCAAGTTGGATCTCTCAATTCTTCTTCTCTTTCCTCAACTTATTATATTTCTTTAGAACTTTCTCAAGGTCGTTGAGAACTAATTCAATATTTTCCTGCAATTCATCACATTTATCGCAATATGTAATAGGAGTAGGACATACCTTGTCAATTTCTCCCATTGCCATGAAACATAGGTTCTTCATTCTTTCATGATCGTTTTCTTCTTCAGATTTATTCTCGTCGCTCCAATTTGAGATTCTATGATTCTTCTTCTTGAAGTTAGGACATTTTAATTTCATATGTGCAGGTTTACCACATTCGTAGCAACATGCGTTCTCTTGTTGTTGAACCCCATTCTTGCGGTTCTTTTGATGATTCATGATGGATTGAGATTTTCTATGTTGCTTCTTTCTACTCTTCTTTTTTTTCATCCTAGGTATCACGACCAAGTCTTCTCGATCTTCACTAGCTTCAGATTCTTCAAGAGTTAACTTGGATTCAATTTCCTTAACTCTGTTGGTGTCCCCATGGATATTTTCCAATATGTCCCATATATCTTTAGCAGTCTCACAAGTGGATATATTCTTATATTCTTCTTCACTAATCGCACAATAGAGCATATTGATTGCTCTAGCGTTTGTTTACATAATATCCAACTATTCTCTTGTGTAGTCAAATATGGATGCCCTTTTTTTAAGCTTCCTTTCATCACTTTTGTTCAGAATAGGTCTAGGTTTATTCTGAATGACTAGCCAGGCTAGATAATCTATTGATTGAACATAAACCTTCATTCTTTCTTTCCAATGGATATAGTATTGACTATTGATGTACGGTGGCCTTCTTGTTGAGTATCCCTTTTGAAATGCAATTCCAGTAATTTGATGACCTGCCATGGATCTTTTCTCACTTGCTGTTAAGCAAACAAAATAAAGATGTGAGACTTGCTCTGATACCAATTGAAAGTACAAGAGGGGGGTAAATTGTAGCCTATTAAAAATTTCTAGTCGACTATAGTATGCACTTAGTCGACCGATGCGGAGACTACCTGCACAATACTGTTAGTACTTTGATTCAATCAAATACTAATCTCATTTGCTGTTAGGCAAACAAAATAAAGATGTGAGACTTGCTCTGATACCAATTGAAAGTACAAGAGGGGGGTAAATTGTAGCCTATTAAAAATTTCTAGTCGACTATAGTATGCACTTAGTCGACCGATGCGGAGACAACCTGCACAATACTGTTAGTACTTTGATTCAATCAAATACTAATCTCAACAAACCGTAATTGCTTATAATAATATATGAAAGCAGTAACGTAAATGACACCAGAAATTTTATCTCTACTCCAGTCTTCTTGGGTTGCAAGGATATTATCTCTTGATCTATTTGTAATATGAGTTGTGTACAACTTGTATGATTTTCAATGTTCACCACCAATGTTTACAAGATTGGTTTTCACTCACTCACCAACAACGAACGAGGGTTGGTTTTAACACGCTCACCAACAACGCAAAAGGTTGGTTTTTACTCGCTCACCAACAACGACTCTTTGGTTTTCACTCGCTCAGCAAAGTAATGAATAATGACACAACCTCTAAGGACACACAACCTCTTCACTATTTTTCATTCTCTCTTCACTCTTTTGTGTACATAGTAAATCTACTAAAAGTAAATTTTAATGCTTTTTAAGAGTAGAATAAAGAATTTGTAGTTGGATAGACAATTGTATAGAAGGTTGCATATCTAATCCTTGAGCTTGTCAATCTTCTTATAAGCGAGTTTTGAGAGCTGTTGTAGATTGGTCTTTTATTGATGCCCACAATATTTTACTGATATTTGGCTCAAGAGAGGTGCCTCTGATTCCTTCATGAGAGATGAGCTAGATTTATTTAAGTGCTCCATGCCCTAAATCCAAGGAGTGCTCCATGCTCCATGCTTTTTTAAAGAGAGGGGCGGCACTCAAATTGTCTACCATTATGTTGTGTTTTCTTTCCATTTTGAATCTCTTGACTTACTGCAATCATGTCTATTATATCGTTTCACTTTGTTTGGATCTCCTGAATTACTTTTCCAACAGTTCATTCTTTGCTTCTCACAGCTTGTACCTTTTAAATCTAAAGGAGATTAGATTTGACCAAAAAGATATTACCATAAAGAAGTTCTTCACATGGGCTTTTAAATACTACAAGGAATTGCTTTTGGATCTTTTTTTCCATGTACTATTTAAGAACCCATGATTGACTTTTCATAATTATTGTCTATGAAAGACAACTCTTCAATCATCCTTTCTTGTAGTTTTTCAACGTGATTTTCTTTCCTTCTTCACTAGACCAATTTATTTGCTTCTTAAAATATTTCATGCTATCTCCATCTAATAAAATATTCCTTCCTTTGTGAAAGAATTTTCCTTCTATGGTATCTCAAGACTTTAGCGCTCTATTTGATTGTGATAGTAAAATAATACTAGTGACCCATGTCACATCCTTTTGCCCGTTTGAATATTTTCTCAATTTATCCCTCCTTTATGCTTTTCAGATTCTATCTCGGTTTATGTGCCCATTCAGTCTTGCTAGATTAGCGGCAGAGTTCTCCTCCTCATCTTCATTCCTTTTATTTCTATGATGATTTCATAAAAGCTTCTTTTTCATATTTGTCCAGGTCTTCATCAAAATAATCCTTATTTGTATTGTCTTCATTCCTATTTTGTCCAAGTCCTTACACAACTGACAAACGTGTATAAAATAAATTTACCATAAGTAAATGTTCTTTGATTAAGATATGTTGGTTTGATATCATCAAAATATGTATGTGAAACCTTGGGGCTAACAATCTTTTCCTTCTCTCTATCTCCATTTCTTGTTCATGTTTTATTAAATTGCTTTTATTTCATAATACGTTATCAGCATGATACCCTTATCAATTGAGTTACTTACCTCTACAAAATTATCCTACATCATAAAAGGCATGTTCCTGCCGTACCTAATATTTCTCTTGAAGAGATAAGCTTTTCTTTCTCATTTAGCAATTTCAAAGAATGGTATCAAACATAACTGAAGTAATAATAAGGTTGAGGAGACCAGTACACTGTGATAAGGTATATAATGCTAATGCTAAGATACGTTTTCTAATCCTTTTTAATTAATTTATTTTCTTATTCGTTTTTCTCATAGGTTCTTTATTTGTTATGAAAGTTTCTAATGCTAAGTATTTTCTTCTTACAAATCCATTCATATTCTTAAGTGTTTTACTTTATAAAGGAAAATACTTAAATGTAAACTAATTACTATTCCATGTTTTACTTATTTTATTTTGTTGCATTATCAATATCCATTTCAATGAACGAGTTTTTTATATTTGTTGTAAGTTTGGTCTGATCTCTTTCATCTCATATTCTGATTATATAGATCTTATTATAAGAATCAGAAGTATATAATGATGCAGCCAGGAGTTACGTACTAAACTAAAGACCAAAAGAAGTACAAGAAATTGGGGAGCTACTCCAGCTTTTGCAAAGTTATTTAAGGAACTTTGGCTCCTTAGTTAATCAGAAAGCAGGAACCTTATGTAAAGTTTTCCTTAACTGAACGTTTTCCTATAAAATATGTGCTTGACCATCATGCGCCATTCTGACTTTTGAAAAGGTAATGTGAGGTAAGTTTCTCTCGGGTAATCTTAATAGCACAACTAGCATATGTTATTGATAAACAAATACACGATCCAAATGAAAAAATATTTTAAATTAGCATTGGCCGATCAAAACTTTAAATTCTCATATATTGAAAATTTGAGTGAGTTTGTATCTCTGCAACCCAATTTTTCATTATTTGTATACGATATTCTTAGTACACTCCATTGAATAAAAAAAAGTTTAGTTTCTTGTGACTTAAAATACATAACTTCTCCTATTTTATAACCGATGTGGGAGGAAACAAGATGGTAGGGTCATTCCAGTATTTACTTTTTTATTAATGTTAAAAATATTGTCAATTATATTTTTTTCAATTAAAGGACCTTGCAGAATGAGATAATTTAGATTGTTATACGACATGTAAGTTATGACAGATAAATAATTTTTGCCACTAATTTTTTTTAATACTTTTAAAGCTTCAGTTATGCATCAACGATATGACCACCAAAAGCAAGAATAGTAATATTTTATGTCTTATTAAAACTTAATTTAGTTATGCATATAATTATGACATGGTACATTTTTAAATGCTCGAGGGTGAATTCCAGTAAACTTTGGCATATTATATCATTAATTGAGGGTAAGACAGTGAGTTTAAGTCCCAGCGCACCATGAGAGTGAGACATCGGGTTCGTGTCCTGATGCTCCATAATGATAAGAGTTGGGTTTGAGTCCCAATTTATTATGGCCTAACATGCCTTTATATTAGTAAGGCATTGGGTATGAGTCTCAATGTACCATATTGATGATATAATGATGACTAAAGAAAAATAATATATTTTTCATAAAAAGGCATGAAGCGTGTCCCACTTGATTTGTTTCACTCTTGAAGTGAATGTGGTAAGTGCATAATAAGTCTAAATGAAGACAAGTGATTGACGAATAAATGTGGGCGTTCCAAAAGACCAAAATAATAATAGTCATCATTATGGTAATTGTAATAAGGAGAACAATAAGGGTTCTCAAGATAATCCTTCAAAAGTGAAGGAAATGTGTATCAATATGGTCTGTAAATATGAGACACATTAAGATGATTATGGTCTATTCTTTAAAAATGTGACTTGTGATAAGCATTGTAAATGCAGACCCATTCCTGAAAGTGAATATGAAAATATATATGTGATACAAATTATGCACAAGAATGTATTTATGCATGATTTAATCAATACTACAACTCACCTATACGGGAGGAGAAATTAAAAGAGGGGATTCATAAACATAAGATCATGGCCTTTTCTCTTGGCATGGATGATGGTACACTAAGGTACCAAGGGCGACTATGTGTTCCAAATATGGATGGTCTCCGTGAAAGAATTTTGACTGAAACTCACACTTTTAGGTATTCCGTGCACCCAGGTTCTATAAAAATGTATCATGATCTTAAGAAAATCTATTGGTGGAATGATATGAAGAGGAATGTGGCGGACTTTGTGGCAAGATATCTGAATTGTCAGGAAGTGAAGGCCGAACACCAAAGGCCTGGTGGGTTCGCACAAAACATAGAAATTCTAATGTGGAAGTGGAAAATGATAAATATGGACTTTGTGATAGGATTACCGCGCACTCCACGCAAGTTTAACTCAATTTGGGTTATTGTGGATCGACTCACGAAGTCAGCACACTTTTTTCGGTTAAGTCTACCGACACAGTGGAGCAGTATGCTCAATTGTATATCAAAGAAATAGTCAGGTTGCATGGCACCTTAGTTTCTATCATTTCTGATCGGGTAGCACAATTCACTACTAATTTTTGGAAGAAATTTCAGCAAGGTTTGGGTACTCAGATGAATCTTAGTACATCCTTTCACCCACAGACTAACGGGCAGGTAGAGCGGACTATTCAAACGCATGAGGATATGTTGCGTGCTTGTGTTCTAGACTTCAAAGGTAGGTAAGATGATCATTTACCACTCATAGAATTTTCATACAACAATAACTATCATGCTAGCATTCAGATGGCACCGTTCGAGGCTTTATATGGTAGGAGATGTAGATCTCCCATTGGGTAGTTCAAAATTGGGAAAGCAGAGTTGATTGGGCCAGACCTCGTGCATCAGGCTATGAAAAAAGTTAAAATCATTAAGGAGCGGTTGAAGACTGCTCAAAGTCGTCAGAAATCTTATTCGGATATTCGTCATAGGGATTTGGACTTCAAAGAAAATGATTGGGTATTCTTGAAAGTTTCCCTCATGAAGGGTGTAATGCGATTTGGTTAAAAAGTGAAATTGAGTCCGAGGTATGTCGGACCGTACAAAATCATTTAGAGGATCGGTAAGGTGGCATACAAGCTTGAGCTACCACCTGAGATGTCATTAGTACACCCAGTGTTTTATGTGTCTATGTTGAAGAAAGTAGTTGGAGATCCGACACTCATTATTCCGGTTGAGACTATTGAGGTAAATGAGAAATTGACTTACGAAGAGATTCTGGTTTCTATTATTGATCGATAAGTCCGAAAATTGAGAAATAAAGAAATTACCTCCATGAAAGGGTTATAGAGAAACCAAAAGGTTGAAGAGGCTACTTGGGAGGCCGAGGAAGAAATGAAGAAAAAGTATCCTTATTTGTTTGAATGAGCATGTATTTATAAATTTGTGATCTAAGAAAAATTATAAGACTTACTTTTTATGAATTTTGTATCACTTGAATAATTGGCGTTAGGGGTGTTCCTTTCTGGAAATATATTACTTATGAGGCTACAATTGGTATTGTTTCATATTATGTTACATCGTTGGATTATGTATATGTTGTTAGGATGTGTTTCTAGGGCTCTCTGACAGGTGGATAGGCCTAGTTACAAAAGAAACTCTGGTGAAATTTTTGAAAATTTAGGGACTTAGTCAAATTTGGGGCTGCTGGAATGTGGTGTGAAAAACTTAGTTGCATAAGATGCTAATAACGGATTTTACCCTCATTCGAGAATGAATGATCCTAAGCGGGGGAGAATATAACACCCCGAAAAATTTCGAAAGTACTTAAGTGTAAAGCCCGTAAAATTTGCGAAGAAAATAATGTTTCGTGGTGCCGGACTAGGCTTACGTGTTTGAGGATTGCAGAAGGCTCGGACTTTTTGGGTTGAACAATGCACCGAAAAGTAAAAAAAATAAAATTTGGCGGAAAAGTACATTTCTGCGGTCCATTATGCGACCGCAGAATCACTCTGCGGACTACATAATGGCCGCAGAGTGAGGCAGTTAATTGGGCCAGTTGAAAGTAATTATGCGGTCGACTATGCGACCGCATAACTGTTATGCGATGCACTATGCGACCGCAGAACAGTTATGCGGACCGCATAGTGACCGCAGACACAGGCAGATTTTTGGACATTTTGGACACCAATTATGCGACCGATATGCGGTTGTATATGCGACCGCAGAATCTGTTCCGTAGCTTCATTTTTGGGTTTTTAAAACCCGACCCTATTTCGTTAAATACACTCTTTGGGCCATTTTTGAGAGATAATCTGATATTTTAGAGCGAGAGAGAGTGCCCTAGAGTGAGAAG
This sequence comes from Nicotiana tabacum, assembly GCF_000715075.1. Lineage (NCBI taxonomy): Eukaryota > Viridiplantae > Streptophyta > Magnoliopsida > Solanales > Solanaceae > Nicotiana > Nicotiana tabacum. Next base: position 100,763,459 of record NC_134083.1, on the reverse strand, counting down.
GTGTTCTTCAATAATTGTTCTTCAATTCTTGCTCAAGTTTTGGAAGATTAAAAAGGGAAGCTCACTAGGTCTTCATCCTAGAGATTGAGGTTGCTAAGAATTTCGGTAACATTTTAGAGTTTAAGGAAGCTCAATTGAGGTATGTTGGCTAAACTCTTCTCTTAGAATTGAATCACACGATATTCATGAAAAATATGTAAGTCCCGAGTAGTTCATTATAAAATTGGCTATTCCGAGTAAGATTGGGTTGAAAGATATATATATTCGATAAGTATCTCAAATGCTTTATTCATGTTATGTTAGCAATTGAGGATGTGTTAAAATATGGTTTGTGCATTAATAATGTTTCGACTTCAAATCAAGTTCAAACGAAGACTATTATGTCAAATTTTGTGAAATATCTCTATGTTCCTTAGACTATAAATTGCTCACATGTATACTACATACCTTGATTTGAATTATATTTTTTGTTGTTGATGATGATGATATTTGAAATCGAAAAGGTGAGCATGAAATACTGATTATGGCCAACGTGCCAAGAATGATCTTATAATTATGGCCATTAGTGCCAATGAAATGAAAAGATGTGAAAGTAATATGAAATGCGATAATTGATATAAAAAGGTTGATGTCTCAAATAACACAGCCTAGCCGGTCGGGTTGTGATCGGACACCATGCCGCACACATGGTAGTGATTGTGCTGGAAATTATAATTAAAATTGTGATTTTGGTCGATGTCCCTAATGGATAGCCTAGCCGATCGGGTCGTGATCGGACTACATGTTAAAAAAGGTGGTATTGATATTGAGAGTAATTGTGGTTGATGTCTCTAATGAGATAGTCTAGCCAATCGGGTCGTGATAGGACTCCGTGCTGAGAGTACGGTGGTACTAGTTTTGTGAATAATGGTTTTATGAATAATGGTATTGTGGACAATGGTGGATACTAAAAATCTCCGAATGTGAGATATGAAAATTAATTTGAATACTGTCTTGATCCTAAATTGAGGCTTGATGTTGATTAAGGCGTTCATTGATATTATGATAATCTTTTTTGTATTATTTGTCATTCTATTGAGAGGGTGTTTAGTTATACATACTAATGCTATTCGACATTACTAACGTACCTTTTGCCGGGGGCACTGCATCTTTAAATGGATGCAGGTGGTTCCACAGCAGGAGATATTGATCAGTGATAGCAGTACACCTTCTTCCCAGCTGACTTGGTGAGCCCCACTTCATCCTGGGGTCATGCATTTTTTGTTCTTTGTGTATTCTGTTTGAGGTATAGCCGGGGCCTTATTGCCGGCATTATCATTGTACTCTTCATTATTTATAGAGGCTCCGTAGACATAGTGTGGGTTGTGTATTGGTGCTGGAAAAGACAAAATATATTATGTTGTGATTGTATTACTTGTCCATTTGAGACTTTAAAAATGATGAATTATTAGAAATGAATTGGTAATGTTGACGTGAACACCTTTTTGTCTAATTCATGAAAATATGTATTATCTCCATTCGTGGATGAGTTTGGGTAGAAGAAAATCAAACATGCTTGCTCGATCGGGTTCACTCGGTTGAGCGCCGGTCGCGCTCCTCGGTTTTGGAGCGTGACATCTTCCTCTCAAATGCTTAATGACATATTCAATGACATATTTTGTAATAGTGATTCTTCACTTTTTATGCCTATCTAAAGGCCTTGTAATAAATATAAATATATATACACAATTGAAGAAGAAAATATATTCCTTCTCTCTATCTCTATTTCTTGTTCATGTTTTATTAAATTGCTTTATTTCATAACATAAATAATAATTTAGAATTATCTAGACATTGCTAGGTGCTTGGTTGGCTAAGACTTTGTTTTATCCATATTGTAGAATTACTTTGTATAATCTAAGGGAACACGTCTATAATGCTCTTTTTTTATTCTTCTAGAAGATCATGTTTAGAACTAGATATAGAGTTCTCTTTTTAGCTCCTATTACTTTGTACTTGCCATTTGCATCAAGAAAAGTTGAATATCTTCTCTCCCAAAACAAAGTGTTGTTTTCTTCCTCTTCTTCTCTTCTCCTGCATTCTTCCTATCTCCTCAAGTAGTCCCCTTTCTCTAACATAGTGGCATCAGAGCCATGCCAAACATTGGTCCACTTGCTTTCCATTCACTCGTCTGACAAAAGAAAACTATGAAAAGTGGTGTTTATGAATGTTACCCATAATTAGCATTCAAGATGTATGGGGGATTGCAGAAAATAGGTATGTAAAACCTTAAAAATGAGAAAGCTTATGAAAATGCTTTGGCAAAGACAAAGCAAAAAGATCAACAAACCATCACCACCAATGCTTGGATGATGTTATATTTGAGAATGTAACCGGTGTAACTACCTCATAGGAACCTCGGGAGATTTTTCAAAACTATATACAAGGAGAAGATAAAGTAAAGAAGGTAAAGCTTCAATCTCTAAGGGTTGATTTAGAAGCACTAAAGATGAAGAAATCCAAATCCATTTCGGATTATTGTTCAAGAGCAAAGGTGATTAAATCAATCACGGTGATATGGAGAATCTGGAGGATGTTCGTGTGGCGAAGAAGATCATTCGTTCTTTGACGGCTAGATTTCACTATGTCGTGCATGCGATTAAAGATTCTAAAGATTTAGACTATATGACCATTGAGCAACTGGAGGGTTCTTTACTAGCTTATGAAGACCATATTTAGAAGAGAAACTTGTCAAAACTATGACATCTTTGAAAGCTGATAGAGGTGATAAAAAGAACTATTGAGGGCAGGAAAGAGGAAGAGGACATATTGATAGTCGCAGTAAAAGAAGAGACCATGATTACTATCGTGAGAGAACTAAAAAGATGTATGACAAATCTCAAATTACGTGCTATAATTGTCATAAACTTGGACAATATTCTTGGTAATGTCCATGGGCGGATCTACATACTAAATTTGGGTGCTTCAGCACCCATTAACCTTACCACATGGCCTTTATTAGCTATATAGAAAATTTGAGGCGTTTGATATATTAAACCCGGAAGCACCAAGAGAACAAAAATGCTGATGGGTGATTTGGTCAAGCAAGGATAGTGGCTGCTTTAGTAGTGTAAGGGGGTGGGAGCTCGAAACTTACTACTTTCTTCCTTTACCCCATTAGGTATCCTTTTTAAATTTTTATCCGGTAGCTATATTTTTTATCCAATACTACTACTTTATTTATTTCCATTCCAGACTACTTTTTCCCTGAATTTTATTTTACCTTCTTCTTTTTTTATAAAGTTTTTCCTTTTGTATTTTACCTAGTAATTCTCTATAGCAAAGAAAGAAAGAAACTCCAAAGTTCGACCCTTCTAAAAACAAATAGTTCCTCTGGAGTGGCAAAATCCATAAAAATAAATTCTCGCCAGTTGCATTTTTCGTTACACGCATTTATAATACTAATATGAGTTTTTTATTAACTTTTTTGACCGTTATGTTCAAATAGTTATGCACTTATACTATGTGATTGATAGTAATTGTACGTCAAGAACAGTTAAGCACCCACAAACCCAAAATCCTGGATCCGCCACGGGGAATATTGTAGTAATGTTGAAAAAAAGTCAATCTTGTCGAGGACAAGAAAGAAGAAGAGGAGCCAACTATGTTGCTAGAACTCAAGGAGAAAGAGAAGGATGATGTAAATTCGTGGCATTCGGAAAATGAAGTTGCAAGTTGAACGAGGAAAATTCAAAAACTTCTTGATGAAAACGCAAACCTCAAAGAAGAAGAACTAAAGAGATTGATTCATAAATTGGAAGAGACAAGTAAAGAGAGAAACATTAGTATTATTGAAGAATTGTGAGCCAGCTGAAAGATGAGAAAGAAGCTCTACATCTAAAGTTGAATTCTCTGATAGCCGAATATCTCACATTAAAGGAACAAGCTGGAAAAGCCAAGACCAAGAAAGCTGTAACTGGTAAAGAGTCAAGCCATCAACCCCAATGAACTAGTATATCATCAAATAGCTCTAAGAACAATGTATAACAACAATGAAAGTGCAAAACTAATTTGTAGACAGATTAAGGGAGCAGCTTAGTACTAAAGGACACAGAGCCTATAACTTCAGTCATCTTCCCATTTGGAGGAAAAATACTTGCTCAATGAAACACATAGAACCTCCAAGAAGGGGCTCCAGAGTGTGATGGCACATCTTGAAGAAAAAACGAAAGACCTCAATTATGAGCAGACTAATCATGATCAAGTTATAGAGCTTTCTAGGCATTTCTAGACTCAATTATGGACGGTTTGGGTAGCTAACTGAAAAGTGGATCATTTTTTATCAGAGCTTTAAAACCAGGAACCATCTTCAAAATCCACAAGTACAGGTAGTAAGAAGTAGCGGAAGCAGAGGTGGATCTAAGATTTACAAGTTTTGAGTGTCAAACTAATTTTAATGTACACGTGTTGTATTTACATGGTCCAAATAAGATATTTATTGGTTCAGTCTGATATATTTTTTATTTCGGATCGGTTATTCATCTTATCGAGTTTATATATAGACAAATCAATCAAAAGAAAAAATAATAATAATGAAGTTGTTCTCCTAAAAAAAAATATTTTTTTTACTATCTATTGATACATGATAACAGTAGATACGAAGAAAAAATAGTGTGAAGTTGAAATAGAGTTGTATAAGACTTTTATGTATTTTGATAGCATAAATTAAGAAGAATTATTCTTGATAAATGATTCTATAAGATGAGAAAGAGAAGGTTTTTTGAAGGAAGAAACTTTTATAACTTATAGAAGAAGAAAGAAAAAGTTACCAAGAATTAATAAAAGATAAAAGCATAGAAGAATCAATTAAATGTAAATATCCATTAGATAGTAAAGAAAAAGACAGAAAAAACAGTGTGGTCTCCAATTAAATGCATGAGATGGAAAAAATATTAATGTGTTTAAGGACGGTATCGAACTCCGGTCGCTTGGAAGACAAACCAGAACCTTTTCCAGCAACATCCAACGCCATTTTGTTGAGTTGGGTGTCACTTAATTCTATTTGGTAACATTGTCTGTATGTATACATATATTTACAAAATTTCGACCGAGGTTTGCGGATGGCATGCCACCCCCTTCCTCCTTAATAGATCCGCCCCTGAGCGAAAGAGTAGGAGGAAAAACGGAGTTCTTACCATGAATGGCTTGATCCGAAATTTCCAGCAGATCCTTGGTTGGCTCTGAAATGAGCCTTGACAAACAAGTTCTAGAAAAAAAGTGTAGAGTCAGTTGCAATGAGCTTCTTCTAAGAAAACTCGAAAGAGCCATCAAACCAAAAAAAAAAATGAACATTGAATTTCATTGAAAAACCAATTCAGCTGAAGGTCACTTATAAAATTACACGAGACAATCATATAAATGTTGAAGAATTTAAGAGAATTCAGTAAATTTTTCAAGGAAGAATTGTGAAATTCACATAAACTTTATTATAGTGGCAGCCAACAACTGAAGAACATCTCTCTTAACAAAAACAAAAAGGGCAGCTCGGTGCACGAAACATCCCTCGTTTACGCAGGGTTCGGGAAAGGGCCGCACAACAAGGGAGTGTAACGTAGACAGCTTACCCTGAGCAGTGGCTGATTCCATGGCTTGAACCCATGACCTATAGGTCACACGGACACAACTTTACCATTGCTCCAAGCTCCCTTCAAGAACATCTCTCTTAATTATGTGAAATTTGCAAAGGGTAATTATTAGCACTTTCAGATAGCTCACTTGCACAATAGCTAGATTGGTAGTAAAAGATGCTCCATAAAATAGCCAGAGTATTTCAAAGATTTTACTAAATGGAAGTATCAAAACCTAACAGTTCTTTGAGGTACACAAATTCTATAAATTGAAATAATAGAATAAAAAATTAAACTGAAAAAGGACCTGCATTCTTGCGGAGTAAATCCCCTACCATTCTTATGTATTCTTTTTCTATCTTTCGTCACCAGAAAAGAGATACAGAATTTGAGGACAAGATCAAGCTTCTATCTGTTTATGAGCATTTCGTACATAACACTGCCACCAGCTTCATCTTTATACACCAAATTAAACCCCCACTGTTTTCCACGATGGCGGAAGTCCCCTGGTCTCAAACAGGCTTCAAATATCCCATAGTCATTTGGGTTATTTGCCTGTAAATTTGATCTGTGACAGAGACTGTTTAATGGCAAAAATGCAAAGCACATATTAGGGACAGCAGTAGCACGACGTAACACATTCATGGAAAATGAACAGACTTTCTTGAGCTCTTCAGTCAGCATTCCTTTATGTCGGGGAGTTAGTTTTGCTGTAATCTCAATGGTATCTCTCTCATAAAAGTCAAAACTCGGTTCCTCATACTCTTTCCAATAACTGGAATCATAATTGTAATGATGCATGCTCCCCTCAAATTCAATATCGTAACTACGTGCGGAATGATAAAAGCAGCAGGCGCAGCATATAGCGAAACCCAAGAAATTTTCAGTGTACCAATGTTCAGGAAGATTGACTGACATCTTTGCGGCACTTCTATCTTGCCATCTAAACCATTCTGGAATTCGTGTTCCATGTATAACAATCTTAAGAATTTCCTGCAAACCAGAAGAGATAGATATATCATTCCATGTGACATAGTTATTAGCACATATCTAATGTTTCTGCTGCCTTTTTTTCTTTTTCGTTTCATAAAACATAAGCTTTAGAGAGAGACCTCACGCTTAGCCGTCGAAAGATATGAAAAGGGAATAAGCTGCAACATATCATCCATTTGTTGCTTCTGACTGTTCTCCAGCAGTTCTGACACATCTGACCATATTGAGTCTAACCATCGATAGAAATTTTGGTACTCAATATTTGTGACTGCTATTAAATTCAACTCCTTGCATTTAATTACTAAATCTTCCATGCTTCTCAAGGCCAAGTGTTCATCTACATATAGCTCCTTGATGCTTGGGGGAAGCTCCGGCAATGCTTCAAGCCTCTGGCAAAATGTTATGTCAAGGTATTCAAGGCAAAAAAGTTGATTCATCGTTTCAGGCAAATTACAAAAACCATTTCCACTAAGATTTAACTTCACCACAGAGCCTAAGCTTCCAAGACTTCCAAAAACATCATCAGGTAAATTGAGCATTGATGATGAATATTGGACTTTTGGTCCAATCACAAACTTTTTCCTGAATGATAAGACCTCAAGTTTATTTAAACGTGCAACCGAAGATGGTAGTCTTAAAATACCAGTACCATCTGCAAGTAATTCCTCCAAATGTTCCAAGTGACCCAAATTTTCTGGTAAATACTCCAGTCCCGAGCAGTAAGAGATGCGCAGAATCCTTAAACTTTTCAACATCCAAATGTTGTGGGGGAGACTGCTAATAGAACTACACCAACTCATATCAATAATCCTAAGCAAGTCAAGATGTTCATAAATTGTGGGCTGCTCCAATGTCAGAAGGAGCTGAAGTCCATGTCCTGCCAAATGATTTATGGCATTTGGAATTTCGGGCAAGTTTTTAAGTTTTCTGCAGTCTAACAGCTTTAGATTTGTAAGACTTGTCAATCTCCATATGCTGCTCGAGAGACTCGAAATAGTTTTGCAATTACAGATTTCAAGGAAATTTAGTGAGGTGAGGTTTCCTATAGAGGTGGGAAGCTCCTTAATAGAAACTAATTTTAAGATGATTTCACGAGTACAATTGCTATTCCTGTGAATTTCTGGTAAACTCCCCAGTTTCTCACATTCACTAATCTTTAGATTTCTGAATCTCCAAATACTACTTGGGAGACGTACAAGTTGGTTGCAGGAATGCAATTGTAGGTTTTCTAGGGAACTGAGATGCTCAATTGATGCCGGCAGTTCTCTTATCCCAGTTGAACTGAGGTCGAGTTTCTTCAAGTGCTTTATGTTCCTTTCCACCTCCGGGAACCTTTTCAAATTAAAGCAATAATTGAGATCAAGAACTTCAAGACATTCTGATTGAATAATTTCCGGAAGTCTCTCAAGTGATGTGCAATGATCCATATTTAACAAAATAAGCTTCTTGAGAAACCCAACAGATGGATGGACTTCCACCAATGCATCACAAAAGCTCAGGATCAACCTTTCCAATTTTGCGATCATCTTAAAATCTGGGGTTTGTATCAATTTGTAGCAATAACTGAGATCAAGAGTTGTCAAAAGGGCTAACCTCTGTACCATAGAAGAAAGAAAATTGTTAAGCACACGTTTTCACAATGTATGCATTTATGTCCATTAAATTTGCAACTGTCTATCTGTTAAGTATCTGACTAAGTGGAAAAAGAGATAAATTATCAAAGACGAGAGATCAGAAATGGAAAAAAAAATTAAAAGGGGGAGATTGGCACATATATGTTAGAGTTTTTCCCTGAATTTCTAATCTATTAGAAATCTCTTTCTTGAATGAAGGGAAAAGACTCTTAAAAAGGAATAAATCTCCTTCAAAACTTATCTTTTTCTTGGAGGAAAAGTCTTGGACATCTATAAATTGAGGAATCCTGCTTCTCACAACAACAATAACAATATCCACAATGTAGTCATTAAAGAGTCTTGTTTAGGGGGAGATTTTTCTCTCAATAGTTTTTATATTTTTATACTAGTTTTTATATGTAGGTCAATTGACCAAACCCTATTATAGTATTATATTTTAGTATAATTCTTTTGTCTCTGATTTATCGTCCACCAAGCTCTGTATTGTTAGCTTCAGCATGCACCATGTTATTTCGATCCCATCAATATAATCCATTCATTCAGAAATTCTCCCTTTATTTGTTCTAATACGACAAGTAGATGAATGGTTCCTTTTGTCTGTCACTTATTTCAAGCACCTCATCTGATACAACAATTCTTCGATATTCTAAAGATGTGAAGCTTTAGAACTAGTATTCAAAGAAAAGGAACACTCCAAACCATCCAGCTATAAGTTTACTGCATGACTAAAGGAGCATATGTCTCTGTATTTTTTCCTTATATTCTTTATAAGGTAAATATTTTACTGATGATAGTAAAAGAAAGCATACACAAGATATTTATCACTGAAACATATAAGAGAAGAAGCCTCTCCAAAGAGCATCCGATCCTCTGTAAAAGTTGGAATTCTATATGTGCCCGTAACAAGAACTTAAAACCAAAAGCTTGAGTACAGATGAGCACTGTTCAATTATAAGATACAATCATTTTCTAACTTTATGATCAGAAACCTTGCATTACCTCCAAATCTTTGAGCATCAAAAACATTTTCTTCCGACTTAAGATCTTCTGGTGACCCACAGTTGACTAGCCTGAAAAGCCAAACTAACTATTTTTCATCTTACTAATCAATTAGCCCAACAAAAGGTTATTCCATTTTCTCTCTAGATGCCAAATTATTTATTCCAATTTTCTAAATTAAAATAGACTTGATATAACTTCAATAGAAGTAAAATCAACATTATTAGATAAAAATGCAGTAACTATTCATCACTAAAAGATAATAACTTTGAATTTCTCTGAGCAGATGTTCCGTCTGCATCCATACGTGATTTCATGAAGTTTTGCAGTCAAATATTAATTAAGTGATTGTTCTAATTTTAGCTGTAAGTCTACTGGTAAGAGACGTCACAATTTGAAACTTCTTTCAGGATTCATGCAGTCAGTTTTTGGTGCATTTTTATGCTAGAGAATTAAAATTGCAGTCCAGATCAAGAACAATACTTTGAACATCAGCTACTTCAAAAGTTCTGCATTAGTTTCTATCTTACCAAAGCACATATTGTATAGCATGTAGACAGTGAGGACTGAAATTTGAAATCGAAGGAAGCAACACGATGGTGGCAACCGTACCTTTGCTCCATTCCAGAGTTCGATGATAGAACTACTCTTCATAGTAAGATATATGAGCTTTGATGGTTCAAAATTCGATGGCAATGAGTCTGCAGAATAGTCACGCCATTCAAGCCAAAGCAGACTGTTAGGAAGATAGGCAACAGGCTCATCAAACCCCCTGTTGTAATATTGTTTCACAAGTATCCTCAGCCTCCTCATCTTTTTGAGAGCTTCAGCGCTGTACATATATTCCAACTCACTCTCTTCAAACTGTTCAGGCTCTGTGAGTAACAAGCCTTCAATTGCTTCTTTCCCCTGCAGACAAATAAAAAAATATCCTTATAGAAAAAAAACTATACGAAGCACATATAAGTATGCTGCATATACTTATTTTTTTCAGTATATACATAGAGACTGACATAATTCTGGGAAATGCATGTATGACCATCTTCGGAGTGAGTGTGGCAGTTACATGAAATGTGGTAAGATATTTATGTAAGTAAGGCATTTATCTGTTTCCAATCCCCTCCCTGTGACTATAAACCATTCCAATTCAATCATCATATACCTCTTACGCTGCATATAGTCCATCTCAAATGAGATTTGTTTTTCTCCTCTCCTCTCTAAACGGGAGTGGAATTTAGGCCATATTTAATGAAAAAAATGTCAAAGATAACGAAACAATCAATACCCTAATAAGAAGGCTTGTTTCTTCCACCCTATAAAAGCTACTGAGGTTCCATCCCAGTTGTTCACTATGAAACTGGGAGTTCCAGAGGGATCACTAATAATGAACTGACAGATTTCATCCAGAGGCGTGGAAGAGGCGGCAAATGTTGATTCAGAACACTTTAAAGGTTTACCAGGGCTCACGACTTCCCTTGTTCTAGGATTAAGTAAAAAGTCTAGCATAACATTTTTGTTTCAAAAATTGGATCCACTAGAATATGCATACAGAAAATATTATGAGCAAAAGTTATTGATTCCTGACCTGACCCTCTATTGTCTGTTAGGGGAGATTGATTGGACTTTATACCATACCTTACTTAGTCTTCCCTTGCAACCGGATTCTTCAGAGTTTAAATAGAAGTACCCCTTCTAGGAATAACTGGCACTGCTTGGCTTATCTAGTAGATTGTTTTAAAATTTCAAGTGCCGAAATGCTAATTTGTTCGACGAAGTATCTAAAGAGACATATATCATGTTCTACTCTTTTTTTCTTTTCTACTTCCTGTTTTTCATCCGAATAAACTTACTTCCTCTGTTCTGTTTTATACAGACACTCTCCTTTTCAGTCCATTAAAAAAGAATGATACATTTCTATATTTGGAAACTCTTTAATTATAGATATATCATTTTATCCTTAATGACATGCTCTTCCAGCCATAGAAATGTCATGGCATGTTTAAACCCACAAATTTAAGGTGCTTTTGATATGTGCCAAAAGTCTTTATTTCTTTCTTTCCTAAAATTTGTTTCCAGTCAAACAATGCCATATAAAATAAAACGGAGTAGAAGTTTACCAAAAGCTTGAACTATGGAGAAACACTCTATGGTATAACGGGTTTACGATAAGGAGAAGTAAGATTGGATATATGCATTGCAGGTTTAGCCGCAAGAGTGAGATTAGGCTTGATGTTCCTAGAGAATGGTATGATAGATGAAAAGCAGTATACATAGAATCAAAGAACGATGGTTGAAATAGTGGAATACTAAAGGATTATTATGTGAGAGGAAGGATCCCTACTAAAGTGAAAGGCAAGTATAACTATTTTGCTACATTTCCTTTTTAGGTCCAATATCTACTGGGAGTCCTTAGTCTTATTAGAGATTTGTATCCCAGTACAAAAAAATAGAGAACCCAAACTTTTAATATAGGATTAAGACGAGTCTAAATGGCGCAACATGGATAGTGAGGTTGGCTGACCCCATAGCTTGGGATTGCGGCTTAGTTTTTATTATTGTTAAGAAGTTGAGCACATTGTAAAAGTGCTTTCTATGTCTAATGTACTCTATAAATACCTGTTTTAAAACAAAACAAGAAAAAGGTTAATTTACTATCTCATGCTTTCTTTCAAGACTACACATATATCATTTCCACATTCTTTTTATGAAGATGAACATTGCTCACATAATAGCCATTTGTGACTAGACATCTTACCATATCTCCTATGCATGCATCCTTAACATCCTCTGGACGATATATTCTTCTCATAGGTAATTCTTGAACTGCGATTTGTCTACCCATCTCTTGCATCAAATCATGCATTTGGATTTTGTCCTCTAAAATAAAAATGAGAGATTTTTCAACAAGGGTCTTTACTCCTAGAACTGGGTGGAAACCAGAAGCGTGAAATAATGCTGTCATATCTCTTTGGTTGTAACCCCTGAAGAAACATGCAATATCTAAAAATATACTTTTTTCGTAATATCTTAATCCATCAAAACTTATTTTAAGTGTAGCCATAATTTCACCCTCAGGGGTATCTTTTAGTCTATCAATTGTACTTATCCATACATCAAGATCTTCCTTGTACAGCAGAGAACCAAGCACCTTAAGAGCTAGAGGAAGGCCTCCAGTATAATCTACCACAAGATTTAAGAGCTCCTCAAACTCCTTTTCAGGTGACTTTCTCTTGAATGCGTGCAAATTGAAAAGCTCAATTGCTTCATCTCTTTCCAAAACCTTTACCTCGTAAGTTTCATGCACATCATGGTTTTTCAACAGTTTCATATCCCTAGTTGTGATAACAATTCTACTACCACTACCAAACCAATCTTCAGCTCCAACCAGCTTATCCAGCTGGTTGCTATGATTAACATCATCAAGAACAACCAGAACTTTCTTAGAACAAAGTCTCCTCTTTAATATTGCACACATTTCTTCAGTATCAGTACAATCTACAAATTCTACCTTCAACAGTTTGGAAAGGAGAGTCTTCTGCAAATACAACAAGGTATGGTGTTGTAGATATTCTTTAACATCTTCGAGTAAACAAGCACCTTCAAAATTCTGATAGTATCTGTTGAACAATGCTCTTGCAGCAGTTGTCTTTCCTACACCACCCATCCCCCAAATCCCAACAAGACGAACTCCTTTCAGGTCCATCCTCAACAATGAATTTAGTTTCTTAATTTGAGATTCTATTCCAACTAAATCTCTGTTAGTTATTGAGATGGAGAAACAAAATTTATCAAATATGTCTCTCACAATCTGTTGTATGCATTTTGATTCATCCCTGTATGCCAATAGAAACTAAATCTTTAAATTGAGTGCTATTTCATACTGAAAAGGTATGCATTGAAGAAAGGAAAAAATGAGTAAATTTTCTGAAACCACTAAGGGGAGTTGAAACTTCAGTTCCCCATAACTGGATTTAACAATTTTAATCATGCTATGGGAATGAACCTTCTAAAAGAATAGGTCCATGGTACTCAGGGGTAAAATTGGCTTTTAGTATAATCATTAAAATATCTGCCTTCTCAGTTAATTTCTCTAGCAGACTCTAGATTTTTACATGAATGTTCCCATAATAAGAAAGTATGTTACCAAAATCAAGAAGTTGTCAATATACAATGAGAATGTCAGAACTTTGAAAAACTCTTGTAACCCTACCTTTTTTCCCTTTTTTTTTTCTCTTTATAAAATTTTTCTTAGAACTTAGTAAGCTGCAGAAGATTTTATCTAAAGTTTGCTCTGACCAGGGATTACAAAAACAACCATGCACTTATTATCCTATGTACTATTGCTAATATTATAGTATAACTTTTTGGAATAAAATGGAAATAAGAATTTAGAACAAAAATCACCACTGACCCATTGTAAGTGTTGCGCAAATCATGCCCTGATATGTTAGCTACCTTAGTAAGTGCCTCCCTCCACCTTATCACTTTGTCCTTGTCATCAACCAATTCAGCCTCAAATTTAGTAAAAAACACAGCATACTCCCCATTTTGTTTCCTCACAGTTGATGGATCCACATCATAGAAAACTGGGACAACAATTAGCTCAAATTTTTCATGGATTTCAAGAATCTTTACCAGTTCTTCCAAGCACCATGTAGAGGAAGCATAGTTCTTGGAAAAGACAACAACAGCAAATTTTGATTCTCCAATGGCTTTCATGAGTTCAGATGAGATTGACCTCCCTCTCTTTAACTCCTTATCATCCATGAATGTGTGAATACCCTTTTCAATAAGAGCATTAAAAAGATGACCCACAAATGTTTTTCTAGTGTCTTCTCCCCTAAAGCTTAGGAAAACCTCATAACTGCGTCCATAATTGGAAGATGAAGAGCTACTTGAACAAGTCAACATGGGTATATCTCAAATTCAGAAATTGATGGAAATGAACAAAATTTAGGGGAGAAAAAAGACCACTTCAAGAATATTTGAGAGTTGAAACACCAACAATGTCTTCTACTGAAAAGTCAGAACTTTGGTTTGAAAAATCTATTCTTGGCTTTTTTTTTTTTGGCCATAACGTATGCTGGACTATACTATTCGAGGTAGTTGAAACTGTAGAGGAAAAATGTTGTCCTAAGCTTGGAGCCTTCACTTAAAATGTCCCTAGTATATAAGGTGTAATATTTTTCCCAGCATATAAGGAGTGGAGTATTATATAAAGTGATAATAGCTGAGGCGGGGCATATATCAGGTAAAATTGATAGGTTATTATTGGATTATTAGTATTAGGTTATTGGGTAAATAGTTTGGTTACGGTTTAATATTATTTGATCATTGGGTTATCGGTTCGGAATCAATTTACTCAACTTATTAACAAATTAACCGATAACCCAATAAATTTTATCAAAATTATAATTTTACCTACTAAGTATATAAAGCCAATCTCATTTTCTCAATTCTCTCAACCGTCACTCTTCTTCTTCATACCTTATTCCATAAGGTGAGTTTTAAACTTTTTATAAATTTCTTATCTTCATTCTTCAGTTAAGATTTTTTACTTTAAATTTAAAAGAATTTATTGTTCAAATTTAGTTTTTTATTTATTACTTTTATTGCACTGATTCTTTAGTATTTACAAGATTAGGTTTTACTATTTTTTGTGAATTATGTCTGTTCGCACCGAGATAATTAGTAAGATTAGATTATTGAATATCTTATTAATTACTCTTACTAACTTGATTCTTTTGCCAACTTTGAGAATTGAGATCATTCATTGGAATTTTCACATACAAAGAAAGTTTTGTTTTCTAAAGTTGAAATTAATCTCTCTTTTCATAAGAACAAAAATTTAGTTTCTTTTTCTTAATAGTGTGATCACGATTTCTAAAATAAAAATATGAGATTTTTAAACGTTTTCGATTCTTATTGAGTAAACCGATAACCGAACTGATAACGATCGATAACCGATTAATCGATGTCCATTAATCGATATCTTATCGGTTCGGTTATCGGTTTAGTATATTTTTAAATTAATAACTGATATGTCAAACCGATAATATTCACAATTGAACCGAATCGGCCGATACCCAACCCTAATAATAGTAGTCATTTGGGAAATTAAAAGGTCCACATGTGCCATAAAATTATCAATTTAGCTTAACCCTGCTTGTATTAGATACTAGTAAAGGATAGCTTGCGCTGTGCACAAACCCAATAATACTGTACTAAATATTGGAGTCGTGAAAATGTATTTAGTAGAGTCCGATTTATAAATGTGTTATCATCTCCAAATGATAATTAAATTACAAGAAGTACAACTAAAGCGATCTCAGCCTATTCTCAAAGTATATTTAGGAATGCCAACGTAACGATGTATTTAGAAGCTCTCACTATTCTCACCAAATAAATTAAGTTTGATTAATAAGTTGAGATCCTTTTTGTTAATTATAAAAGGCATGTAATAGCATTATTAAAGCTCTAGATAAAAGAATTATTAATTAGTTCATGAAAAATCAAACGGTAATATAAATATGAGATAAAAAAAGTTTGACAAGAGACAATATAAAATGAAATTCAAGTGGGGTAAAAAGACCATTGACTGTCATGCCACTTGGAATAACACTATAGATTTAACTTTTGATAAGAGACAATAGTAACTACAGAATCGAACAACGTGATCAAATCAAAAGAACCAAGTCACTCCAAATAGCCAAAATGCCCCTCTATCCAATCTAGAATTATGTTTCAAGAGGAATCGGTGGTGATTCTTTTGCAACTATTCATAACGTCGTCCAAGTATCATAGCAGTGAGCATAATAGTCCCTGGTTGCAAGTTGGCATGTTGAACGAGTAAGGAACAAAAATTCAAGTGGGATCACGGGTGTAATGAAAAAGGAAATATAAGCTGCAATAGCTTAACTCAAAGCAGAAGGATACAATAGTCAGCACGGAAATATATCTGTGAATTAGATACATTTAGATTCTCTTTTGGCCAATCAGATTGTTCTATTCTAGATTAATTTATCTAAATTCCCTCACATGAAATGACAGAGTTACCCTGAGGTTAAATTTTAAATTCAAGAAGCACACATGTTGACCACAAGGTGCTTGGTACTTATAGTATAGTACTAGATGGGCAACAAAAAACTTTTATCCTTTCATCTCATATTTACCCTTATTTTTTAACTCGAAATTATTTTCAGCATATCCACGTGTAATTTAGGAGCCACGTCAACGAATAATGTGGAAAGATAAATAAATAAATAAATAAATAAGACAGCCAATACTCACTCTTTTTTTTTAGCCTGGAAAAATAAAATTTATCATCATAAACAGTTTATATATAAAAGTCAGTCTTCCCGAGAAGCTTCTCATTAAAATGAAAAATTAATAACCAGAATAGGAAGGGAGAGAAGAGGATAAATTCACCACACTATGTCAGAGGCAGGGCTATTTGGTATGCTGATGCGATCTGTCACAAGATAACATCGACTATTGCGAGGTGTACTAGTAGGCTCTAAGGTTTAGATCTTTGATGTGACGACTCAATCGGTTGTTTTGAGTTCTATGACCCTATTTTCATATTTGACACTTTACATAGGCTCATTTTGGTATTTTATGACTTGCGTGTATGAGTTGTTCTGGTCCCAGGAGGTTCCGAAATAATTTGGAACACTTAGTTCCTAACTAAAGGCTTTAAGTCAAAAAAGTTGATCAAAGTCAATATTTGGATTAACGAGCTTGGATTGAGCACCCGAGAGGCTCGGGTGTGATTCAGACATGTCTTGTGAAAGTTGGAACTTAAAAAACTTAAGAAAGTTCATATTTTGGTTTGGATCTTGATTCTTAATTGTGATATTTTCATATATGTTTTGAGCCATCGGACAAGTGCGCGTAGGATATACAAATTGTAGTCAGATGTTTTGAAATGGATCTGCTACAGGGTAGTTTTGAAATGGATCTGCTACAGAAAACTACAGTCAGATGTGGATGCTAGGGTGCACGTGAGTAACCACTCGTTGTTTCGGAGATCAGTCAGATGCCAAGGGGGAGGCGACGCACCAACCCTGGCGCTAATGCCTGGGCTATACTGAAAATTCAGCTTTTCTTATATAAATTTTATTTCGGATATAGACTTTGTTTTATAATTTTAGGAGCTATATAACACAATTTTGGGAGATTTTTGAAGGAGATTTTATCTATATTATTAATGTAAAGAATTCTAACCTAAATCTATGATTATAACTTGAATCTATCATTGATTTTGACAAAAAAACTATGAATCTAAAATAGAAAAAAAAGAACTCAGAAAGTGTATTTAAGGTTTCTAACACTCTTTTAGACGCGAATTCGGAAAGTAATCACATATCTGGACTCGTGAGGTTATAGGTCAATAGGATCCGACTTTTATTCTTGGTTTTGAACATGTGGACTCGGTTTGATATTTTATTAACTTTTAAGATTTGATTAAATATTGAAGTTTTATCATTTGGAGTTGATTCCTATAACTTTATTTGATATTATTGAGTATTATTTGGCTATATTTTGGGCATTTGGATGCCGAAAATAGAGGAAGAGGGATTTTGGAAGGTTGAAGCCTACTTCGGATAAGGTAAGTATCCTAGCTAACCTAAACTTAAGGAAAATTTTCTTAAAATGGACTTATGTGCTGCGTGCAACGTGTTTGAGGGTGACGTATATACGAAGTAATGAGCGTATATACGTGTACCATAGTTTATTCATTGCCCATGGTAGTTTCTTAGGCTTTTATATGTCTTATTTGATTATATGCCTCTACGTATAGTAAATTTTATCTGTTGTAAGACTACTTGATCATCTTATATATGCTAGAATAATATTATAGGCATTTTTCACATGCTAGTTTAACAATATGAATTTCATGTACTTGCTTTACATGGTAGAACTATGTAGTCATATGTTGTTTTCCTATATGCACCATGATAGCATATAGATTTAGTTCTCATTAATCATATGAGTCTATTTGGGCATATGGATTCATGTACTTGTGGTCGAGGCATCTGTTTGTATGTGTAGATTCAAATTTCTATTTTAAGGTATTTGTTCGGGCATATGTATTTATGTGCCGACTACATAGTTGATATGGATCTGTCTCTCTAGAGTCATTGAACATTGAAATTCCTCCGGTAGTATGTGGGCAAGGTTGAGGACACATGGATTATTTGTGTCAAATTTTGGTATAGCGTTAGAGTTTTTATCATGCATAGATATTATAGACTCTTGTTGATGCATCCTTTATGAATGCTACTTGACGCATATTCATATGATATGCTGTTTTGAAGTTCTGACGCATGCTTAGATCATAATACCTGAAGGAACATGTATTATTTCTCATACTTTGACAATGCTTAGTCGAAATACTATTTATTGTGGTTCCTTCTGTTATTGCGGAACTGCCCGACCGGTCATTTTGTGTCATTGAATCCTATTTTTCTATTTTATGTTTCTTATATACTTATTTGTTGTTTTGTGACTTGACGGAATGGTTGGCTTAGTTTCAGGAAGGTTTGGGAGTGAATTAGAATACTTAGTTCACTTGTTGGAAGCTTAAATTGTAAGAGTTGACTAAGGTTTGATTTTTGTGTAAATGATCTCGAACAAGTGATTTGATGGTTGCAGTAGGTTCGTATAGTAATTTTGGACTTCGGCGTATGCTGGGATTTGGATTTGGAGGTTCTTACGATATTTTGGCTCTATTTGTCGAAAGTTAAAAATTTGAAGGTTTAAAGAGTTCATAAGTTTGATTGAGAGTTGACTTTAATGATATCATATTTGGATTGTTATTTCGGAACTTGGAATAGATTTGTTTTGTTACTTGAAACTTACGCGCAAAGTTTGAATGTAATTCGGATATGTTAGGCTTGGATCAGATTCTTGGTTTGAAGTTTAAAGTTCTTGATATGATTGATTATCACGCTAAGACCGTGACATTGGCTATGCCGGGGTTGCCAATATTGGAATGGAGGGGTTCAGTTGGTCATGCTCCTAGTAGGGTAATTTCACTTCTGAAAGCTCAACGGAAGGTTGGGAAGGATGTTTTTGGCGTACCTAGACTTTGTTAGAGATGTTAGTGTTAATACTCCTACGGTTGATTCAGTACCAAAGTAATAGAGTTTCCAGATGTGTTCCCAGCAGACCTACCGAGCATGCCACCCAATAGGAATATTGATTTTGGTGTTGATTTGACAATGGACACTCAGACCATATCTATTCCACCATATCTCTTAGCTCAAGCTGAGTTGAAGGAATAGTTGCTGGAGTTGTTGGATAAAGGTTTTATCAGGCCAAGTGTTGCATCTTGGGGTACGCCAATATTATTTGTGAAGAAGAAGGATAGTTCCATGAAATTGTGTATTGATTATAGGTAATTGAATAAGGTTACCATCAAGAAAAAATATCCACAACCTCGTACTGATGATTTGTTTGATCAGCTTCAAGATGCTTGAAGTATATCTTGATTTAACTTCACCTTAACCACTACCTTCCTACATCAATACTGCACCAAGACCAATGTGTGAAACATCATAATACACTGTGTATGGCCCTGTATCTGTGGCCAACACCAACAGTGGGATTGTAGTCAAAGAAATCTGGAGCTTTCGATAGCTCTCCCCACATTTGCCAGACCATCTAACAAGAACACATTTCTGAGTAAACTTAGTAAATGGGGCTACAATGGATGAAAATCCCTCTACAAAAGGACGATAGTAGCCTACCAAACCCAAGAAACTCCTCATCTTTGTAGCTATAGTAGGTTTAGGCTAATTCTAAACCGCCTTAATCTTCTTAAGATCAACCTTAATACCATCACTCGACACCACGTGACCCAAGAATGCAACTGAGTCCAACCAAATCTCACACATAAAACCCCCTCTACAAAAGGATGATAGTAGCTTGCCAAACCGAAGAAACTCCTCATCTCTATAGCTATAGTAGGTCTAGGCTAATTATGAACTGCCTTAATCTTCTTGGGATCAACCATAATACCATCAATCGACATCACGCGACCCAAGAATGCAACTGAGTCCAACCAAAACTCACACATAAAAAACTTGGCATACAACTCCTTCTCCTTCAATGTCTGAAGTAAAATCCTTAAATGCTGCTCATGCTCATCTCTACCATGAGAGTAAATCAGGATGTCATCAATGAATGCAATCAAAGAAGGGTCCAAATAAGGCTTGAACACCATATTCATCAAATCTATGAATGTCGCTGGAGCATTAGTCAAGTCAAAGGACATCACAAAGAACTCAAAAGGACCATAACAAGTCCTACATGCCATCTTAGGGATATCCAAAGCCCTAATTTTTACCTGTGATAACCTCACCTAAAGTCAATCTTTCAGAACACCTTAGCACCTTAAAGTTGATCAAACAAACTATCAATACGAGGTAATGGATACTTATTATTAATAGTAACCTTATTCAATTATACGTAATCAATGCACATCCTCATAGAACAATCCTTCTTCTGCATCAACAATATCGGCATACTCACAGGGAAATACTCAGCCTGATGAATCCCTTAGCAAGATAATCTTG